>NC_054558.1:0-347500 GCF_017654505.1 Polyodon spathula | reverse complement strand
ATTCTCCCGAGGTAAAAGAAAACCACATTGCTATTTACACATTTTTACAGGGGTTGTTATTTGGCTGTAAGGCTTAATCTTCTTTTTTGTTTGTCATAATCAAAAGTGTGTCAGCCTCCGTTTTCTGTATTTGTTTTTATGTTACTGTGTTGTTTTTAGCTATTAATTATTTATCTTACTGTCCCCACTCATTCTTTTTTGTGCACACACAAGGTATTTTCGTGGTTTTAATATAACTGTGTTTCAGTTGTTTTTTATTGTTATCTGTTTGCTGTGTTTAGTGTATTTATCTTGTGTAGCAGCTCCAGCACTCACTGTATTTATTTTGTGTAGATGCTCCACCACACTGCCTTCAGTGTATTTATTTTGTGTAGATTCTCCACCACTCACACACTGCAAGAAGTGTATTTATTTTGTGTAGATGCTCCACCACTCACACACTGCAATCAGTGTTTCTATTTTGTATAAAAGCTCTACCACTCACACTGTTGAAATCATCCAAATGCCTCTGACAGTCTTGTGTGCTACAATTACATTACTGTGCTTCACTCTATAGAAATGACAAATACTCAACAAAGGAGAGTCAAAATGGACTTTATTGATTTCAGATGTCAGTTAATACGTGACAAGATGACCCCTGGGAGTGGGGAGTTTGATTGCACGTGTGTGGAAGGGGGTTAATGAGAGCTTTTCAGTGTCTGAAAAGGAAAGCTCATTCCTCCCTGGCATGATCAAATCAGTGTGACAGACACACAAACTCTGCTGTATTCTGCTACTAGATAACTTCTATTAAAAATACCCATGACCAGTGACACCCTATTGTTTAAACAATTAAATCAATAGTTTACTTTTCAATTACTACATAGTATTATCATTATTTTTTTTTTACTAAATAAAAAATAAACAATAATGACATTTAAAAAAATTTATTTATAACAAAAAAAGACAAGAACACTGCTTTAAGCGTATTGAGCAAAATTGACCATCTATGTCAGGCTCTCAAGCAGACTGTGAATGTGGTAGGAGGCTGAAAATCGGTACAGACTAACTGTAGTATGTGCAGTTAGTCACTGCAGAAATACAAGTTTGTGGACCTTTTGCTTCCAATGAAGTAATTATCCTTCAGTGGCACATTTCACTGTATTGTGCTATACTTGAAAATGTCAATTTTTATGTGTTTTTTCAGCCATGTAACCACATAGAAGCTCAATTTGAAGGTCTGTAGTATTAGACCTACAGTCTGTAGCTGATTCCAGTGTTTCTGGAAGGATTCCTGCAAAAAATTGATTTATAACAAAAAAAAAGACATGAAAACTGCTTTAAGTGTATTGAGCAAAATTGACCATCTAAGTCAGGCTCTCAAGCAGACTGTGAATGTGCTAGGAGGCTGAACATTGGTATAGACTAACTATAGCACATGCAGATAATCACTGCAGAAATACAAGTTTTTGGACCTTTTGCTTCCGATGCTGTACCTATCCTTCGGTGGCACATTTCATTGTATTGTGCTATACTTGAAAATGTTACTTTTTAGTGTTTTCTCAGCCATGCATTCACGTAGAAGCTCTGTTTAAGGGCTGTGTTTTTTAAAATGTTTGTTTTATTTTATATGTTTGTGTTTTTCATGCTGGTGGCACATACTGTTTTTCTTCCCCCTGTGAGGAGCTGTATGAAGCTGTGTTCCAATGTTCTCTATTGATGAAGTAACTTGTGTTTCTGCTTTCATTGTGACGTTGGTGTTGGAGAACTTCATCATGTGGAACAGCATTGTGTGTGTGTGTGTGTGTGTATATATAATATATATATTATATATATATATATATATATATATATATATATATATATAGATATGTGTTTAGTTTTGCTCATGCTAGATTTGTGTAGAGATTTTGTTACATGGTATGCTGTTAATTTGAGTGGAGATTTAGTTCAGGTGTGTTTTATTGAAAGGTGGTGCTGCTCTTGTACCTATGCTGTTATATTTGTGGCTTGTGGCTGTGCAGAGTGTGTGCTCATACCTGTACTAACCAGTGTGAGTGTTGCATGCTGTGTGTGTCTCTGGCAGTGAATGCAGAACAAGCTCGTGGCTGTGCATAGTGTGTGTTTATACCTTTAGTAACTAGTGTGAGTGTTCATGTTGCATGCTGTGTGTGTCTCTGGCAGCAGCCTGGGGTTTGTCACTCGATGCAGTGAATGCAGAGTGACCTCATGGCTGTGCACAGTGTGTCTTCTGATGCCTGCCTGTTCTCTTGCAGGGTTGGAGATGTGAATCCTGTTCTGTGTGCTTGTCTCGAGCAAGACTTGAAGAATGAAGAGTTAAGTGTATTTCACGTTGCTTCCTTCTGTGGTAATGCAGATGAAATGTAACTGTAGCTACATTTGAAAGTGCAGTTTAATTGATTCATGGAAGTGTGATGTTAAATGTAATGGGAGGGTAGGATTTGTATTCAGTTTGAAATACAAATGTTCATGCATGTATCGAAATGTACAACATTTTATGTTGAAGCAGTTTTATGAAGTTACAATGACATGCATGTAATGTTATAACATTCAAGTAGCTAAGTAACATTCATGCATATTAAACCCTCAGTGCTTGTTGCCCTGTTTGTCTGTGCTGGTGGCTCCTGTTTGAACACTGGCACTGAGGTGACTCCTCCTCCTTCTAGTCATGCCTTTTAAATTCCATTTAGAGGTTTGACTGACATTTTTCCATGACTCTGCAGATGCTGATGAACTTCAGAGTGCTGGTGATTTGAATGTGGGCTGCTGTGGTCATCCTGCCCCCTGGTCAGCTGCCCAGCTCACTGCTGTGGTCATCCCGTCCCCTGGTCAGCTGTCCAGCTCGCTGCTGTGGTCATCCTGTCCCCTGATCAGCTGTCCAGCTGTCTACTGTGGTCATCCTGTCCATCTCACTGCAGTGGTCATCCTGTCTTCTGGTCAGCTGTCCAGCTCTCTGCTGTGGTCATCCTGTCCCCTGGTCAGCTGTCTAGCTCACTGCTGTGGTCATCCTGTCCCCTGGTCAGCTGTTTAGTTCACTGCTGTGGTCATTGTTTGACAAATATAAAAAAGAAAGAAAATTAGTTTTATTACAAGTTTTATTAAATGGCCACACAATGGCAGCATTGGATACGGAATGGCGAGAGCTACGTTCTACTCGGCCTCATAAAGTTCATTGCCTGCTCTGCTCCTTGTTACCCGCTCGACAGAGCCGCGCCGAATTAATGTCATGTCTCAGTGTGAAACAGCTGGACCTCATTAAATATCTTGATTTGTGGAAGAAGGAAACCAAGCGAAGAGGTTTTTGCTTTTGTTTTGCAGATTACGATGGACGGAGCTCTTAAACCAAGTGAATGCACAACCTGTGAAGTTGATTTTAAAAAGCAATTCCAGTTATACTGTCAATAAGATTGTTTGGTGTATTAAGAGTGTTTCAGAAATGTCTTTATATTTGAACGGGGAGTCCAGGTTAATCCGAGTCATTTCAAATGGCTGCTGAGCTGTCTACATTTAAAAACGAAATGTTGCTTTAGTAAACCAGCAGTTCTACTAAATGACCACAAGATGGCAGCATGAGACCATTTCACAAGTGCAGCGGTGTCTGAAATGCGGTCCGAGTTTAGGAATGTAGGAGGAGCGGGCGCTACTGTTCCTCCACTCCGCGTCCCGGGTCCCGTTTGTTCTGCTTTAATTTCTGTATTTTCTCATTATTTTAATATTTATTACATATTAATAGGAGATTTTGTGTTTGCTATAATGTTATACTGTTCTCTCCTACCTGTTTTATTTCATTACATTTTGATAAAATATGACATCCATGAACTTGCTAGTCTTGCATGACACATTCTTAACTATTGTATTTCCACCCTGTCTTTTTACATGTAGTTCAAAATATGTATTTCCATGCTTTACATTTGTTTTTGTAGGTTTTCACACATCCTTTTCATCTTTATTATTTCATTTTTTTCAAAATCTCTCTCTCTCCTACATAAATTAAGGCATTCATTTTTCCGCTGCTCTATTAATCACAACCATCCCCTCAGAGCTGCATGCTCTATTAGTCATAACCAGACCATCATAGTTGCATGCTCTATTCTTTTCCAAAAGTGTTTCATTGAAGAGAGAAGTGTTCGATGTGCAATTCATTTAACTGTGACAGTGTCCTATTAAGAATAACTGCCAACTGAAATATGCTTCTATTCGCATTGTGCACAGACATGGTGTGTGTGTCTCTGGCAGCACCCTGGGATTTGTCACTCAATGCGGAGTCAGCTTGTGGCTGTGCACAGAGTGTCTTCTGATGCCTGTTTGTTCTCTTGCAGGGTTGGAGTTGTGAATCCCGCTCTGTGTGCTTGGCTCAAGCAAGAATGAAGAGTTAACATCATTTTGTCTATGAACATCTGATACAGATGCATCATATGTCTTTAGAAAGCCACAAAACTGATTTTTAATACAAGAACAAGATCAAGTTAGTAGCCCCAAGGGATATGCAGCTACAGGGCACAACATGAGCAGTGAAACCCGAACCAACACACACTACCATCAGGCTCATTCAACATTAAAACAGAGATCAGGTCAGCAAGCATGCTTCCCAAAATGGCCACCCCTATGCTTGCTTCAAGTTTCACAGTATAAAGTACATGTTCAATCTTCTATAAGAAAAATAATAAAATTATGCTTCGGTTATACAGTAGAAAACCAGTTACAAACACCAAGAGAAGAAATAAATCAAATGAACAGGAACGAAATCAAAGAGACTTGTAAATGGAAAACACTGAGAAATCACTGGAGAGGTTCTATTCCTCAAGTAAACAATAGGTGGCACAGTCAAGCAATTATGTAGCCAGTAATGATGAAATGGTTGTGCCGACGAGAGCTGCTCCAATGAAAACGAGTCATTGCAAGGCGACAATACCTGGACGACACTAGCCAGGGCATTGGTCTAATCAAAACACATCAGCACACACCCTGCAGGAACACATTTCACAGAGGGAATGTTTACAAATGTGTTTTTTTGTAGTAAAAAGTTCATTTGAAATTAAAAATACAAAATGCAAGAGTGTTTCTTATTGACATTTTATTGATTATTGCCGATTGCATGTACATGTAAATATAGGTAGAATTAAAACCTATACAATATGCAAATTCAAAAGGCACTTGAAGTTGCATAACTTGTGATCTTTCAAAAGTATTACATGGTGTTAGTAGCAGCATTTAATGAGTAAAATCATTTGCAAATAAACAAAGAAAATCACATCACAGCACTTAACGCGTGAAAAATAATTACATGCCCTATGTGTTTGTGTGTATAGTATAATTATGAATATATAAAATGTCATTTTATTTTTACATACGCAATTTTGGTCCATATACAAAAAAAGACATAATAATAAGTGGACACAAAATATAATATGACCTGTCTGTTACAGGAAGACTTCAGTTATTCTTATTGGGAGGAAAACAAAAAAAGCCTAAAAAAAACTAAATACCCTTTACTTACAGAATCAACTAACCAGTGATGATGTAATTTCACAAGTAATTAACACCACACAACATCACTCAAACAATCTGCTCTTCTATTAAAATGAGTGTTGCAAGCTATATTCAAAGTGCTCAGACTTGAATACAACACTCACCCAGTAGGCAATACGAAGGTTCAATCCACAATATAGGTAAATTGTGAGCTGGTTTAGTAATAATAATGTACATTATTTATACTACTGGCATTGGCTACATGGTTCAAAAACAAAAACAAAGTCTCAGTGCTACTGAATTATGCACTGCAGCCCAGACTCAGAGTGCAGGACATTGCTATTAATCTGGACTGTTCTGCAAAACTGTTTAACTGATAAAATATCTTAAATTTCCCAAAGAGCACGTTTAATGCACATCAGGGTGCACAAAATCTTAGATTCTTAAAATACTGTGATTCCAAATTTCCAATGAAGCTCAATTCAAAAAGCCCTACAAAGTGGTCTTATTGCCAGCTCTGCTGCCTTTAGTTAGTTTGGATAGATTACTGAGTGAAGTTTGATTGTGTTACATAATCTGTATGTTGTGCTGTATGGGACAAAGGGAAGGACAGTCAGGATCCTCAATGGTCAGTAACCATTCCTGAATCTAGAGTAATTATCCAGCTTATTAGCAAAGGAATACAAAATATGAAGGCTGTAAGTTTGCTCTGAACAGCTTACTGTTCAAACTACCATATAAACTGTATTTAGTATATGTAATATTTTGTTACATACATACATTTTCATACAGCATTGAATTAAAATGCTGCTTCAGGAAGGGAAGTGCTGAGCCAAGCTGAAGGTTACAGTGCGACTAGAAACCAGTACAAGAGGACTTCTGTCATTTCAAACATTTCATTATTGAAATACATTATTTAAAAGGGCTTGCTGCTCACTGCAGGCAACCACAGCCACAATAAAAATCCTTTTCTGTTTGCTCATTGCTAGCAGTAGTAAGAAATCTGATTTATTTCCCTGAAGTCATCGTGCATTGTGCTGACAATTCATTGATCCCAGAAAATGGGAGTAAAAGCACTTCTCAAAAGAGCGCTTCACCAAGGCCAACGTCTTCCTTTCCTCCATTTCTTATTTTATTGCCGATACAGTTAAGCACCATTAGAAAAAAGCTTCAGATTACTGGAAAAAAATATTGCAATGCTGGTACATGTGTGTACATGGATACTCTTGGTCAAGAGGTCCATTTCATGGCTATAGACAATCATCCATTACAACAGAAGCTTATTTATATAACCCTATTTCTTACATGCAGATATTCAGGTGAGCTATAAAGAGAATATGAAAAGGGTTGAAAGGAAAACATCACTATTTGAGTTGCAAAGCATTCGTATAAAATCAGTGAAATTGCTAATGTCGGAAAAAGCATGATACAGAACTCACAGCAAGCGGCAGCTTGAAGAAGATCAGGTTCTCTTTTCACCCCTAGTTACTTCATGTTATATAAAATATTTATATTAAAAAGGTACATTAAAAAATGGTGTGCATTATCACTTGCTTTTTAGCAAACAATAATAAAAAAAATTCAGTGTATCTGCTCGTGAATAAATCTACTACATGACACAAACATAGATAAACAAGCTGACAATGACAGGAGACCAGGGTCCTATATGCTGAAACTACAATGATTTCAAGTATTTGCAACTTCTACAGGTATAGGATAGTGAACAGAAGGAGGAGCACAATATAAAGTCTGTTTTAAATACATTCTCATTTGGTTTCATTCGAAAGAGATTTAGATGAACAGCTGCAGTGATTGTGGGTGGGTGGTAGTAGTAATAATAGGTAGGCACTTATTTCATTAGAAAACTACCCAAGTCTGTGTTCAATTTTCAGATTGATATGGTGAGGCGTAGGAAGAAGAGTCACGTGTGTAAAATATGAGGGAAATAAAAATATGAAAAAAATGATCCACTTCATCTATTAGAAAAATAAATAAGTAAAACAGTGTTTCTATAAACTAACTGTCGAGATGTTCAAACAGCTTGATCCAATGATGCCAACAATCAGCTAACTGTTATTAGCAGCGAGCGGTTCAGTTAGCTGCTTGTTGGCATCAACAGATCAAGCTCTTTGCCCATCTCAGCAGTTAGCTGCTTGTTGGCATTAACAGATCAAGCTCTTTGCCCATCTCAGCAGTTAGCTGCTTGTTGGCATTAACAGATCAAGCTCTTTGCCCATCTCAGCAGTTAGCTGCTTGTTGGCATTAACAGATCAAGCTCTTTGCCCATCTCAGCAGTTAGCTGCTTGTTGGCATTAACAGATCAAGCTCTTTGCCCACTTCAGCCACACTGTTGTTCAGGCCGCAGCTGTTCGGCAGGTCCACAGCGGAAACCAGCTGGCTTGATGGGCTGGATGACTTGGTCGAGGGATTTGGAGACGCTGGTGACTGGGAAAGCCCCGGCTTTTTCGGTGGAATGGGGGGTGGGTTTCCCCGTTCAGCCCTGGGTATAGTTGGAGATTTGATCCCCGGTGACAGGGGACTCAAAGGGCTGGAGTGACTCGACTCTCCTTTGGGAGAGCCGGAGGAGACCAGGGTTCTGTAGTCCGTGCCGAATGGCGAGCTGTTTGGGGAAGTGGGTTTGCACACTTGGTTGGTGAATCTAGACAGGACTTGGGTCACTGTATTGCGAGCCATCTGCTTGGCGGCAGTATTATCCACAGCAGTGGGGGACAAATCCCGGGGAGAATGTGGCGTGCCATCTTGTTCAGACTGAGCTTGGAACTTATGACGAGCCGCATGGAAGCGCTGGTTGATTCCTGCCTGGTACGAGGACTGATATCCGGGGCTTCCAGCTGCAATCCCCCCCAGCCGCTTGGTTAACACCGGAGAGGAACACGGAGATGAGGTCAGAGAGGAAGAGGCCGTGCTGCTTGGCGAGACGCTCATCAGAAGCTGTGAAGCCGAATGCGCTGGTGAATGAATGCCACTGGAGCTGCCATTCTCCAAGCCGTTCTCCTGGTTTGCAAACGCTTTGTCCTGGGGATCGGTTTCTCTTCCTTCAGGCAGATCACTGGCTTTCAGTGTGGCGGAGCTGCCGAGGCCGTTCAGATGGCAGTGCGGAGCAGGAAGGACGGAGGGCTTGGTTGCTGCAGATGATGCCGACTCGCTCGGCCCGTCTGTGGTGTCCATTCGGAAGCTTTCGGTTTGGCAGGCGGTAGAGATCAGATCGACGCAGTCAAACCCAGTCTCTACAGACACCAGACTGTGCATTTCCTGCAGAGTCTGTCCTGCCGATTTTAGTTCTGCCAGGGCTTTCTTTAACTGCGCCACTTCTTCCTTCAGATCCCTCGCCCTGCTCTCTTCTTTCTTCAGTCTGGCTCGCAGCTGCTCCCGTTCGGTATCGAAGTCCGAGAGCTGTTTCTCAGCCTGTGCCTCCATGTGCAGGCCTCGCTTCCTCTCTGCCTGCAGCTCTTGCTCTCGCTGGTGCACTGTGCTCTGCTCTCGCTCCAGCGCCAGGACCAGCTCAGCGGATCTCTGCTCTTCCTCTGCTGCTTTGGCTGTTGCTTGTTTGCATTCTTTGGTCAAAGCCGTGGAAAGCTGCTTGTGTTGAGCACGTTCCTCCTCCAGCTGGACCCACTGTTTCTTCTGCTCCTTTTCGAGCTTCTTTACCTGCGACTTCTCAAAGTCCAGCTGGAATTTAAAATGAAAAACTAGTATTATGCATTTGTTTTCAAACAAACATTCTCACATCCAAGGAGTACATTTAAAAAAAAATTAAATTGCTTTCTTAAAATGCAAAACATTTCCCCAATACATTGAGTTTTGTATTATGCATGCTGTGTTTTTTCACTTCTACCTAGTTCAATTGACACAAGTTATATCTTACATCTGTGTAAAACATTATAGTTTGATAAATGTAAAAACACCATAATTCTATGGTTGTATTCAGTCAATTCAGAGGCCCTGTGACGGAAAGATGAGTTCTGGTGATGAATCTTCCTCCCGACCTGTGAGGGCGCTAAAGAACGAGAGGAGAAGTATCTGGAAGGGCTGGCCTGACAGTTCGTTTCCGGGTCAGGGAAGTCGGTCAGCCTGGAAAGAAGCGCGACTCTGTTGTAAGACCGTATTGATTTGAAAGGTAAACGAGAAGCAGCTGCAAGTAATAAGGCAGCTGCAACCGTTTACCTAGATATCATGCGGGATTACATATAGGGGCCAGTGTAACGCTGATCTTCTCCTTCGTTTGGGTTAAACGATTGGAGAGAGAGAAGGACTGAGAGAGGAGCTCTCAGAGTGGATTGTGTTCGTGTTTTGTATTGTTGTGTCTGTCCGTGTAACTGTCTGTTTTTGTATTCAGCACTAGACAGTTAAGCACACCTCCGGAGCTGTCGCCAGGGTCAGCACGATCCGGAGCACCACTACACACCACACAAGCTGTGTCTGCACCGAGCACCTGCACGTCTGCACGCACCCAGGGCTGGTGACCGCGTCTTGTGTTTTGGTTCGGGACTGTGCCCTGTTTTTGTTATCCCCACGCTTTACACATTGTTGTGTATAGACAGGGATTTATTATTTTACGGTCACCAGACCTGGATTATAATTAAAGCACCTTTTTTTCACTGAAATACCGTTGTCTGCCTGTCACTCCTGCATCACATCACCGCTACACTTGTTCCCCTTACCAGCCACTTTGCCACAGGCGCTTATATATTTTAATTTGGAGGGGCTTTAAGATCACAACTGTAACCTGATTGTTCAAGCAGGAACATGTTCATGGAGTACTTTCCTATGCCTGGATATTTGCTTGAATAGCACCATGGAATAAGGAAATCACATCAGCTGTGTTTTACAAAAGTTTATTTAAAATTGTTGTTTTTCTATTGTACAGCTATGGCCAAAATTTAGGATTGACACAATTCTGGAAGTATGAAGGGGTAAGCAATTCAACATATTAACGCTCTGGGGCTTTCCAGATACCTGCTGTAGGAGACGCTCCCGATCCTTCTCCAGCATGTAAGTGACATCGTCTCCCTCGGCGGAGTCCTGAGCGTGCCTGTGCCTCTCCTCCTCCAGATCCAGGATCACCTGCAAACATGAGAACAGCAACAAGCAGATCCATCAGCAGAGTGCTCAGAACCCACTGGATAAGAACAGCAACAAGCAGATCCACCAGCAGTGTGCTCAGAACCCGCTGGATAAGAACAGCAACAAGCAGATCCACCAGCAGTGTGCTCAGAACCCACTGGATAAGAACAGAAACAAGCAGATCCACCAGCAGTGTGTTCAAAACCCACTGGATAAGAACAGCAACAAGCAGATCCATCAGCAGAGTGCTCAGAACCCACTGGATAAGAACAGCAACAAGCAGATCCACCAGAAGTGTGCTCAGAACCCACTGGATAAGAACAGCAACAAGCAGATCCACCAGCAGTGTGCTCAGAACCCGCTGGATAAGAACAGCAACAAGCAGATCCATCAGCAGTGTACTTAAATAGCAGGGGTGTAATGTGGCGCTATGGGGCTAGATTCTAGCGCCAGGGTACCTTATAGTGCTAGCAACAATGAGATCAGATGGCCTATTTTAATGACCAATGCTCACAACATTATTCTGTAAAGCATTCAGTGTGAAGGCTGCCAGCTTTATTTCTCGGACTGCATGTGAACACGAGGGCTGTGAATGCTCTACAGTGTGAGGGGAATGATGCAGGATGCTTCACTCATCTGTGAATGCTCTACACTGTGAGGGGAATGATGCAGGATGCCTCACTCATCTGTAAATGCTCTACACTGTGAGGGGAATGATGCAGGATGCCTCACTCATCTGTAAACGCTCTACAGTGTGAGGGGAATGATGCAGGATGCCTCACTCATCTGTGAATGCTCTACACTGTGAGGGGAATGATGCAGGATGCTTCACTCATGTGTGAATGCTCTACACTGTGAGGGGAATGATGCAGGATGCCTCACTCATCTGTGAATGCTCTACACTGTGAGGGGAATGATGCAGGATGCTTCACTCATCTGTGAATGCTCTACACTGTGAGGGGAATGATGCAGGATGCTTCACTCATCTGTGAATGCTCTACACTGTGAGGGGAATGATGCAGGATGCTTCACTCATCTGTGACTTGTTCAGTAGCATGCTTGACTTTATACAGCATATGTATTTATTTTTCAGATTTCAATGGCGAGTTTGTAGCAGTGTGAGGCCACAGTAGCAGCTTCGCTACGCTTTGAATTCAGAGCTCCCAAAAAAAAAGAATACATGACTTAATTCAGTGTATCATGTAGAAAAACACTTCACTCCGTGTGGTACAAACAGAACACACAATGGCTCTTTGTGGGTAACTTCAAAATAATGTGTGAATAAAAGACACAAGCATCTGTGGGCGTCATCACTCTATGTTTATGTCTTCCTTCATTGCTCATTGATTATTTTTGTGTTACCCACTTAAATGCTGCCCAGCCTGGTACTGGAAGGAGATGAGACGGACAGAGAGGTTCAGGGTGCAGATGGAAACGTGACTAAGTGACCTCATACCTTCCTGTGCCTGCTCTCTGCAGCAGCCAGCTGAGACAACATCTTCTCCTGCATGGTCTTGCAGTGCGACATGACTAGCTTGAGCACGGAGAGGGGGTTTGGGCAGGCTGCTCTCTCCTCTCCTCGCCTGTCCTTCGGGACAGTCTCATAGTCTCTCTGCAGGGCCAGGAAGGGGTCGCTCACATTGTATTTCCCATAGCGCTTCTGGATGAATGACTCCCTGTGCTGTGCCTTGAAGAGGAGAAAGCAAACACTCCAGTTACATTATGTGATGCACAAGGGATGCCAAGCCTTATGCAAGCAGGTCGAATGTAATTACCTCTATTGAAACTTCACCAGACATAGTACAGTTAATCTAATAAACAGCATCTTCAAATCAGCTTTCAAAACAGCGACGAGGCATCAATCAAACATTCTTATGTTACCGTTTTCTACTGTTTCTATTGAATTGTAGTGAACACATTTGAAAGTAAAAGAAGAATGCTACGTTTCTTCATATAGCACTTTGAACAGGGCTATGAATGCAGCAAAACCAGTTTAGTAACAAAACCTTCCTGTGAAGAAATTGTTATGGAAAAGTCCCATTGTTTTAATTAAAGCATGGTCTGTGCTACACAGATTAGAACCTGGAGTTTTACTGAATACATCTGGCATTTGAGAAGACAGAATGGTTTATATAATGCAGCTTCTGAAATCAGTCCACACTGCACGCTATACTGGCAGACTGATACTTACAAATGTACTCTCACAATACTAAGTAAACATTTGAAATGTAATAACTGAATATATATATATATATATATATATATATTATTATTTATGTACTGCCATTCATACACATACTTGTTGACTAATCTAATTGGCTGGAAGGGCTATGCAAGGATGGATCCCTTCGTTCCTGAACAGTATTCATATTGCACAGATCTCCCTCATTTCCAAGTTATATAAACAGGCTGCACTGGAAGGAAATGCTGAAGCAGTAGATTTTAAATCCTATTACTCCACAAGACTGCTTCCAGGAAGCTTATCTTCAACCCTCCGTGTGTCCTCATATTCCAAAACAGGAAATTAGGGCCCAGCGTCAAAACAAAACCGTGTTCTGAGGTGTTCAGCTGGTGCCAAATAAAACAGAGCACTAAGAGACTGAAAATGACTGATCCCTTTCAAGGCAAAAGAAAGTCATGGTTTGAGAAGGAACAGCAACAGATGGCTTCTCTTGGCAGATGGCCCAGTATGAACAAGACCTGCCGGTAAATCATGGACTTCTGACGACACTCTCTTCATTTCATAAAGCAGCTTTCTTCATGCTGAGACTGGCCGAGCAGTTCAACAATTCAAGGGGTTGGTGCAACAAAGAAAGTTTCTAGATAAAGATCTATGGCTGAGCTTCAAGAAAGCTTATATTGATAACCCTGGACAGAATGACAGCCTTGATATGCACAGCTGGGTGTATATTATTCATATTATAATAATAATAATAATAATAATCCTAGGCGTTTCCATTTCTAAAGGCAAGAAACATCTTTATCTGGAAATAAATGATAACTTTGTGTTATAGAACACTCTGCAAAGTGTACTAGAAATGCATGACCTCATCTTTGCTGTGTCCCATGTTGTCTATATTGCAGTGTTTTCAATCACGCACCGCGGTCTGTTTCCTCGGACATGTTCACAGTGTATCCAGATCACGCTCCCTCCCGCAGCAATTCCGGCTTTGTGTTTCCACAATAGGGAACATGAACTGGATCCACAGCAGCTAGGTTTAGGGTGCAGTCTGATTTCAGCAAATATGACACTTCCTATAATGCTGATTCTCCGTTAGCTCTCCTTTAAACTTTAAGAAAGGACCAATATGTCTTTAACGAAAGCTTTCAAAGGTAAAAATTGCTCTACTGCAGATCGAAACCAAAAAAAAAAAAAGAAAGAAGAGCCCATTGCTCCAGCACTGTTTGTGTTCATCCCAGCACGTTACACATTTAGAACACTGCATCAGAGCCACATTGGAAACAAACAGAAATCGGATTCCACTGGGCGAGATGAAACTAAACAAGGCTGGTATTTAATTAGAGATCGAAAAGGCTTCTGCAAACTTTAATCTGGTAGCCTGGCAGACAGGCTCTGTGGGGAAATAAACAAGCCTGTGATTTAATACCACGAAGGTACTAAAATGCCCCTGCACAGCGTTTGGTTTTGACACCAGCCGAGACTCGCTGGCATCGATGCAGCTAGAAGTGAGGTTACGAGCCCAGAGGAAAGCTGCTTTACAGCAGCGCCTCTCAGGCCAGCATGTGTACTGGGGCTGTGTGCAGTATAAGAGCCTGTCAGACTGGAGAAGCCAGCTGCTAATCCTCTTACTGATGTCTGTGTCCGAGCTCAGGCACGCTGCAGTCAGACAGAAATGTTAACAGACCACGAGAATTAGTGCATGAAATCAACACCTTCTACAAAAGGTGTGGTTGAGGAAAAGCACTCGAGACACACTGCAGACACAACATGACCTGTGGCGTGCTGGACTTTATGAAACAGGTGTTTTTACTATTAGGTTTAAAAAGTGCAGTATTTAGTTTTTTAATTGAAGTGTCATTTTGCTTTGACGTGAAAACGCTGTACTGTTCTGTAGATCTCTACCACTTTGCTTGTGATAAGAAGGAACCTAGATGATCCTTTGCCTTACAAAACTCAAAATGGACAATATCCCCTTTATCACTCCCACTGAACAAACTGCTTTCTCTGCAATTGCACCAATAAAGTCAAGGGCTGTGTTAATGCAGCATTATTCAGCAGGTTTCATTCGACTTTGTTAATTCTACAGGGTGATGCTAAATGTTTGTCCATAGCTGTAGATGGGCACTCCCTTGACATTGTGGACAAGAAGGGTTTGGCTAGTCTTGCACTGAATCACATCTCTAGGTAATTGCCTCTGCTTATTCAAGGCTGTCCCTGCTATCCTTCCATTTCCAGTAGCATTTACTCCCTCGCTTATCTTGCGGTTGATACAGTAACTTCCTCTGTTAGTTATAAGTGGCTGTGTCAGAACTGGACTTTAGACACCATTTCCTGTTTTTATCAAACTGCTGAGCTGTGATTTCTGTGGAAAGAGGTTTGGAGTCGTTCTCACAAATGGGAAGGGAAATTAATACAAAATCAAAGCAAGGGCTTCATCAATGGATTTAAATAGAAGGACTTTGCTGACATAACGTCCCTCTGAGACACCATATTGCTACACATCCTATGGACCGCTGGAGCCAATTAAAATCAGATACAACGGGTTCTACTGCAATACAAATATCAGCGGTTGAGCAGAACATTCAGCCCACTGGTAACAATACGAAGCCCCTCTAAATGGGAACTGTTAGAACACGAAGCCCCTCTTTCTAAATGGGAATTGTTAGGTGTAATTATTCTACTGAGTACGACTTCATACTAGAAACGCAGGTTTTACTTGGATCAATATGAAATATCTCTGCCACAAAGGTGAAGTGATTAATAAGAGGACAGTCCCTTGTAAATGGAATGAGAAAGATCCAGACATATTGTTTAAACCTGGGTTTTATTTATAGCTCTATCTGTATTACAGTAATTTTCATCTGATGAATGGTGTGTCTGCGGGAAGCATTACTAAACTCTCTGCCTACCTGTCTGCCGTGTTTCATCTTTCAATTCCACTGGGGTGGAAAAACACTAGATTCATACACAGGCATGTGAAAACACGAAGCGACCAGCCTGTAAACGACTTCCCAAGACTAGCAGCACACACCCAGCCATCAGTCATCCTGCTACAACAGCATTCAACAGAGACACCAAAGACAGAGCGCTCAGTCATCCTGCTACAACAGCATTCAACAGAGACACCAAAGACAGAGCGCTCAGTCATCCTGCTACAACAGCATTCAACAGAGACACCAAAGACAGAGCGCTCAGTCATCCTGCTACAACAGCATTCAACAGAGACACCAAAGACAGAGCGCTCAGTCATCCTGCTACAACAGCATTCAACAGAGACACCAAAGACAGAGCGCTCAGTCATCCTGCTACAACAGCATTCAACAGAGACACCAAAGACAGAGCGCTCAGTCATCCTGCTACAACAGCATTCAACAGAGACACCAAAGACAGCGAGTAATCGAACACACAAAAGAAACTCATTATTAAAGAACTTGCAGACGTTACTCAGAAATCTTTACTGTTGCACTGTTCTGTTGCGAATCAGTTCCTCAGATGGTGCACAGTGACTACCTCACTAGATCACAACCTGTATTTGAATTCACACACCCATTACCATTGTCACACGCAAGACTACAGCGTGCTATTACATGGAGTTTAATTTGTAGGCACCGAAGCAATAACATCTTATTTGTTCAATAAAGAAAATACTCCTTTGAATTCATGTTCACACATTATAATTCCTAAATATAAATTTTACAAAGGAAACCACTAATTACTAATAATACGATTTGGACTTAGACCAGGAGACCACTACAAAAATAAAGCCTGAGCCAAACAAGACAGAATAAAGTAAATTTAATCCAGGATTGTTAATAATAAAAAAAATAAACTCAGTACAGTAACTTTGGAACCATACAATATCCTGAAATAACAAACATCTACTGGTACTTTATGGTCTGTTTAAAACTACAGTTTAATGAAGAATCAGTATATTGTGCGGTTCCAAAGTTCCTGTAAATATCTATCCTGAAAACACAATTCTTTGTGTATCTTTTAAACAGACAGTGTTTGCACAGTTAAGATTTGAAACACTTGGAGTGTTTTCTTTCACTGGTCTTGTGTTTCCAATGCCTCTATTTTGGTTAGTCTGGTTAAAGGTTTTCACAGGAGATGCTCTTCTGTTCAGGTTGCCTGTCACTGACACACTGGTGTGTGAAACGCAGATTAGATCAATCACAGTGTCTTTATATTAGCAAGCGACAGCACCATGTAAAGCACTGTACTTCCAGAGTGCTCCTGCACATCAAGGGGCTGGCTCTCCCTTCTAAAAAAAACCTGCTGATCTATCCTCGATGGAATGCAAGGAGAATCAAGAGCAGGTCCGGAACTCTCCAAAAGCTCCAGAACACAACACTGGCAATCAGAACCACTCAGAGGGGTTAGTAAAAAAAACATCATTACAAAACACTAGTGCTTGAAATGTCCATCTCAGAACAATCAGAGAGACGTTAACCCAAGGCGACAGGAAAAGCCTGCCTTCCATTTGTAAAGATTAGCTGCATTCAATCCAGCAGCGACAAGCCTCCCTAGAGAGGAAAACAACAGGCATTCCCACAGTCTCCGTTTCAGACTGTTCATTTAAAACAAACTACACAATGCTTCCTCCCTCCCTCCCTCTCACTCACCACTACGGTGCCAAGAATGAATGGGAAGATTAGCAGCATTCTGGAATGAGGCAACACTGCACAAGAACCGTGCAAGCAACTACAGAATAAACACTCAGCTCTCAGGATCACACAAAAATACTTCAGACACGAAGGGATCAAGATCTTACTGCCAGAGATCATCTGGGCAAAAATATGCATGCCTTTCAAACATTCCTATTGAAAAATACATTATCCACAGACATGGTGTAACAGAGGGATGCGTGTGCACATGATATTCACAGGAGTGTCCATCTTATACTGGGTACTATCCACAGACACTGTGTAACAGAGAGATGCGGGTTTCTCTTGGGCTGTCGAATGGCAGACAGCAGACTTTAGTAAGCATGTGAAGAGACCTTTTCCTTTTCTACGAAGGCTTCATTTTCTGTCAGTGCACTGAGATAATGATAAACACCCTGACAAGGCTCTTTACCTTAAACAATTACACAGACAGGCAGAAGGAAACAAAACACAGTGACGCGGTGCATGCATTCCCGCAATATCTTTTCCAATGGAATCTCGATCGATACATTTTGATAGTCACAAGCCTGTGTTTTTTTTTTTTTTTTTTTTTTAATGGGTGAAAGAGACATGTGACAGAATGAGTGTAATTGAGTATTCAGAAGAGTTCGAGGAACCTACCCGAAGAGCTTCAATGACCAGGTCTCTCGCTTCAAGCTCACCCTCCAGGACACTGAACAGCATCAGCAGCTCTGCCTTGCTCAGGGTTTCCATGTTCATCCTGGCTTTCTGGGAAATTAAAAGATGTTTTGAATGAGTTATTAAAAGGAATAACATAGAGCAGCTACTCAACAATATAAAGCTACACAGGTACAAAACCATGCAAGGAAAACAAACAGACATTTCTAATCATTATCTCAGGTCACCACAACACTGCTCACACACAGGTGCCAGACGTGTACACTGGATAAAATTGTGTAGCTCTGAGGCACAACCAGCCCTGGGAACAACACCCACTTCTTTCATCACTGTCCCAAAACCAGGGACTTGGCGTCGTTTTGAGTGTGACAGAATGTAAGCTATTTAAACAAAGCAAACCTTTCTGTTTTGTGTACTTAAAGCTGCGTTGTTGTATTTGTCTGTCCACAGCAGTGTCGTGCAAATTAAAAAGTGGCCTACTGAAATCCATCACACGGTGTGCACATTGTTGAGAAACGCTAAATGACCCATAATTTAGGGCTGTGGCAAATCACTTCAACTAGCTTAAGTTACATGAATCTATGGCAGGCAACTAGAAGTGAAGAGCCCCTGAACTCAGAGGAACACTGCACTGTACTCAAGGCATTTCAATAAGCACTCAGGATTGCAAACACTGAACTCAGCGGAACAGCGCACTGTACTCGATGCATTTCAATAAGCACTCAGGATTGCAAACCCTGAACTCAGCGGAACACCGCACTGTACTCGATGCATTTTAATAAGCACTCAGGATTGCAAACCCTGAACTCAGCGGAACACTGCACTGTACTCGAGGCATTTCAATAAGCACTCAGGATTGCAAACCCTGAACTCAGAGGAACACCGCACTGTACTCGAGGCATTTCAATAAGCAGGATCGGAAAAGTCATAAAAACTCACAGGGAAAGAAATGAAAATGACATTTGATGCTCTTCACACTGATTGCAGCTCTAACACAATACATGGGTGAAGCTTGCTGCTCTGAAAGAAAGCCAGGTTACAGTAAACAGGCTTGTTTTCTTAAAACACCGGGTGGTACAGTACCGTACTTGTTATAGAAATCTCTGCTTGCAAGCCCACGCTTTCAGTCAGTGTTGCACTTGCTTGGTCCCCTGGAGGGTGAGATTGTCCACATCCCTTCAATGGTATCCCTCCTGTCAGAAACCAACCAGCTGCTCCCCCTATTAACTGACATGCTTTCAGCCAGTAACTGGAGCTAGATACACTGTCGAGGTGAAATGACCCGGGAAACACCTAAAGTAGAACCACATTAGCAGACAAATGTATGCATTTCTTTCAAAACTACCCCTTTGAGACTAATGGAGCGAAGCATGACCCCCCTCAAGCATCACTGCAGTTCACTGTGAACAAAGGAGCCCCCCAAGCATCAACGCAGTTCACTGTGATCACAGGAGCCTCTCAAGCGACAGGGAAATCATTCCACTCCCTGCTGCAAATTAGATCAACCGAGCAAGTCAACCAACTGAGCAAGACACAACAGGACCAAGTGCAGCGTCAGTGCAAATACAAGCCCAGCAACATTCCTCATGTACTGCAGGAGCCCAGGTGCAGCAGATATAGATCAGACATTAGCATCTGAACTTCAAGCAGCAACACCCATTTCTGAGACATTGATCTCTGCCCTTGATGCAGCCGGTTCACTTTGGACAGGCCACAGGGAATTATTAGCTGTCCTGATAAAGGAGTTGAATACTTAGTGTAACGGTGGCAGTAACTGACTGACAATACCCCTTACTAAAACTGTGGATACTTTGTTTAGGATGACCAATGGCAAGTATTTCTGATAATGTGGAACAACAACACTAGGCAATTCACTTCTGGTCCAAATTCCACTCGTCACTAATAAAAAGCTTTTCTGAACCTTCACCCACAACCATTAAACACTTAATAGTGTTGAATTAAGAAACACTGAAAGAAAGCTCCTGGATTATTCTGACATGTAAATAAACTAGAGAGAGGAATATGAACATGTTAAATACCCAGGAAGCTCAATTACTGCAATGTGGACACCGATCCGTTCCATCAATTAAACACGTTTAATGGAAACTGTACAGAAACTTTGCAAGTTTACAATTGAAATGTGTTAGCTCTGTTGGAACAGAGAAAAGAACAAACAACATCCACAGCATTCATTGAACCAAAATGACAATTATGTCCCAGACTTTGTTAGAGCACAGCTTTTCATAGTCCAATCACCTCACAATGGTCTGGATCAACTCCCAACAGCACCTGCGACAGAATGAAGGGAGCGATGAGCTTTATACAATAATAACCACCAGCTCTGCTTTACATCGTCTGCAAACGGGGCTCTATAGTTGTTCAGGCAGGTGGGTAAATCAACCAATGATGTACAATAAATCACTACCGACCGCAACGTCTTCCAAACACAAAACACGCAGATTAGATTGGCTGTAACCAAAGCTCATTTGTACAGACGGTGGCTACAGTTTCAAAACTCTGCAAGATGCTGCTTCTAACCTGCACTCTAAATGACTGAAACTACGTGTGCAACCCCGCAATCTCACAGCGTCCTGCACAACTTGAAACTAAACCCCACACTGGTTATGTGTCTACAACCCCGCAATCTCACAGCGTCCTGCACAACTTGAAACTAAACCCCACACTGGTTATGTGTCTACAACCCCGCAATCTCACAGCGTCCTGACACATAACCAGTGTGGGGTTTAGTTTCAAGTTGTGCAACTCTGTGAGATTGCGGGGTTGTAGACACATAACCACTGGTTATGTGTCTACAACCCCGCAATCTCACAGCGTCCTGCACAACTTGAAACTAAACCCCACACTGGTTATGTGTCTACAACCCCGCAATCTCACAGCGTCCTGCACAACTTGAAACTAAACCCCACACTGGTTATGTGTCTACAACCCGTACCGCAGTCATTGCGGTCCACTATTACTCCTATTAAATTACATCTCCAATTTTAATGAAATTACATCTGCGTTCATTTATTAGTTTGCAACCCAAGCAATGGTAGTTCTGCTTTACCGGTGTCACCAAAACACTCCCTTTCTCAGTGTAAAATGCGCCTTTGTTTAGTTAGCAAGTTACAGCTCACTGTCTATACGTGAAACGCGTCTATGTAATGAAGACGATGTTTACATTACAATAACACACACAGAAATGTACCTTTCTACTCCAAGTCTCTGATTATTTACCGGTATTCTTCCTCCATCCAAAAACAAATCCGACTCTGCACCAATCTCAGCGGAAACCCTGGACTGCGCTGACCGACATTGTCACAGACAAATGAAGCAGATGGCTTTGACAGCCGCCAGGGTCTGCGCAGCCTATGGGCAGAGACGGGGGCGGGTTGAATGCGGTCGCTCAAGCCTTGGCTAAATCTCTTTGTTTAGTGTGGATTTTTTTTTTTTTTTTTTGTAGTGCAGTGCTGATTGATGAGATCATTTCCGGTAAATACCTCTCTTCACAATGTACCTTTTCTTAAATTTGTGGGCGGGATGTTTTCCAGGACATATTCTTTTCCTTGTCCCGTTAGCACCCTCAGAAGTATGCGTCTAAAACAGGATCGCCTTGTTCACAAGGTGGTGGCTGCGCAAAGGGGTGAGATCTGAGCGCCACCGAACGAGACTTCTCCCTACGATCGCCATCAGTACTACAGCGGAAACTGCTGCATTTGCAATGGACTCTGTGTGTGTGTGTTAAAAAAAGAATGTGCAATGTTAACGCAGGTCTTCAAAATAACAGCAAATCGTCCCAGAAAATGAAACTGCATGCATACAAAGCATGGGACGGAGCAGCCTTGACAGCAAGTGGACTGGAGCAGGAAAATAGGACAGACAGCCGCTGACAATATACACCCCCTGCTGGTAAATCTCATAAAGCGCACTTTTATAATAGGGGGATATTTTACTTCTCTGGTTTTATTTCTTAATTTGAGATACAATACAATGCTATAGTACCTGTGCTTTAGGGAAACTGCCTGGTCTTAACTACAGTCACCAGGATGTGATGGCTTCTGATTGCTAGATCGGTATGAGATACAAGCACCTGCCAACCAAGCGCCTTCATGTAGTCTCACTCCATTTTTTGTGTCCAATGTCCAGTATATCCACTTTAAAGCAAAGTGCAATTAAACACAGTGAAAGCATGGTAAAGCATAAGTAAGCATTATAAAACACAGAGAGGTATGGTAAAGAACACACACACACACACACACACACACACACACACACACGCACACACACACACACACGCACACACACTCACACACACACACACATACAACAAACGGCTAAGCATGATAAATGCATATGAAAACTGTAAATCTACTATGTAAAAATATTCTGTAAATTTATATAAGGGATTCCTTTGCATTTTAGCTGTAAATGACTTGTAGGATTATTGACCCATTAGATTGCAAATCATATATAACTTTGAATTGAACTGTGAAAATAATGTATTTCTACATTTTTAACATAGGATACTATTTGTAGCTAATACCACATACAAGAAGACATTTATAATACCATTACAGACACCCAGACATATACATTGCCTTTCATATTTTGTCATTGCAGACACACTTTGTGACAAAGAGAGTAAATTAATTATTGACTTGGAGGTGGGATCTAATTTGCTGTCTATAAAAACATGAATAGATGTGATTTTACTCCATATTCCTCCCACAATATTTGTATCAATCAGTAACTCTCTCAGACAGCCGTCAAGCCGAGGATAATTAAATTGTACCAGTGTGGAGGAAACTGCTCAGACAAGTCTAAAAGAAAAGATATTAAGTTTAGAACATTTTTTAAATAAAAATCAATTTTGGAAGAGTGAATCAGAATACTGACAAATACAGGTAGCCTTTATTTAGTACATTTATTTACATAGAATACAAGACTGAAAAGATCTTAACAGAAAATATGCATCTAAACCTGAATTCAGTTCATCTGATACAAAAGTTAATACAGAAAACAGCAGGAACACATTGATACTAACCTGTCTGTTAACAGACATGATCCAGAGTGGGCCTCGCAATAAGCAATGTTCAGACCCCTAGTCTAGAATCATGAGACACATTTTCAGTTTCTACAGTCGCCCAGTAGGTGGCAGCACATAGCTGCTAGACTTCACATTATGGACTATGAGTGATTCATTCAACGTGCTGGTTGAATGTCAGAACTGACATCACCAGAACACAGCAAGTCAGAAATGACATCACCAGAACACAGTCATGTCAGAAATGACATCACCAGAACACAGTCCTGTCAAAAATGACATCACCAGAACACAGTCCTGTCAGAAATGACATCACCAAAACACAGTCATGTCAGAAATGACATCACCAGAACTATAGACAGATGAAAAATGTAATAAAAATATGCCTGGAGTTCTGGAGTTTCATATGCAGATATAAATTCATAAAGCATTGTTTGAAAGTGTAAAAAAATTATCAAAAGATCGTCTTACTATCTTAAAAATGATCTCCCAAACAATGTAATTGTTTTCTGATAAATATTGCCAATGATCTTGTTGATAGCATCTTTATTTTGACTATGTAATTACTCACTTGTTTGATGAATCATTACATATATTATGTAGGATTGAGTCACTATCAATGTTACTGATTAGCTCATTACTGGCCATGGCACAACTTGCTTCTGAAAAGACTCCTCAAGCCAGATAGAGGGGAATTGAGGTAGGAAATTACGCTTCAGTTTGTTTAACAGTTAATCATTAAGTGTGATTTTCTACCTTTACCTGCTTTGAGCTTGCCTGGAGAACCATAAGTGCCGGGACTGAACTGACTTAAAATCCTGTGACAATGTGACCCTGTGAACTCTGTCAGTATATCAGCAGAGCTCTACAGTGTGCAGAATGGAGCTGTGTCCTCATTAGAAGCTGCAGCAGTGCAGGTACAAGCGTCTGTCCTCCCTGCTCACAGTGCACATCAACACCAAAGTGCTGTTTGTGCTTCAGAAATACACTTTCCTGCACTTCATAGAGGTCTAGGAGATTCAATTAGAACTGACTGTCTCGTAACTTAAAACAAGGAATAGAACAGCATTGTAACTTTGTGATCATTCAGCCTGTCAATAGGAAAACAGTGCGCTCCACTGGCTTAGGAACAGATCCGGGATGCAGGCACAGTCAGGCTCCATACTGCTAAACTGCAACTCACTGCAACAGGGCACTGTTCATTGTTTGTATTTGTGTTGATCATCTCTTAGCAGTTCAACTTTTTTCCAAATTCATTTCAAATAAACTGAAATAGTGCCCAGGTAGCTCTTTCAATCACGGCTCTGAAGAACAATGTGAATTTCATTTTCAAACGTCTGCTAAACACATCATTCATTATCACCTTCCTCACTTAAAGGCCCTACAGACCCTACATTGCTCCTCGGCTGAGTGGCAGTGATAAAACGAGCTCCAATGCTTTTTTCATGTACACCTCACACCTTCCATTCAGCAGGAGGTGCCAAGCTTGCAATGACACACAAAGCAGTGCTTTGATCAAGTGCTAAAAATAGAACAGGTATCTTCAAGAGACTGGAGCTGCCAATTCCCGGAGTAAATTAGACTGCTTATCTGCATCTGTTTGGCAGAGAATCGCTGTGCATGGTGGGCTGATGAGCTATTTATTAGTTGCATTCCTTAGGAAGGCTGCAGAGCCCTTATCTAAGCATTAGCTTAAAGGCTTTATAATAGCATTCTCCGTTTCCATATTAAATACTGACCTTCATCACAGGAAGGTATATTTGTCAGTTCATATTATCCCTGGGGTGGAGTTAGAATTGAATAGACCTGAAATGAGAGGACAATAAATACACGTTTTCACTTTCAGTGCTTGTGGCCTTGCGTTCAATACATTTAAGCACGTAAAGCAACTGGTGCAATCAGGCTGTGTCCTGTTTGTGCAGTTTTGTTTTGAGCTGCTGTGGTACAGTGGGAGCAGATGGCACAGCGTTCCCTTACTCTTCTATATGAACACATGGTTTATTAGCCATTCATCTCCTGAACCGTAGTACTTGTAGAGCATCTCAGGAACTGCAGGTGAGTGTAGATAACAAAACAATCCATCAATCTCACCTGCTTTGCACCTCTATTAACTACAGGGGTCTCAGGTGTGCAGTTCTGAAAGAAACACATGCTACAGCGAACACGTACTTTGATTTTTAAAGCTTGATATCTGGCACTGCACTAAAGAAAGTTTCCACGCCTTACTCTCAGGAAGTCTGTTACACGTGCACTTCCCAGGTTGTTTACCCTCAGCAGTGTCTGAAAGCATGTCAGTCACTAGAGGAAGCAGCTGGTTGGTTAAAGAAAAGAAAGAAGCTGTTGAAGGGGCGGGGTCAGCTGCAGACCCACCCAATAACTGATTGTGAACCCCACACAATACAAGGGAATGTAAATCTTTAAAAAGCAATCCGAATGACATCACCATAGTGTTTGAGGTCCACCCTCTGCTGGCTTTGTTCTGCAGGCGTTGAAGAAATATGAAACACTAATTTGCTACAAGGACATTTAGTGCTTGTACAGTAACTTGGTTTAATGACTCTGGATTTGGCAGCTGAAGTGTTCAGTGAAAGATGTTCTTCCTGTTTGTCCTTTATAAAAGCCCAGAGGAGTCCATGCTTTCCTTCTTCCTTCACTGATGAAGGTAGCTGTCCTCTCGTATGTCACTGCCATGTCTGCTTTGCAAAGCAACGGCTCACTGCTAAACAAACACACAAGCCAAACGCACCTTCTCCTGGGCGGCTCGTTAATTTTATGAGACAATCATGTCTTCTGTGTCTGGAGCCCAGAAGCTTTGAATAATAGCTTGCCAAGGCAGTGTAATCATACCAGTGTCTTACAATTGAGGCAGAAAAAAGCTAGCATGTGATTTAGTGGTTTTTAATCATGCTGGAATTGCTTGTGTGGTGTCACTGGCTCCGAGCAAGAAGGAAGCTGCTGTGGTATAATAAACAGACACAGAGGCCTATGAGTTAGACTGAGAGCTTTGTTTATAGAGCTGGTCCATTCCCTGGCCCTTTCCACCTCATACACCCAGCAATTCCGTGAGCTTCACCTCGAGTCCCATATCTTATCCTTCTCTGCTATCTGATGTGTTTGTTAAAATGACAAATGATAATGAGAAAGTCAGAAATGTTTCTTCAGCTCTTTTGTGTTAAGATCAATGACCTTGTTTTATTGCTTTTTTCCATTGGTAAACTTGCCCTTGTAATTATGGCACCTTTTATATACTTCTTTATTTATTGAGCCTGTTTTTATGCAGTTGTTTAGGATCATTTAATACCATTTCATATAGCTAGGCTTCAAATTACAATACAGCCTGTTCTGCACTCTCTGTTGATATCTGTGATCACCGAGCACCTTTCCATCATACTGATAGCTCTAATCTTGAATGTACTGGCATGGCAGGGGCCTAGAGCTAAGAATTATAGAGGCAAGATTGAAGCCTGAAGCATCTTAAAAGAGCCAGTACTTAGTAGAGAAACCAGGACCAGATCACACAACTGGAAATAAAGAGGAGACAGACAGGACAGAGGGAAGAGGAGACAGACTGGACAGAGGGAAGAGGAGACAAAAAGGACAGAGAGATGAGGAGACAGACAGGACACAGCCCTTGTGCTTGCAATACCAGCCCTTTTATTTCCAATATCAGCCCTTGTGTTTGTAATATCAGCCCTTGTGCTTGCAATATCAGCCCTTGTGTTTGCAATATCAGCTCTTGTGTTTGTAATATCAACCCTTGTCCTTGCTATATCAGCCCTTGTATTTCCAATATCAGCCCTTGTGTTTGTAATATCAGCCCTTGTGCTTGCAATATCAGCCCTTGTGCTTGCTATATCAGTCCTTGTGCTTGTAATATCAGCCCTTGTGTTTGTAATATCAGCCCTTGTGCTTGTAATATCAGCCCTTGTGTTTGTAATATCAGCCCTTGTGCTTGCTATATCAGTCCTTGTGTTTGCAATATCAACCGTTGTGTTTGTAATATCAGCCCTTGTGTGCTGTGTTCCTCTCTCTCTCTCTCTCTGCGATGATTTTTTGCGATGACAGATTTTCTACAAATGAAATCAATGTTAGGACGGAACAAATATTTGTGTTTTTCTAGCTGTGTACACAGGGGCGCCTGTTTAATGCATCACCATTTCCACAGTGACTCAGAAACAACAGCACTTATCCATCTCATAGCCAATCACTCCATGTGGCTCCTGGCAAACTCCACAGCCATTGCCAGTCCTACTCAAACAGGTATATTACTGGAAAGCAACCAAGCAGTTAAATATTGGAGTGACAAAATTGTAATTTAATCACACAATCACGTTGGCACTCCAGCAAGCTAATTTCTTCTCCTGCCTCATTTCACCCACTCTACTATATGAATGTTAATGAACAACACGATGAAGATTACATGTTTGGACAGTTTGGAAAACAAGTCTATTAAATATCCTGTGTATAAGAAACTGTGCAAACCCTTACAATACTCCTTTAAGATTGCTACAGTGTACACTTTGTGAATTTATTCAGCTTAGAACAAGGAACAAGCAGTGAGCCGCATGTCGAAGAACATGTGTGCTGTGATATGAACACCCACGCCGGTTGTGTCTCAGACAATGATCCTGATCCTTTTTGTTAGAAAAACTGAAAGGTATTTTATTTTTGTATAAGTGCATTACTATGAAATTATATTCAAATGTAAGATATACCTTCAAATTACAATTTCATACCTTTTATTTACTCCCCTTGTAATCACTCAGAGCGAATCTTATAAATACTGTATATATGTGGTGTATGTTTCAATGCACCAACGGTCCTTTTTTTATGATTATTTCTTCAGAATTCTCCACATTATGAGAGGCAGTCAGATATTAGCAGAATATTAATTATCCCAGGAAATGAAGTCCCAAGGTCACGAGCAATATTGCCTGTCGACGAATCACTCCTACATCACAGGTGGGTGTGTTTTCTCTAAACATCACAATATTTCCATTCCCTGTCTCTCTCATTTTTAATTTACATTTGAAGTGCACATCAAGGTGATTGATAGCAGTGCTGAGGAATGGAAAGCATCACAGTAGTGCTGAGGGACGGAAAGCATCGTAGCAGTGCTGAGGGACGGAAAGCATCGTAGCAGTGCTGAGGGACGGAAAGCATCGTAGCAGTGCTGAGGGACGGAAAGCATCGTAGCAGTGCTGAGGGACGGAAAGCATCGTAGCAGTGCTGAGGGACGGAAAGCATCGTAGCAGTGCTGAGGGACGGAAAGCATCGTAGCAGTGCTGTGGGATGGAAAGCATCGTAGCAGTGCTGAGGGATGGAAAGCATCGTAGCAGTGCTGAGGGATGGAAAGCATAGCAGTGCTGAGGGACGGAAAGTGCAGTGCTGAGGGACGGAAAGCATCGTAGCAGTGCTGAGGGACGGAAAGCATCGTAGCAGTGCTGAGGGACGGAAAGCATCGTAGCAGTGCTGAGGGACGGAAAGCATGCTGAGGGTAGCAGTGCTGCTGAGGGACGGAAAGCATCGTAGCAGTGCTGAGGGACGGAAAGCATCGTAGCAGTGCTGAGGGACGGAAAGCATCGTAGCAGTGCTGAGGGACGGAAAGCATCGTAGCAGTGCTGAGGGACGGAAAGCATCGTAGCAGTGCTGAGGGATGGAAAGCATCGTAGCAGTGCTGAGGGACGGAAAGCATCGTAGCAGTGCTGAGGGATGGAAAGCATCGTAGCAGTGCTGAGGGATGGAAAGCATCGTAGCAGTGCTGAGGGATGGAAAGCATCGTAGCAGTGCTGAGGGACGGAAAGCATCATTGCAGTGCTGAGGGACGGAAAGCATCATTGCTGTGCTGAGGGACGGAAAGCATCGTAGCAGTGCTGAGGGACGGAAAGCATCGTAGCAGTGCTGAGGGACTGAAAGCATCGTAGCAGTGCCAGAGGGAGCATTGCATTTGCTCCATCACCTCCACAGGTTAGGGAGGCAAACCCCACAGAGACTGTAGCATTGACACCAAATAAAGCCCTGAAG
Organism: Polyodon spathula; assembly: GCF_017654505.1. NCBI lineage: Eukaryota > Metazoa > Chordata > Actinopteri > Acipenseriformes > Polyodontidae > Polyodon > Polyodon spathula. Next base: position 318,390 of record NC_054558.1, on the reverse strand, counting down.
CATTGAATACACCTCAGTGTCTTAGCCTTGGCTGGTTATGTAAGCATTGCCATAGAATAACAAAGCTGCTGGCTTAAGCAGTGCAATGAACAGGACTGCTGGCATGAAGTCCTTCACTTTGCAATGGGATTTTTCTGCAAGCTAGATTGAAGTAATGATTAATAAAGAAGTCAGGGCACACAGAGCTTAATGGGGAGTGAGAACCCAGCCAATGGTAAAAGAGAAGATCACAGTTCAGGGATGAAGTGCATCATTAGCAAGCCTTGTGTGCACAAAGTGTCAGGCTCAGCTAGGTGAGGAATTATCATCGAGAGCTGTGTAGTGAACGAGCTTTCTCCTTTGCACTGCCAGTGGATACAGCTTCTTCAATTCCTGTAAGGATGCTAGCAGTTACTGTAAACTCCAGAAACTCAATAAAAAGGAAGTTTAAAGCCAGTAACTGCATAAACCTTACCCGTTGTTCCATTCACTATATACAGTCAATTCTCATTCAAACAAGCTTGGATTTAAAACAAACAAAAAATCTCCTGATACTACAAATTTTCTACACAGTCCTGGACAAATTTAGTAGTTGCTTATTGTAAATTACTTCTTATAATATAAATTCACGTAACACCAATTTCCTGGTTGTGCTAATTATTGTGGAGCATTTAAATGACACTAATTGCCCTAGTTCAAGCAGCTGAGTGTAAAGCATATTGGGAATTCACTTGCACCCAGATTAGCACTCTGTACTGTATTTTACTGCTGTTCTGGGATATTGATTCTATGATGCATTTCGAATTGCCATAGACGCAGTTTTCAAGTTGCTATAGTGCTCACGCATCAATGCCATTTCCATGCAGGATTGAATAAATAAACCCATGCATTAACCTGGAGATGTATCAAGCAGTGGATAATGCACCACCCTGCAAGAAAAAGAAAGATGTTGCTACAGATTTCAACATTCCCATAAACACTGTGTTAACCATTCTGAAGAAATAATACAGGCCTGTGAACAGCAACCTGTGTGTTTCCAGTGTGTTCAGCTCAGGACGTTGTTTGAATTGCACAGGGTAATGTAGTTGCATTACACGTTTTCACTAGAACACTTCAGCACATGGAATACACCATAATTTACTGCTGTCTCTGTTTAAAAAAATCAATAAAATGCACAGTACTTTTACATTTATAATACTTTTCATATCACAAATTCAGTTTTAAGGAGTCTTTTCTGAAGTAGACCCTGTGGTAAAAAAAGTACATGAGTTAGTAAGACTGGTAGATAATGAAACAGCATTAGAGAGTGAGGTAAAGCCTGGGGTAGAATAGCAAAGGGGAGATCTATTGGTTTCTGTATCACTAGGAGTATATACCCCATGTACCGCTGCAGCTGCACTGGAGACAGAGAGCTGTAGGTCAGAGGGACAGAAAACTACATCTCCCAGAAGGCAATGGTCTAATGAGGCCAGTTGAGTATAACACATTAGCTAAGTATGCAGCTGGTTACAATGAGCTGGTAAAGGCTGGCATTAAAGACCAGTTCAAACAGGCCTCTTGGTGGTGTTAGCTTGGGGTGTGGTTGTACTGTTGAAGGAAACCAAGGAGGAAAGACAGCAAAACTGGATATACAAAGGTCAAGCTAAAAATTGCCTTTTGGTTTAAGAAAGAGGGGAGCAGGAATTAGATCTCTCCTTTCTAGTCAGGGAGTAAACAGGTGAAATCCCCCAAGTTATGGTAGCGCTCTGAGCGAGCTGGGTTTCTGCTTGAATTTTGTACGCAGTGCTTTTGTGTTTGCATTTAAAGGGCCAGTCACGCTATTGCTGTGTTTTGGACAGTGAATAACAGAACACTTATTCACTGCATGTTACGTAATCTGCCTCCAACCTGGAAGCCCTGGAAATTACGTGACTGAGGATAGCAGCCTAGCCACACTGCCACTACAGGTATGTAACGCAATATTGTACAAAGAGGACCCCTGAACCTCTACTATAGAAAGACATTACAAATGGGGTTCAATATTAAAAGCACCGTTGAGAATACGACGCTCCTGATTGGAGAGGGTTTAGATTTGACTATGCATTGGTGCTGAATGTTTCTTTTCCTTTCCCATTAGCTTGATAAGATCTGTTTTTAGATAAGAGTTATTTGTTAATCAAAGCAAGAATTCCTCCCAGGGGTGAGCTCGTATTTCACATTTGCTTTTCTCCATGACTTTTTTATTGTTGCAGGGCCAAGCTTTCCCTTGCAGATAATGGGTCTGTTTCGATGGGTTTCAATCCAAGTTCCGATAACGGAGCCCCTTATCCCTCGCTTCCATCTTCTTGCATAAAATAATTCTATAAATCAGCAATGTTCACTTTTGAAAGAAATATGTTTTTATAGCAGCTGCTTGGCTAAATACAGGAAATGGGCTGTTAAAGGGGCAGGGACAGTGCCCCCCCTACAGGTGAATGATTGAGGGAGTGCAACATGTTTACTGTAGCGCGTGTTTCTTGCAAAACTGAAAGTCGCACTTCATGTAAGATTTGTGCAAGTGTTTAATCAGCTACACAATCACTTTAATGCATACACTATTAATATATACCCAAGAATCCTGATAGCCTCTTGTAAGTGCCTGGTTGTGAGAGTCCATTACAACTCCAGAGCTTCACTCCAACCCTGCATCTGTGGCAGACAGGAAGAGCGTCTGTCAGGAAACCCCAACCGCTGGAACATTGTATCGGGCTGAACCAACATCTACAGAACATGAAACACAAGATGTGGGGCCAGGAGAACAATGATGGAAATCAAGAACAAGGATGCTAAAGTAAACTGTAGGTAAGGGCTGGAAAGCACAGAGGGGAAAGCTTATTAAAAAAAAACAAAAAAAACATGGCAAATGATATGTCCTTGTTAAAGTCTAACGCAGTCATAATTCCCATTAATCTGTGCTCCCTTCTGCTTCAAGACGTTCTCTAAATGTTCAAATGAACAGCAATTGAATGGACTTCACTGTTGTGGCCGAGTGTCCTTTACAACACGTTGAGGAGTGCACGATGGGGGCTGCAATCAATACAGAGAGTGTCCTTTTAAAAGAACAGGGTGAATGAAATGTCAGCAGTCCTTGCTGGGACCACTAGATGGAGTCTGTGGGCAAGAAAAAGAAACTCTGAAAGTTTGCTTCATTGCCTTTTATGGGTGTACACGTTTTATGCCTGACCCTCACAGATACCTACAAGCATGAGAGAGGCATTTTAACGTAAATCCTAATCCATAACTACAGTATGATGTATTGGCTTTTGCAAAGCTCATATCTCATCATCTATGCAAGCTCATGAAATATTAGGATAAGTGCATTCATATATTCCTATTCCATGGAATAATATTGCTTTAAAATGCACTCCTTTTATGTTCTTAATAGAGCAGGCAAATCAAGCATTTCTTTGCTCCTGTTGGTGTAATGTACTCTTTTCAATATAAACATGTTGCTGCTGTTGCATGTTTTTCAATATTTTAATTTAAAAGGGGTGAACACTAATTAAATGTAATACATCTTTCCTGTCATGCAATTCAATAACAATGAACACTAAATGTAAGTTGAATTCGTATTTTGAAGGTCACGAATGGTATTGTGTTTTTGAGAGTTCTGTTTAAGTCACAATCGGTGCTAACAATGTAATTATAAAATAGAGATATAGCTTCAGTAAATGTTGTACACACCGTCATGGGAAGACACTGCCTTGCCACTTTCTGCCTACCTCTATGCACCAGTTGAATGAAATATTAAAAACGGAATGGATTCCTTCGACACCTTCCAGCACCTTGTGGCATCTATTCAAGTCCTGATCAGGAACAGTGGCACAATCTAATGTGAGGTACGGGTCCTGATGTACTGCCTGCACAGCTAATAGATAATTATACAAACAATACGCGATTAAGCTGGGCAAATGCTCATTTAGGAAAATCTAGTGAATGATCTAAAGTCTCTCTTTAATTGCATGCCTAATGTTTGTTTTTTGAGATGCATTTCCACTGACATTTATAAGAGAAAGGAGCCTGGGGGCCTAGTTTTCAGAAGCGGGGAAAGCTGTTTGTTAATTGCTGAGGCTTTGCCACACTTGTTCTACTTCAGAGGGCCAGCTCTCCCTTCCATCTGAATACCACAGACCAGGCTGTGTCCGGTTCTGCTCTGTCACAATAAGCCTCCAAGCCTGGAAGCTAGTTCATAGTTTTCACTGCTGCTTCAAGAACAAAAGCTTCCTACAAACCAGAAAGAGGCACATTTTAATCTGCAGTTAGTTCAGTGCAGGTTTCGCCACAGAAACAATCATCTTGTTTGGCTTTTAATGGCTCGCTCGTGAACAAGAAGTTTCAAAAGTGGCAGTTTCTCCTAATGTTTTGATATTTTAATGAAAGTTAATTTCAGAAATATTAAAAGGAGCTTCTAATGACAGAGTCTTTCTCAAAGTCTCTAGGGTTACAGTAAGTTCTGCTTCCCATTCATCTCTCCTTGCAGGGTGGAGCTTGCTGGGATCGGCGTCTCACTCTTCTATCCTTGCAGAGTGGAGCTTGCTGGAATCTCTCCTTGCAAGGTGAAGCTTGCTGGAGCTCGCTCTTCTCTCCTTGCAGGGTGGAGCTTGCTGGAATCTGCGTCTCGCTCTTCTCTCCTTGCAGGGTGGAGCTTGCTGGAATCTGCGTCTCGCTCTTCTCTCCTTGCAGGGTGGAGCTTGCTGGAATCTCCTTGCAGGGTGGAGCTTGCTGGAATCTGCGTCTCGCTCTTGTCTCCTTGCAGGGTGGAGCTTGCTGGAATCTGCGTCTCGCTCCTGGGCGGGAGGCAATTGGCTGGGGTTTGGCTCAGGGGATGCCTGCTGACCTTTACTTTGCTGTGAGGTGTTGCAGCAGTGAGGGAATTTAAAAAATGACTTTCCCATAATGTGTGCAGATTTCATATAGGAATGTGCAAGACCTGGGCAATGACAGTAATTCATATGCGATATGATTTAATGGAATTATCGTGTTTGCTCTATGTCTTTTAAATAAAGCTGACAGCTGGAAAAAGGCAAAGATTGGGTTGAAATGTTAAATGACATTTTTAATCATTTATGTAATTGTTTGAATTTTAATAGAGACTTTAACTCTCTTCACAATGTTAATGGATTAATTTGATGTACAGTATGTTCTGGTGTTTATTTGATTTAATTAGAATCCAAGTCATTTTCCAGTCTCTGCCACGACCTCATTTAAAGTGTAGAAAGATCTTAATTATTGAGAGTGCATGTGATTTCTGAGTTCTCAAGTCTTTACGTTAATGAAGTCTTCCACGGTGTTGAACTGATGTGCAGGATTCCAGTTCTAAATCTTTAGGGCTGCATTCTCCAGGCTCTACAAGCAGCGCAGGTGGCTCGATAAACGTGCCTCCTTGGTGTTCGTTGGGCACAGGAGCTGAAATGTTGATCATTCTGCTGTCCTCGTTCATCACGCTCTGCAAAATGGACACATTTCACCTTGGACCCAATAGTGGGGATTTGAAAATATGTTAGGTCTGTAAATCTGAATGGGATTGAAATGTGTGGAACAGGCAGAATGTGTGATAGACAAAGTTTAAGAAAACTATTTGAAAGCGACACTTACTAAGAAATGCCTTCAGATTTGAAGGATAAAACCATGCCATGTGCTTCTAGGATACATTGCAGGCCCATAAGTCATCCCTAATCCTATTAGCTACTCGCATATCTAGTGTGATCCCTGGGTGTGCCACTGAATGACTTCATCTCCTCTGTTCTTTCAATACTCCACAGCTATCTTACCTGCATTTATTGTTCAACAAAACCTTGGGGCTATTTTCAAGTTTTCTGAATATTTCTGGATATTTGCCTTGTGTGTTTTACAGTACAGCCTAGACCAGGCAGTAAAAGAAAACATGTGACCAGTGATTTAAAACAAATGAAAGGCTGAGGCCACTCTTCTATCAGCCTTGAATCTGCTTTTCAGAAACCTGGTGCTTCTTAATGTGATTAATGAGTTTAATAACAGAAGGCCTCGATGCTGGAAACTGAATGCTGCTGTATCTTAATAAGAGAAGAGTAATTAGGAGTGATTAGCTCAGTACATATTTAATTTTCTTTCACAAATGCTCCATTGTGAATCCACAGAGCTTCATCATTATTACACAGCTTTCCAGGCTTAGTTTGTTAGCAAGCGCTGGATCATCTCTCAGAGTTTTCTGCTTAATCTGTTTAACTAAACACTTTTTAAAATTCCTGTCAGTAAAGTCAACCAACAAGTGCTGCCAACTTAAACAGTAAGATGCCATAATCAGATTCACTTCTATAAAAAGAGACCATCTTAAATTCTGCCGCAGTGAAGTGCAGGATGCAAACCTTCATTAAAGTTAATCAAACCAGAAGTCCCCTTGCTGTAGCTTTTTAAAGAAAATACTAATATAGTAACACTGTTGAGAATATAAGCATATACAGTGTGCTCTCACTCCTGCATTCCCCCTGAACTGTATATTAGCATATACAGTGTGCTCTCACTCCTGCATTATCCCTGAACTGTGTATTAGCATATACAGTGTGCTCTCACTCCTGCGTTCCCCCTGAACTGTATATTAGCATATACAGTGTGCTCTCACTCCTGCATTCCCCCTGAACTGTATATTAGCATATACAGTGTGCTCTCACTCCTGCATTCCCCCTGAACTGTATATTAGCATATATAGTAAGGAGGCATATATATTTTGATAAAGAAACAAGTTGTTTTTTTTTTTGTAAACCATCCTTCTAAAGCACAGATTCATAAAACATGCTTCTAAAAATAGAGATGACATTACAGTATGACAGTTTTTCTATCTGCATGATTCTCCTCTTTTCTTTCTGTATCTTAGCAACAAGTGCTAGGCAACCTATTGTTGGCAATCATGGGTAGAGATGGAGGCCTTTCTCTTGTGAAAACGTCCAATTTAGTATCTCTTCGGTATTCTAAATGTGTTCTTCCTGAAAGACAGGGTCATACAATCTATAAACACGGTGTGTTGTTATTGCAGTCAAATCTGTATTGGCCTAGATAATTGGGATGGGGGGGTGTTTGTAGAATTGATTGGTTAATTTGATATTTCCAATCACTTCAGAAAGAATTACATACAGTAATCTCCTGCACTTTCAACAGAGTATTGCAAGGTGCTACTGTACAGACAAGGCCAACTACCAAGCCAATGTCCAGCAATCAAAGCTTTACTGAGTGTGTTAAACAAGGCCCCTTATTGTTATTTTAAATAGTCCCTGACCAGCAGGCGCACCAGAGCCAATACAGCTCTCCCTGTGGAATCCCCAGGGAAGACTTCATAGAGCCAGGACATGAACCTGCACTGTCCTTAATGTATGATTTGCCCTTTTAACGTTCCCCGGGTGGCTAATCCATTTACACAAACTGCACAAGACAATTCCTGCATTTTATTAAGCGTCTTAACAAATTAAAACATTCCCCTCTATATATATATTACAATGTGTTCTTAGTTTGACTGTTTCACACTACACTACACTGCACTGCAGGATCACTACAGTGGTAGAAGTTCTAACTCAAGTCTATAACATCTGTTTTGAAGTTGCTTTCAAGTTTCAAGACCGCAGTTACAAATCAGTCCAATTTAATTATAGAAGCTCTTGTGTGATTCCAAATGAAATGAAGAAGAGATTTGATTGTTTTGATTCACTTTGAACTTTATAAAACTCCAAACCTGACCAAACAGCAGCTGGCAAGCAAAGCCTTCCAGACAAAGACTAATGCTGCAGAGCCCTGATTTTCATTGGTTTTGTCATTCTAAAATATTACAGGCAAGTTTTCCCATGTTTTAATTTAAAAAGAACATGGTATGAAACGAGTCCCTCCAGAAAGAGGTTTTAAATCCCCCTTCCAGTTCTTTTGCTCCCTGGGCTGACTGATTAATTAATAATATGTTCTGCAGTACCGCCGAGCAGCTGTTTTGTTGTGTGCTACCTCAACCACAAGCATTTCATAAATAATCAAAGACCCCCCAAAGGTTTGGATGCAGACAGGCCTGATGCACTGGCCTTTTAACACTGGCTGTTGGATTTAAATCTAACAAAGTCCAAGACCCGAGAAGCTGCAGTTGTTCTGTGGTGAAGGACTTGCGCCTCAGCACTTGGAAGTCCACAGCTCAGCTGTCACGGTTTCAAAGCAGAGGAACATCATTCCCCACTAAGCAGAACAGTGCAGACCCCTCGGCTCACATCTTCTTGGGGTCCGCAGGGCTCCTCACCAGGCAGCTAGTACAAGTTCTTGGTCGCTGTTGAGGATTATTGCTTGTGACGAGGAGCCTGCATTGACTTGATCAGACCTCGCCACAATGCTCACTCCTTTTTTGACTCTGGTAATTTTCCATAGTTTGAAAGTTAATTTGTGGTGTGTTAACTACAGGAAATTGGAAACTGCAGAGTGTCGTCAAAGAGCTTCCAGTGATTATTAACAGTTTCGTATTCTTTCACAAGTAAAGTCTATAAGCATTATATATTTCCAGGTCTTGCTGTAGCAAGTTAAAAGATTGTTGCCTAATGTGTTTATTGAGGTTATTTAAGATGACTTTCTCCTGACCCCATATTTCAATATCACATTGAAAAACCAATCACAGTGCAACTTTGTTCAATATACAATGTTCACTCTCCTTGATCCCAGGTGTGTGGTTGTCATTTGATAGGTTGTCCACAGTTCAGACAGCATCCACTTCTGTCAGAGCTGATTACAGTACACACACTCAGAGTTCAAGTCTACAGTATAATGTTTCTACTATTGACTGTAAAATGACACTTTCCTAAGAAGAAAGAGCATGCAATAGCAAAAGCACGACCAGTGCCATTTACGATAAGGAAAATGGAAAAGTCTTTGCTCAACCATGGGGGCTCTTTTTAAGTAACAGATGAAGGCTCTTAATGCTGTGAAGCATTCTGAAGCACTAGATCATTCAAAGTCATTGGGCACAGTACCTGAAAAATATTTCCATTCCTCCAGAGAGCCGAAAGAGGATCGCGGATGCTGCTCTGAAAACTGACTCATTCATTCCCACAGCATCAGATCAAGATTCAACCCACTCTGTCAGGCCCAGTTTGGATTGCTGGTGGGCAGAACCCTAACCTACCTCTAACCCAACTCTCCAACTCGCAGTGCTGGGAGAAGGGATTAGAGGAGGGCAGAACCCTAACCTACCCCTAACCCAGCTCTCCATCTCACAGTGCTGGGGGAAGGGATTAGAGGAGGGCAGAACCCTAACCTACCCCCAACCCAGCTCTCCATCTCACAGTGCTGGGGGAAGGGATTAGAGGAGGGCAGAAATCCATTTCTATGAATCGTGCAGATGGTTACCTGATGCATGTTCAATGGGAAAGACACGATCATATTATATATATATATATATATATATATAGGTGATCTATATATATATATATATATAGATATATATATATATATATATATAACATAATTACACTGTCAGGAGAATATTGGACGTTAATGTATTAATTCATACATAACAATTAGACAAAAACTTCATATATATTTAAAACGTTCTTCTGAGAAGCTTTTAAAATATACTCAACATGAACTGTATAATTTGTAAAACACTGCCCTGGTAGGACTTTAGGAAAAAAAACCTCTATATTCAGAACACGTGATACCAGAAAGGATTGTGTGCGTGTTTGTGTTCATGCACTTTGTTAATTAGGATGCCACTTCACTTAGCACACTAATATAAATGTTTACACTGCTCAGTGGCCCACAGTGAACTTCTCATTTCACAGACTGCGCACCCTGACAAATCCCTGACAAGCCTCTCCAAATGATTTCCAGTGTCGCTTCGGCACAGTGGAAATTACAAAACCATTTTAGACAAAACGAGAAATCAAACTCCTCATCTCATTTCAAAAGTGTTCGGTCCCAGATAACTGTACAGTACTGTACCTTCCAATGAGTCGGGGCAGCTGCAGAATTTTTACTGATACCTTGCTTATAGAAAATGTGAGCATTCGTGGTGTAATCCGGATATGCTTATGCCACAAATTCATCCTGAGTAATTAGAACTGTGATGGTTCAGAATAACTGCAAAATTCTGCGGACATTTCCAGCGTTAGAGGACTTTGCTTAGGAATAGCTGGCTGTGTATTTCTTCACTCATTGTGACATTGGCTTCCCAGGTACGAATATCTTTCAGGCACCTTTGCTGTTTTCTGTGATTGAAACCAGTGAAGCTGTTTGTTGGTAAGGTTTTAGCAATCTGTCACTATAACAGACTGTGCTGTGACCCATTCTGGCAGTGATATATTTTATTGAGACTGTACTGATTCCTGTTATAGTATGCTGACATGATTTGGAGCCGAATGCAGCTGAATGGAGCTCTATAGTCAAGTAAACGCACAGGTCTTTCTTTAGCATCTTTTACATGTTTATTTTGTCAGATATTAAAAATGGGGAAAGATGTAACAGCGTTGGAAAGAGGCATGATAGTGGGTGCCAAATATCTTCTAAAGTGAAAAATAAGGTTAAAAAAGCAGAAGTTTTCAAATTGCTGTAGCCAAGTGCCAGCAGAAGATTTCCACTTTGAATCAAGCCATCCTCATGTCAGAACATAAAGTTAATTCAAGCTATCCTGAAGTGTGAACATAAAAACAGTTCAAGGGCAACCAGTTGTTGTTAATGCCAGCTAGTGCACTAAATCACAAAGGCATGTATTAAATACTTGTAGTTTCCCATTACATTGTGAAATGAGTTTACCTTCCTGCTTTATAAATCCTCTAATGCCAGTCTGCTATGACTGAGCTGGATGGAACTAGCACCCCCTCCAGGCTGTACTGTAGGGCTGCAAGTCTATGTCAACCTGCCTTGCCTTTATTGTTGCATTTAAAGAGGTGCTGACCTGACATATGTGCAACACTCCCCAGTTCAGAAATCCTAACTTGGGAGGCGCTTGGAGAACACCTCTGCTCTGCAGAGTCCTAGCACAGTTTAACTCAGTTTTTCAGCAGTGATCTGTGGTGATGTACAGCAGCTCCTATACTGTTCTCACTGTCTGTCCTCACTAGACAGCAGAGAGGCAGTGTTGTGCCTCTTGACCATTATTTTTCAGGGGCTAACAAAATACCTTAATAAATCACTCCCCTTTTAGTGAATTTGACTGGAAGACCATGAAAGCTGCTGATAATACAGCAGGTTTGATCAGGTTATGAACCCTTTTTGACCAGCTGAGCTGACAACACGTGACTGAGGCAAAGATATCCAAAGTTAACAATAGTAAAGTGTCAGGTATGATCAGCACCCATTTTATTTGCTGGGATTTTCCTTTGCTTCGATTAGTTAGCTGCTGGTTCAGAAGCAAACAGTACATTGAAGCAGCAAACCCATTTCACAATGAACAGGTTTCGTGATGTGAAGAATCTGGATAAAACAAATGGGTTACTCTAACAGGTGATTTATTAGGGTATTTTGTGAGCCTCTGAAAAATAAATATACGTTTAGCAGTGTGTTCTTCTCCTGGACTTGATTTGCGTTCAGGGTTTCCATCTATAAATCCCAGGAACGGTATTGGAAAGGGGCAATTCTAAAAGCAAAGTAGCGAACGGGAAACAGAATCTCTGTTAAATAAGACTGACCTGTTACCATATCTGTGCCTGATGCATTGCCTGGCTGCTTCTCTCTCCCATTCTCTAAAGGATCACAAGCAAATTGCCTTCTAAGTTGTTTCCACCTTTGCAAGCCTCGACTGGATTTCCAATCACTCCCTCTTCTGACACATAAGAAATAGCCTATTTTGTGTGGGAGAACAGCATGATCGAAAACTAATGAGTGTCCTTGAGCTCTTGCAACATATATTTCTTACCACTGGGTGCCTTCGTGGCTGCTTTCTGATAAAATATCAAAGAAATTAATGGGTTCTGTCACATAATAAATTCCTTCCCAGGAAACTCATATCCAAAAAATGGGCCATAATGACTAAGAGTTTTCTTCCCCTTTGTGAAAGCTTGAACTTTTTTCTGTTGCTATGGGAGACGCCGTCCACACGTGGTAAGGAATAGGAAATGCACTTCATCAAAGCTGAGTGGAAAAAGTGTTCAGGACAGTAAAGCGATCCCAAGACAAGCTTTCAATGAGACCATTAGGAAATATTAGCTTCGCCACAACCATAGATCTCCCATTTATAGTTCAGATAAAGGTTGAAATGTTTAAAACAAATGTTATTGAGGTCACAGTAAACATTTTGCTATGTTCTCCATATAGTAACACCACCTGCAGTGTATACAAGGAAGAATCCCATGCGTTCTTGTTGGTAAAATCAAACTTAAGGACTGATTGACGTGAACCTGTTTCTCTAACAGCGTAGCTAATAAGTGATGAAGTATATGCACAGCTATAATCAGAGAAATAGCCTCATATCCTATGAGATGTCTCTAGAATTCAGGGCACAGTAAATTAGTCTCAGTCATGAATTGCATTTAATTTCATTCATTTGATCTGAATACATTAATTTTGGAAACCCAGCAGCTAGACTGATAACAGAAATTAATTTTAAAATCACAGAAAATGTCTGGAATAGCTTAAAATGATAGAATAGGTGGATCGTTTAAAGTAGCAAGATGTTTAGCGAGCTGAGGGGAGAAGACATTTTATAATCATGTCATGATTTGCAATCATGCCTCAACTTGATTGTCACTGCCTAACCAGGAGCGGAATAGTATTAGATCTGTTTATTTAATCAGAGATTTGCATTGAAAATAATGGGCTCACTTCTAATCTTTTACAACATGGGAGTGTAATGTGCTTCATCGTAGCTTCCATTCTAATTACTGCTGTCAAACAAAAGCATTTTCCACAGTCTGAGAAGAGACCTGAACCACTGACAGTGGTGACTGTTGAGCAGAAACTCAGTGATGAATTGAATAATTTCTACCAACAACCAGCTAGCAAATAAATCAGAAACATGATCAACTTAAAACACATATCAGAACTATCAAATCACATAGAGTATAACCATGTCCTGTGTGCCGTGCATATCAAAACCAAAGCACAGCGAGTGGGGGAAAGACTGGCAGCACTGGAGCCACCCGTCAAGATCTGATTTAAGAGCCACTGTAGTGTTTACTGAGTGCCTGCTTGCTCAGCACAGCTGAAGGACAGTGGGTCTCCTCTGATCCCATAACCAAGCTATTGTCTTTTTACACCCAGGAGCTTGACACTGCCTCGCCCTGCTTGTGCTGACCCAGCGATCAGCTCCCCTGACAGGAGGACTCGCCCTGCTTGTGCTGACCCAGTGATCAGCTCCCTTGACTGGAGGACTCACCCTGCTTGTGCTGACCCCGTGATCAGCTCCCCTGACTGGAGGACTCACCCTGCTTGTGCTGACCCAACGATCAGCTCCCCTGACTGGAGGACTCACCCTGCTTGTGCTGACCCAACGATCAGCTCCCCTGACTGGAGGACTCACCCTGCTTGTGCTGACCCAGTGATCAGCTCCCCTGACTGGAGGACTCACCCTGCACGCTGTGCGGCTCTGCCTTTGCCTTTAGCCATTCAGGAAAGCCATTTAATGACAGAAGTCCAAACACAAGGCTTGAAAAGAGTCTCTTCTTGCTGTAATCACAATTAATGTCTAAAAAAATAAGATATTTGGGCCTATGTTTATGATGTTTACAAAATAAGTTATTAATATAGAGCAGTTTCCAGAGTCACATCGCCAGCAAACAAGTGCCTTTGAATTCAATGAACTTCCCCAAGGGTTAAGTAGAATCACAGGGATTGCTACCAGATAGAAAGCAGCTCACAATTGCAGACATGTGGCACTTTGATCATGTTTCCATCCTGTGAATATTGGGGAAGATTTCATTGTAGCCTTCCTTTTGTTTGATTAAACAGTCCTAAAATGGTACAAAATACAATGTGGTGCATCTGTGTTTTCTCAGTGTATTCCTAGAAACACAGCTGAAGGGCTTGCTGCATATGTCAGCTTTGTTTTAAAGCTGAACAGAATACAAAGGATCATCATAATAATTTAGGACGACGAAATCTGAGAGCACGGTCAAATTACAGTTTGCAATAAACACAGTAAACAGGTTTCAAGTTCCTTTGTTCTTGTTTTTGTAATGATATTTAAAATACTTATTTGCAACGTTAAAGAACACATGTTTTGAGTAAAGAATATGTGTTGATGCTGTTGCTTGTAGGTAATAATAAATCCAATATGTACATGTACTGTAGAGTATGTATTGAATGCTGTGTGTGTTACTGTAGAATGAGCAGCAGTGTACTCTATTGTATAAGAGGTCTCTTATTATACCCCCTATCATTCTAATGAGCAGCAGTGTACTCTATTGTATAAGAGGTCTCTTATTATACCCCCTATCATTCTAATGAGCAGCAGTGTACTCTATTGTATTAAAGGTGTCTCATAGCATCCTGTCAGGGTATCCTTAGATGAATATAAATCCTGATACCATCATCCATCGTATTTGGTAAAATGCAAGCTAGTTCCCACTGACCTTATACAGTACACCTGATTTCATCCTGGAGCGAAACATGTCACAAGATAATTGTCTGCATTTCAAGGTGCCTTGTATGAATTGACTTTCCGAAGTGTGCAAATGAAACAGATTTGCTTCGGCTAGCCAGTAACTGCTTTAACTGGAGAAGACAGATCGTCCTGCCTGTACAGTATATTAATTAATTGCACATCACAGGAACAGAATGGTGTCTTGCTAGTGGCTTTAACAATAGCTTTCCACAGCCACTGATTTGCACTGCACTGAGAGCACAGCCATTAATACACAGTCATGATGTTTTTAAATGTAAAATTGCCTTGGTGTCACATGCATTAAAGGAAATGCATACAAAGGAATTTTAAACGGCAGATAAAAAAAACAAAAACACAAATACAATTTCCACATCGCTAACAAAAAGCTCCAAGCATGAGAGCCCATGAGAGCCCCCCTTAGTCCTGCTCTGAGCATGCCCTGCCATTCAATGCTTCCTTCAAGCTACTTCCTTGATATTCCCTCATTTCCACTGAGACCCCAAACTGAAATTACTCTGAAGTGCGCTGTACTGAGTGGAGTACCTCACACTCTTCAGAGCTGCTGGGTGTGCGCTGTGCTGAGTGGAGTACCTCACACTCTTCAGAGCTGCTGGGTGTGCTCTGTGCTGAGTGGAGTACCTCACACTCTTCAGAGCTGCTGGGTGTGCTCTGTGCTGAGTGGAGTACCTCACACTCTTCAGAGCTGCTGGGTGTGCTCTGTGCTGAGTGGAGTACCTCACACTCTTCAGAGCTGCTGGGTGTGCGCTGTGCTGAGTGGAATACCAGACACATTGACAGGTGAGCTGTTCCCTGAATGCCTCACTATGACACTCAATTGTCATTGTCCTGCCACAGAGTGCTGCTGTCTGCAGATAGTAATTCAACTTCAATAAAAACAAGCCAGCCAGTGACATCCATCCCTTGACATGGCTGTAAATACAAAATTAGAGCACTCAGAAACTTGAAACAGTAGATCTCCTAGATGACCTATTTTTACTGTATGCACAGGGTAAAATGTTAGGTCATTTCATACCGTGATTTAGCTTGTACTACAATGTGTCTAAACTTTCATCACAGTTTCCTTACAGTTGATGAAGCACTTCCTTAGAACTGAGTGACATACTGTAAGGACAGAATGACAGACAGACAGATAGGGGATCACTCTAAATAGCTATAGCAATGTCTTTAGCAAGTTCCATCACAATTGGACAAGCGCTTCTCTAGATATATGCAAACATTGCACACACACAGACTAGACTTTTGAGGCAAGGCAAGGAAATCCAGCGGACAAGAGGGGTTGAATCCCTTGTTATTGTGGTGTGATAGAAAGAACGAGTGAATGAAGAGCAGATAAATCAAGGGAATGAGATCGAAGGTGTTTTGAGTGGCAGGTTTAGATTACTTGCTGAGCTGCAGTCCTTTGAAAATGTAACTCCATCCTCGGCTCCATTGCGGGGTGATAGTTCATATTAGAGATAGTGGTGCCCATTTACTCCAGAATACATTGCTGTTAATAGCAGTGAAAGTTCTCTGAGGAATTCATCAGGACTGTCTAAACTTTGAGCTAAAAGGTCATGCTCACCCTGCAGAATTATTTTTGGAAATGAATTTCTTTTAATATTATTAATTGTTTTATTATTATTATATGCAATAATGAAATGTTAAATATTTAAAAGAAATTAAACTGAGTCAGATTTCTGCACTTAGTATTGTACAATCTTGGCAATCATTCCTGCTCAGTCTGTTTCTCCTCCAATATTGAATTATTATCATTCTCTAAATCTGACTACCTTTGAGCTTGTCTGGAGAATCCTAAATGCCGGCACTCAACAGCGTTCCTCGTTTCTACAAGTCTTACGACATAATTTTATAAATCGAGTCTCTTTTGCACTTCCATTACCCACATAGGTCTCGAAAGTCCAGTTTGGGAAGAAGCATGAAGCATACGGCAAACATGTGTTTGTTATTTTAAAGCATTATATATGTATCACATCTCTGCTGGCAAAGCCCTTGCTTTCAAGCAGTGTTGAACTTGTTTGGTCCCCTGGAGGGTGAGATTGTCATGCACACACCAGTTGTAGCAACAGCTTTGGGGACTTGGTTTCACACTCTCCCTTTCTGCAATTCACTTTGATGTCCACAGCATACATACTGGGGTCATTTCAAAAACCATTCCCACAAACAGCTACTGAGACTTGGTTACACAGTTAATGAGGATTCTTAATGAGTTTAGAGCTCAATGTAATTACACTGAATTGCTGTGTGATCGGTACTGTTCTCTAATTCATGGCTTGATCTTGATTTAGTTTAGTCTCATCCTTGTTCCTTGGGGACCCCAACCAGCCACCAGGGTAGTAAACCAGACACATGATTAGCAGTGAGATGAGACCACTCATAAAGACCCTTTTTTGAGGTGGAGAGAAGCACACAATTACAAAAGCTATCATTCTAATACTAATTAAAGCTTCAAAGACTTTTGTCTTATTTCTGATCCAGCCCCCTTACCCTTTTTAAGATGCTCTCCATTATTCCAAGTACTTTTTTATTGCAATTAATCAAATACCTTGTTCTGCTTGGAGCAGCTCTTCAGTTCCAGTTGCCAGTCATTGAAATATATTTCTGAAGACAATTCAGAACAGAGGAAAAGCCTCCAGTATCTTTTTTATCTTCCTTTTTTATGATATTTGTAGACATTCTCTGTGATTCTGAGAGTCGCTGATTCTGAGTGCTTGAAAGCCTTTAGCAGGGTCAGGAGATGGTAATCTTCACCTAAGCACAGTGACCGGGAGGGAGAGCACTGTGCTTTAATCAATTTATCAATATAATGTGATCTGCATTCACCCGCCATTAGCCCAGGCCTATTTAAACACATTCCCACTGTCTTTGGATGCCTGTCCAGCTGGAGTGGAAGTATCTGTTTGCATTCGCTATTTTCACCTCTGCAGTTTTGCTTAAGATATCCCTGATATTTCGTAGCACATGACATTTTGAGGCAGAGATTCCCTTTCTTGAGTTGTTTCCAGAACTGTAAAACCTGTCACACAATGCAAAGTGAAGATGAAATTAACATTCCCAATGCATGGTGTATCTTATCTTTAAAAATGAACATGAAAGAGAAGCTATGAAATTCTCTGCATGCTTTGAAGTTTGTATACACTGATTATTACACTGTGCCCTTCAGCACGGAAAAACACTGAAGAAAATTTCAAATGACGCCAGTGCGGGGCTCAAATGATATTTTCTGCGTACGGAATAAAAGTAAGTTCAGAAAGTAAGGTTCTTTACAAGTTAACTGGATTTTCATACACCGACATTGTCAATACAATATCAAAGACACACAGCTGGGTTGAAGCAGCCCAACTATGCCTTACTATCTAGTATTTTCAATAAGTGCACAGTACTTTTAAATGTATAATAATTGTCATTGTTCTATAATTGAAATTGTATTTCAGTGTTACTGTAAAAACTTGACAGTATGCATTTAGCTTAAATTCCTGATAATAAGAATTACTGATAAACCTTTTTCTTTTTTTTTGCTGGTTCCTTGAAATTTGTATTAATGTAAAAAGGTAATATGAGAATTACATCCCAAAAAGAAATCACATATAATAAATATAATAAAGTATTTTATGGTGGTGAAGTGGGTGAATGCGAAATAGAATGGAAGCTACTGAATAGCCAGTCTGCTGCAGTCCTCTACAGGATTTGTGTGAAGCTCTCTATGAATCTTCAAAGGGATGGTTTGATTCCACAGGTCCTCCCAGGACTCTGTAGAAGGCTTTATGTAGATTAAAGAGTACAGGTCAGTGTTTCTCAGTGCCTGGCTTGGTCTCTCCAGGGACGCTTTCACTTCTTCTCTACCTTCATACAAAATTCATCTGTCTCCCACTGTGTTGTCATGGCATGGCACTCCATATTAATAGACTGGACAGGACTGAATAACATTGATATAAATACTAGTAGATGAGCCGATCTGAAGCTAGAAAGCACACCATGCTATCATAGGAAGCCAGACTCCAAACAATGCAATGGTAAAAAGAAACCTGCTAAGAGGTGAGCTGTATGTATGCTGACTACATCATATACAGGGATTTGGGAGAGCCCAGTGAAACAGAGAATATATATATATATATATATATATATATATATATATATATATATATATCTATATATAGTGTGTGTGTCTAGCACTGGTGCTGAGCAGAGGAGCTGTTTTGTTTTTTTAGCACTTTGTTGGTTTGTCATTATTTGATTGTGCGGCTCATGTGGAACCGACAACATGTATCTATTGAAGTTTCCGTATCGATCACAAGGCAGAGTCCACACTGTGACGCAGGGATCTCAGTTACTCCTGCGGGTTCAAATCAAACAGGTCCTAGTGGGATACTTAGTGGCAGCTTGTGAATGGGGGAGGCATTGTGGTTCTGATCGTATATCATTTACGAGTGCAGTTCTCATCTCTACAGCACTGTGGTTCTGATCGTATATCATTAACGAGTGCAGTTCTCATCTCCACAGCACTGTGGTTCTGACCGTATATCATTAATGAGTGCAGTTCTCATCTCCACAGCGGTGTGGTTCTGATCGTATATCATTAACGAGTGCAGTTCTCATCTCCGCAGCATTGTGGTTCTGATCATATGTCGTTAACGAGTGCAGTTCTCATCTCCACAGAGCTGTGGTTCTGATCATATATCATTAACGAGTGCAGTTCTCATCTCTACAGCACTGTGGTTCTGATCGTATATCATTAACGAGTGCAGTTCTCATCTCCACAGCATTGTGGTTCTGATCGTATATCATTAACAAGTGCAGTTCTCATCTCTACAGCACTGTGGTTCTGATCATATGTCATTAACGAGTGCAGTTCTCATCTCCACAGCGCTGTGGTTCTGATCGTATATCATTAACGAGTGCAGTTCTCATCTCCACAGCACTGTGGTTCTGATCGTATATCATTAACGAGTGCAGTTCTCATCTCCACAGCACTGTGGTTCTGATCGTATATCATTAACGAGTGCAGTTCTCATCTCCACAGCACTGTGGTTCTGATCGTATGTCACTAACGAGTGCAGTTCTCATCTCCACAGCATTGTGGTTCTGATCGTATATCATTAACGAGTGCAGTTCTCATCTCTACAGCACTGTGGTTCTGATCGTATATCATTAACGAGTGCAGTTCTCATCTCTACAGCACTGTGGTTCTGATCGTATATCATTAACGAGTGCAGTTCTCATCTCTACAGCACTGTGGTTCTGATCGTATATCATTAACGAGTGCAGTTCTCATCTCTACAGCACTGTGGTTCTGATCGTATATCATTAACGAGTGCAGTTCTCATCTCTACATGCTCTATCACTTCTACTAGAATGCAGGATCTTGCTGCTGTGATATTGTTGTTCTGCTGTATTCTTTTTCTTGTAGAAGTGTTTTGCACCTCCAGGCTGTTGCACTCAGCGATTTTATGAATGATACCTTTATAATGACTGCTTACATTTCCTTTTTCATTTCCAGAAGATGTTTTTTTTCTGTTATTTTTCAATATGCAGGAATTTCTAATAGCATTTGGAGGTATGAAATTACCAAATCAGAATATTGATGCACCCTGTTGGCAGCCTACAGCAAGACTCACATCTACTTGATAAAACACTGTTTCAGATAAAAAATTAGTGAGACTAAATGAAATTACAAACCCAATCTACCCCGCCGCATTACCCTCCAGTCCTGATCTAATGGAATATGGAAGCTGTTTACCGTCTTAGACCTCTTCCGTCTTCCAAATACATTTTATTTAACATATTAAATATTTATTTGATATAATATTAATCCAGCTGCCAGCGTTATTCAGTTTGGGGCTGTAATTTAATCCAAAATGAAAACCAAGCTCACTTTCCCTATGCATATCAAATTAATGGCATATGTGTGTTTTCAATCATTTAAAACATGAGTGAAAATACCTGTTAATGTAGCTTGAAGCACAGAAACTCATCTCTCCACGACAATCAGTTAAATGAAATCCATAAAGAGCAGACTGAGTGGGTGTTTTAATACTCCAGAATAACCCAGTGCTTTGACATTGTAACCCTGCTTCCAGGTGACAGAAAGACGCATTTGCTGACAAAGTGCTTCATTTTGTAATGCTCTTCTTTCAAAGGTTAATAGCTGAAATGAATTGCAGCTAACAGAGCCAGCCCATAAATAGGACTGTTCTGCACTTGCATTGACTCCACAGGCCTCAGATGTGCAGTTTTGAAAGGAAGATGTGCTGCAGTAACATGCAGGTCATTCACCTCCATGTCTTACAGCTCTCAGCAGACTAAGGAACAGACAGAGATTTCCAAGGTCAAGGTATTATCCCTTTGAACCAGTTTAATGGAAGCAATTTCAACAAAGATTTGTCACATAAATGTAAGCAGAGAGATACACATAAAGAAAATCAACAACACATGACAAGACATTGAAAAGGCCCTCTAGTGGGAAGTGCTTTTCATTGCATTTCTTTAGTGTGTCTAAATGTATCACCGTTGAGTGTGTAATGGTTCTGAATGATGCGTGGAAATCCTTTACTGGTAAAGGGGATTACAGGAACTCATATTTCACAGACATTCAATTCGTTTCTCACTTCCACAATCATTCACTTCATTTTCATACCTCTTTATCAAGTGTCACTCATGAAGTTGTATTGTGTTATTCGCAGGTATTTTCTATTGGCAGCAATGATAGGTTACATGAATCAATTACATATGTAGCTTTCACAAAGCCTCCCAACAACTGAAACAAACACCATGTCTTAAACTCTGAATGACAAAGCAGGCATGACAGAAAATACTAAAACAATAATGCTCTTCAATGGAAACATTGACGCAGCATCTACCAAACCCAATTGGACATGAGCTACGTCTGTGCAGATCGTATATAAAAACAACCTCTTTAAAACTGAAAGACATATCAGGTTCATTTGCTTCAATTTGTTTCAATCCAGCTCCTGCTGAAAGAGATGCAAATGAAGGGGGGGGGGGGGGGTGACCTGATTCGCTTGCTAATAGATTGGCTTTTAATTTAAGGAATTAAATCACAGAGACTTCAAGATGATACCTGGAACACAGATGATAAATAATGGAGGGCCAGGCTGTTACCCTTGAGACATATAAAATAACTGCTCCAATTAGCTCACTAGGAGCTACAAGAGAGACAGGACACATTGGAAGCGCATTTGTTTCGAGAGAGCGTTGTGCAAGTTCATTTAAACAGCAGCACTGTATTGAAAGCTAAGTGGAACAAATCAAGACAAACTGGTTCCCATATTCATGCTGCTTTTCTACAGGACCCGTTAAAAAGTGACTATCGGGTCGAGCCTTGATTCGGAAAACAGTTGGCTTGTTTAGAAGTACAGTTTCCAATATAAAAAATCATTATTTAAAATATCTTAATCTTCCCCACACTTTCATTTGCTATATATATATATAGAGCTTTGGTTTTGCATAATATGTACTCTTTGTGGTTGGAGGAGGTGGGGTCTGACAAAACAGTCTGATTTCTACATTGCTGAATTCATACAGTACATATTTTCCCTCTCATGGTAAATGTTTTAATGTTCAGGGAAATGTGAAGTCTACTCTGGTTATAACAAAACCGTCCCACACAAGTGCTGTGTGTGTGTGTGAGATGCACAGTGACACCCCCAGCTCCCCTGGCTTGTGTGAATGTGTCCTTACATTTCCAGGTGGTCCATGAATATGCACATGGACAGTATTAATAAACACGAGAGGAAGGTTACCAGACACAGCCAGTCAATTATTTCATTTGAAATAAAAACCGCCCTGTAACATTAAATCATCCTCACTAATATTAGAGCTGACTGTTCATTATATCTGCACAGTTTTACAAAGGACAGATGTTTGAGGTGTGAGGAGGCTGGTCCAGCACAGATGTACAGCTATGCTTTGCATCACCCTCTAGAATTAAATAAAGTCGAAGGAATCATGTTCTGTTAACATATTGCATTGCAAACCGCTTTGCAGTTTTCCAGATACTTAACCAAAAAACTGCCAAAAATTGAAAAATGTGACATGTCAAAATGTAACATGAAATACTGTACTACTGTTATGGCTTCTGGTAGACTCTTGTAATATAATTTTGTAGTCATTCTGCAACATTTTTGGCCATAGCTGTAGACAATGTGAATGGCTGTGCGTGACAGGTAAGATTGATGGCATTTCATCAGCTGGAACAATTTAAACAGCAAGGGCTCCATTCAAAAGCACTACATCACGAGGTATTTGAAGCACGTTTTGAGGGATTAAAGAAATCTTGATATTCACAAAACAGTTCTGGACTGTTGTTGGGTTCTTTAAAGCTTTGTGATATTGCCACATATTATCCATTAATTATGAAAATGGTTAGTATTAATAAATAACATGTAGGCAATACTTCAAAATGCTCAACAGCAGCTTCCCTCATTAGACTTGCGATTGATTTATTCTTGATGTATTATTTATCCTTGGTGTTTTCATTAGGGGTAGACAAGCTCTTCTGTCTTCTAGCTCCTTTATTAAAGCAGGGGTTTTAGTATTGCAGTATAAGAAGGAATATGAGCAAGGCTTAGAGCAGACTGAACTCAAACCAGGTTACCAGCAAGCCTCAGGGCAGACTGAACTCACAGATCAGGTTACCAGCAAGCCTCAGGGCAGACTAAACTCACAGACCAGGTTACCAGCAAGCCTCAGGGCAGACTAAACTCACAGACCAGGTTACCAGCAAGCCTCAGAGCAGACTGAACTCAGACCAGGTTACCAGCAAACCTCAGAGCAGACTGAACTCACAGACCAGGTTACCAGCAAGCCTCAGAGCAGACTGAACCCACAGACCAGGTTACCAGCAAGCCTCGAAGCAGACTGAACTCACAGACCAGGTTACCAGCAAGCCTCAGGGCAGACTGAACTCACAGACCAGGTTACCAGCAAGCCTCAGGGCAGACTGAACTCACAGACCAGGTTATTAGCCCATATGGAAAACAATCGAACTTGTGAAATACAAAAGAAACATTTCTTCAGAAATGACAACACTAGTTCCTCAAGACTGCCGGCATTCCCATGAATAATTAAAATATCGGATAAAAACCCATTATTTAAATAAATGATGATATCCATTCCCTTCTCGGCTTGACATTTGTTTTGTGATTAAGTTTGTCTTCGACATCCATTTTACAAGCCTACAGCTGACTGGAAAATCCGGGAACCAATCTGTGCTGTTTACTGCTGCAGAATCACAGTGGCATTTCATTCTGTGTTCTTCACAATTGCACTTCGGATCCTTTCTCACTTTCCTGGCACTTTGACATTAGTTTTGGTTTGATTTTTACAAACACAGAGGCACAGAAACAGGGGTCTCAATTGCTTTTTCCAAGAGTAAAATAGTCCTTTTTAAAATTGTACAGTAAATAAAATAGAGCACTAGATTGACTCACATACAAGATAGGTTGCTGTGTGTATAGGCATACCAGCATAGATTGCAAAAAAAATTAAACATCACTGAACCATTCAGGTAGAAAGTGGTGCAGCACAGAGTCAAGTATCCATGTTCTACACATTAAAAAAAGAGAAGACTCCTGTACAGTTAAATAGGACTTTGTAAATTAGTCTTGCTTCAAAAGATGATTTATGCGTTTGCAAACTTTTTTTTTTTTGATCAGCGGGGGTTTACTTCCTGCCCATCTCAGTGCAGAGCAATAGGTTTTGCATTATTTGTTGTAGCTGAAATATGAAATATATATATATATAAAACTTTACATGTAATGCATCACTGTGATCTGATTACATTTTTTATTAACTTATAACATTAACACTTTACAACAAGTATCTCTAATTACTGCACACCACGTGACCGTGCCTTTCCAGGGGAGACTCTCTGGGACCCCTGCTCTCCCCTGACTGTATGACTCACCCTGCACGCCACGCAGCCGTGCCTTTACCAGGGGAGACTCTCTGGGACCCCTGCTCTCCCCTGACTGTATGACTCACCCTGCACGCCACACAGCCCTGCCTTTACCAGGGGAGACTCTCTGGGACCCCTGCTCTCCCCTGACTGTATGACTCACCCTGCACGCCACGCAGCCGTGCCTTCACCAGGGGACACTCTCTGGGACCCCTGCTCTCCCCTGACTGTATGACTCACCCTGCACACCACGCAGCAGTGCCTTTACCAAGGGAGATACAGCTGCCTAGTAATGTTTGTTTTATTTCAGGTAATGCATCCTAATTTTAAAAGTTTTAAACAAAATGACTCATCAATATCTGCCCATCCTTTGTATGTATGCTCTATCACATATTATTCCTCTCTCCAGCATTCATTGGTGTAGAATGTACACAGGATGCATTATGTATGGAACTGTGTAGAAGAGCAACACCTTCTGTACAGTGGTGCCTTTGGGATTACTCTTAATAATCTCAGCAGGAGGACAAAGGGAAGAAACAAAATCTTCAAAAGATTTCTCAGTAAAATCATTGGATTGAGAAGAACTTGGTATTCTCAGCACACTGTTAGTATTGATGTAGTGCTTTAACAAGAATCTCAGAAATGCCATACAGACACAGCCCCTGCTGACAGCAGTAGGGCATTATAACATCCTCTACCAATCTATTATTATTATTATTATTATTATTATTATTATTATTATTAGTAGTAGTAGTAGCAGTAGTGGTATAGAAGTGTATGCTTGCATTTTAAATTTCTCTTTCTGGTATGATGTTTTCTCTGGATTGCTCAAAATGTTTTTATTCTGAAGCAGTGTCATGTGATCTTCCTGTAGGTGGACAGAGTTGAAAGATCACAATGTCACATGACTCCAGTGGAATCAGGAAGGCTGTTCAGTCCCCAAAACAGCTCAAAACCAGGTCAATGCAGATTAGAAAAGTGTAGAAAGAGAATTGAAAATTATATTTGAATTGAAAATTACTCTTTAATATGGTAGCAAGATAATGGCCATACATGAAATCCAGCTGGATTTTGAACTTTCTGAGTGTTTCCTGGTAATTATCTAATGGATCTTCTTGTCATGCAGATAACTTGGCCTCAGCTTCATAGGTTGTTTAAAACAATGAGATGAATTGATTTTGAGGGAGGGTTCAATGAATGAATACAAAGGTGGAGGGGGAGCGCTTTATTTCTGGCCTGGATCCTAGATTACTATTTAATTCTTGGAGTGTAGCTACACAATTTATTACTAGGCATTGCCTTCCAAGAACATCATTGTGATCACTGTTGACTAGCAGGTAAGGAGTTCAACACAGAGACCAGTGAGCTCCACCCACGAGGGAAAGTGTGTCTAGTTTCATCAGATCTGAATTCAACACAGAGAGCAGTGAGCTTCACCCACAAGGGAAAGTGTGTCTAGTTTCATCAGATCTGAATTCAACACAGAGAGCAGTGAGCTCCACCCACGAGGGAAAGTGTGTCTTGTTTCATCAGATCTCAGAACTGGGGAAGTCTCCATGGAGTAGTTCCTCAAGCCCCAGGAGGTGGGCTTTCAAACTATTCAACAGCAAAGCTACTGCAACTAGACCTACAGAAACATTTCTCTTGCCATTGCCTTGACTTACACTGACCACTTTCTACAGACTGGATGATGTGGGTCTTCTGCCACTCTTGCTGCTTGATAACTTCTTTTTCTTCTTGATATCTAGCTTCTTCAGCTTGCTGATTGAAAACTGTGTTTCATACATCATGGGCCAAATCCAGTATGCATTGCAAGCCGTGCTTTGTTTATCAAAAACAAAATCAGATCATCAAAAGGGCACCAAACCCTCTGAATATGATGTTTAACATCCCCCTCTCCAACTGTGCTCGTGGTCTCATGTGGAGTACAGATTGTGTTATTCTCATATTTAGAAGTGAACTCTCAGTTTCCAGTAAGATTCTGTGAAGGAGCAAACAGCTCTTATTGAGATCAGTGAGGAGGCACCTGGTAGGGGCTGTAGATACATTTGCACAAACTAGAAACGCAAGGGGGTGTACTGAGAGAGAATACAAAGTGCACACTTAACTAGAGGGGCACAATTCAATCAAGATCAACTTTTAAACCCACTATGCTATAAAAGCAGAAGCCATCTCTACTTTTGGTAAGAGAAAAACATGACGGCTTGTGTACCTGCTGCAATCTGATGCCAGGTTACTTTCTAATTGAGTCTGGGATGAGATTCCCTGCAGTAATGCATTGGCTAGTCTCTTCCAGTTAAACGTTTCTCCGTCAGTTATAGAATATGGCAGTTTCTATCAAATCTGTTCAAACTTCCAGACGCAAATGTATTCACACTGATATAGCAGATCTCATTCTCCTCCCCAAATAGAAAAATCCATCTGCTGGGTGATTTGTGCTTCAGTGATATGAAATATTTAAAACTGTCATGGTGCTTTAGCCCTCACTGGGGTATGTAATAATATTCAGATTGTTGAGAGCTGAACGGAAACCATTCAATAAGAAAAAGCTGATAATACTCTTGTCTTGATGGCTGGAGTGCTAACATTGGTTTAAAATCCATATTCTTTCCTTTTTAGCACTAATGTCAATATTCTCACTGCTCCCCTGTCCACTGTTGGCTCTTCGCTTGTTATGTTATATTTTACCAAAATGCAAATGCTTTTCATTTCAAAGCTATATCTTCACGTGAGTGGTTTATAGTATGTTAATATATTGTGTGTATGATGTCTCTTGTGGTAATTTTGTAATAGTTTATAGATATTAGAACAGCTATTTCTTTATAAATGTTATTTTCTATAACAGAACATTGAGAAGATGGGTGGCATGCTTGAGCTCAGGAATGCATGAGAGGCATCTTTATGAAGCAAAGGAATGTCTCTGTGCTGCTTTAGCTGTATTGCCTATGCAGAACAGACAGAGCCACGTTGCAGGAAATAGAGAGAGGAGGGTCATACATGACGTCACTACAAGGGTGTGTGTGAAAGTTATAAACTGCATTGAATGTATTTCTCAGAGCTCAGTTGACTCTTGCTGTAGCCTGGAGTATAACTCCATCCATTTAAAGTTATTCTTTTCTGAGCTATACAAATAAACATATATTTGAGTAATATTGTTTATCAGTTGTGTTTTTCCCTACACTCTTATTGTGCACAGTTGGAGCAGTCAGAATGGCTCAGCATTGCTTTGCAGTCCTCTCACCCAAACTTAGATGACATCTCTTATGCAGTGAGAGCTCCTGCACTCAACATATTCACTTAGAGAGTCAAATACAAGTGATTTTGTTGGATTTTCAAAATCCTTGCTGGAGTTGAACTGACAGCAGAGAATTGATTGCAGATTAGGGTGAATCCCTTTGCACAACAGCCAGTCCCTTTTCAAGTTCATTAAAAAGTATCTGGTTCGTGGCAATCAAGTGGCGAACTATTCCCTGATACACTGCATGCGCCTCCCTAAAGCCCAGTATTGGATTTAGAATGCTTGGCTTACACAATTCAACAGAAACCATTTGCAGAACTTTAAGTAAGCAATGCATTTCCTCAATGGGAACATCAGAGAGATTTCTGGCAGTTTTATTAAACCGGAGGTCAGTTTGCAAAGCCCAGATGGAGGACTGTTGAAGCATGCTGCTGAAAAAGCGACCTGCAGTTTCTGCCTAATTGGCATAACCTTGCCATAAGCAACTTGTAGTCCCCTGTTATTCAACCAGAGCCTCCAGTATATCTCCTCCTAATGATCAGCTTGTCTAATAAGCTGTAGAAACAATAAAACAATTCTGTCTTCGTTTAACTTCAGCAGGCTGGCAATGTGCAGGAATTTACCTGCTTTAAACATCTATCTGCATCAGTGAATCTCAACCAGGAGGGCGCAGTGAGTCACAGTAATTACAGCAATAAGAAAGCATTTCAAAAGAACATTTTACAAATAAGAAACATTTACAAACTCACTGTGCTGCCATATCAGTACTACAGTGTGATCCAGTCTCTCTCCAGACCACTATAATACTAATCCCAGGTTAGTTTATTCACTCTGTACCTGCCAGACCCAGCACACTAACATGCAATAAACATTATCAACTTGCATTTGAAAACTAAACCCTCATTAACTAAGTCTTTAGAGCAAAACTTTATAGGAAAAACATCTGCTTCGGAGAGAAGTCTGCCGTCAACATTGGCTGCTGTTCAGCACCGTGGATCAGAGAAGTCGATAAAGAAACTAGCAGAGTCTCCAGCTCTCCTTCCGTCTGTCAGTGGCTTGCGTGTAACTAATTGGGGCGCTGATGTGAAAGAAGGAACACAACGATTCAAACCAACTTCCACTTGCGTCAATGAACCACATGATATCATGTAGAACTTCTTCACATATCAAGCCTCTTGTCAAAATATCTATATATTCATTTATCAGTGATGAATGTATTGTATCAGTCCTGTGGGGTTGCTTATAAAATGACTGGTTTCAGGGCTGTGTTTGATGTCTGGCAGTAGTTTTCAACAGTTTTCAGAGTTATACATGCACTAAAACGGATGTTAGTCAAGTCCTAAAACTGCTCATCAAATGACATGGCTGTCATGAAAAGAATAGAAAACTGTAAATATGCAATGAATTAGCCTGCTTTACACAAAAACATAATTCATCCTGTTTAGTCACAAACTACAGCGCCACTGGTTGGGCTTCACTGGTGCTACACTTGGTTCTGAATCTCTGTTTCTCTCATGGTCATTTCCCCGGAGAGTGAAGCTGGACAGCGTGTGTTAGCACCTGTAGCCGAACCAGGGAGCACACTGTGAAGTGTTTATAGGACAGGCACTGAGTAGAGTGTCACACAACGGAAGCTGGCAGCTCTCACTAATGCACTTACTTTAGCTCTGGAGGCCAATGTGATGGAGCCAAGCTGTTTACAATTCTATTACTGGTCTAGTTAATTTAATCAACTGGGCCCAGCTGACCTGTTTGGATGTGTTTAAGTCTTACCCTTCTGCTCAGAGACGGGCAAGTAAAAGATACGAGTCGACAGTGTTTGCATGATTTATAGGATGAAATCCCAGAAGACAGTTGCTTTTTATTTTAGCATGTACTAGTCTTCATTCCATCCCATCTCCAGGAGAGCGGAGCAGAGCCGCACCAGAGCGCCTTCAAAGTGTAGCACATTTCTAAATAAGGCAATGATGAAGATCTCTGGTATATGAACTCTATGTTGTACCACAACAACACTGTGTGTGATAAAACAGTACCTGACATGTAAAACTGTACCGCTGCATGTAAGTATAGCCCAGGCAACCATATCATTTTTTTTATTTTGTGTGCCCAATTATTTCACACCCAATTCCAATTAAGTTTTTTCACCTCAGCAATCCTCCACACAGCTCAGGGAAACCCCATGCCTCTGGAGGACAATGTCCAGGCCAGCAGGTGTCTGCTTGAGCTCCCCAGACCCCAGGCCTGGAGGGTCTGCTGTAGCGCGATGAGGAGAAACAGCTCCTAACCCACAGAATGCTGAGACAATGTGACTCCCTCTGGAATCCCACTGAAGTCAAATGGAACATTTCATTTAGAATTTGATGTGTTTATGAGATTCGTTATTTGAACTGTTGTTCTTTGTGTCCAAATATATAAAGGCAATTTAAAATGACATTTGAAGGTACTTATTCTTTAAAAAAACTGTTCACCTGGATCTTATTAAAAACATAAAAAACAATATAGACAGGGATCAACACTTCGAACTTTAAAACTGAATTATTAAATTATCATTGGAAATTTACTATAATGTGACTCAGTGCTCTGATAACCTTCCTTACAGCAAAAGTATCTTTTGTATTAACCTTGAAAAAAAATATAATTAACCTTACAGAAGGACAAAGCAATTGTGAAACAACGGCTCTCTGAGTCACAAAAGAATAAGTACAATACAACAATGGCCTCTTTTCTGCCAAGTATGACACACGCTCACTCACCATCTCACTCACACATGCATATATATATATATATATATATATATATATATATATATATATATATATATATATATATATATATATATATATATATATATATATATATATTTGCTCAAAGAGCCAGTTGCCCAATGTTTCGATATGTTGTACATATCTTTCTCTAGGGAGCATGTGTTTGAATGAAAACGTTGGAGGTATTTATAGGTTTTTGACAGCATGACAACCATCAATACAAACTCAACAGCTGTAATTAAGAGCTCTGAAGCCATGTTCCTTATTGATACCAGAAAAGAAGATCCCCATTTGCTGAGTGTAATGATGCTGCATCGCTGGGCTCAAGGCCAAGTGTACACTGATTGCATTGACAGTCTCTCCCAGGATTGAGTGCATTTACAGTCCCTCCCTGGACTGAGTGCATTGACAGTCCCTCCCTGGACTGAGTGCATGGACAGTCCCTCCCCGGATTGAGTGCATTTACAGTCCCTCCCCGGACTGAGTGCATTGACAGTCCCTCACTGGCAGGACTGTGGGACTAAAGGCTGATATCATCAGCAGGATTGTGTTGTCTCTTCCTTCTCTTCTTCAGATGCATCAACAGTCCCTCCCTGGACTGAATGTATTGACAGGTCCCTCCCTGGACTAAGTGCATTGACAGACAGTAGATTGAAATGTAAACTTCAAGCCAGCCTGTCTCATGGGAGCTCTGTGGACTGTGATTCAAGGCAGCCTGTCTCATAGGAGCTCTGTGGGCTGGAGGGGCTGTGATTCAAGGCAGCCTGTCTCATGGGAGCTCTGTGGGCTATGAGGGACTGTGATTCAAGGCAGCCTGTCTCATAGGAGCTCTGTGGGCTGTGAGGGGCTGTGATTCAAGATAGCCTGTCTCATGGGAGCTCTGTGGGCTGTGAGAGACTGTGATTCAAGGCAGCCTGTCTCATAGGAGCTCTGTGGGCTGTGAGGGGCTGTGATTCAAGGCAGCCTGTCTCATGGGAGCTCTGTGGGCTGTGATGGGCTGTGATTCAAGGCAGTTTGTCTCATAGGAGCTCTGTGGACTGTGATTCAAGGCAGCCTGTCTCATAGGAGCTCTGTAGACTGTGATTCAAGGCAGCCTGTCTCATGGGAGCTCTGTGGGCTCCAGGGGCTGTGATTCAAGGCAGCCTGTCTCATGGGAGCTCTGTGGACAGTGACAAAAGTCTACCAAAGACATAATAGCAGTACAGTATTTCATGTTAGATTTAGAAATGTCATATTTTGTCAGTGTTTTGTTAAGAATATGGAAAACTACAAAGCTGTACTTCAAGACTATTTTTAAGCCCCTAAAATCAAGTTGTTTATTTCTAGTTCGGTAAATTGAGTGTGTACTTTGGGAATCAAGCCCATCTTCTTTGAAGCAAAAATAGCTCAGGTAGCACAGCCTGAAGGGATGAACCATTTTCCCAGCAGGAGAGAGGACGGACAGACGGAGGGACAGACGGGGAGGGGTCTGTCTTTAAGCTCTTTGTCTGCCTACAGTCATTTGTGAATTTGTATCCCACTAACCTGTGATGGCAGTGAGGCACCGACAGCTTCCTGCGACCGATCTACAGCTTGACACAGCAGGGAGACGTCTGGTGCATCACACTCAGCACTCCTGTGTTCTAAATACAGACCAGCATCGGTTGGCAGATGCATCTTCACAGGTACCAGGTGGCAGAGTTACATTTGCAATTGGATACAGTGCAGTTCCTCTGTTATTTACTTTGCCCTGTCTCTGTAAAATAATGTCAGCATTAGCGTTAATCAACACAATCTCTGTTTCCCATTGCCAGAGTCTCAGGGGGTAAGCAGTTGCTGTATTGTTTTCTTGTGGCTGTCTGCTTTATTTGTGTTTCTGATCCACTAGGGAATCCCGGCTATCAAGCTTATTGTCCTCCCCCAGTTCAAACAGTAGTCCAATTCACCAGCAAAAATAAAAGTGACACAAATTTTATAGGTCACATATAATTGAGAAGTGATTTTAGCTTTTTAGGTTACTTCCCTTCTGGTGTTATTTGGGAAAATAACTATTTTGAAATGCAATGCTCTGCTGACAGACAAATAGATAGCTGCCTTTGCTTTTACTGTGAGTTTATGTAACAAGGATGGTAGAGTCATAAATAGAATGGTTTTAATGTTCTAGCAGCAGCACTGGTTGATGGTGAAAGGAAATCACTTTCCACATTAGGGTAATCCCCAGCATGTAGAACTTCACTCCTATAATGTACAACATTTAATCTGCAGTACACAAGACAAGAGAAGTGTCACAAGTCATAAGACACCGATGAAATTTTAATGATTTTCTATCTTCATTTAAATATATATTTGATCTATTATAAGTTTGCTGAAAGAGGCATGGTAGCTCTTGGGAAAACATGGCTCAAAGGCTAAGTGGTTTGAATCTCATAAAGAATTATCAGAGGTTTAATATGGAATGAAATGCTCGAAACGTTGAAGTATTTTAGTAACCCTACAGTATAGCTGCATATTGTAGCTTTAATAATTGCAGCTTTATTACTGAACAGCCTGCCCTACAGAAGCCTGCTGCCAATCCTGTAGCTCTCTCAAGAGGTCTTACCTCTACCTGGGACCCACTGCAACTGCATATACCCACTGCAAGCCCCTCCCTCCAGGGGCAGCCCAGCCTATCAGGTGTCCAAAATAACCCCAAGAACTGCCAACTGTCCCAGTTAGGGTTTGCATGGCTCTGCCATCCCATACACCCCTGGGGGGGTGAGATGATATAAAATCTGACGAATTAGTGTTTTATACCTGCAGTGAAATATCGACTTTGTTTTGGCATAGTTCTCTATTGCAGCAAGTTGGGGTTGAGTCCCAGTGCAAACCAGGTTGGTCTTGGTCTGCTGTCTATAGCAATGGATGGGATGGATTACAGCTGGATCCCAAATGGAAATGCACAAATATGAGCAGCAACATGAACATTCAAACTGTGGCTCTTTTTCCTAAACCTTTTTTTTTTTTTGTTGTTGTTTGTTGTTGTTGTTGTTGTTCACTGTGGTGTAGAGCAGTCAAGATTAAAATAGAGAAAGATTTCTGTTGCTGGGGTGTCAAACAGCTTAGTTCCCTCCGACACAAACTGCCAGAAGGACTCTTTAATTGAGCTGGGCTGAGCTCCATTCTATCACATGTGACTAGAGCTACACAGCGGCATCACCAGCATGCCTTGTGCATGGTCTGGAACGCAGGCCACGCTAGTCCAAATGCTTGATCCCAATTAAACTGCAATTGCACTACCCACTGCGCTTCCACCCGTTGCTTAAAGCTCTTGTTGCTAAGTACTGTTTTCAGGTAAAGGTAATTCTCCCACCTGCAAGGGTGTGCATTGAGGTAGAAGTTAGCTTGCGTGTTGAATGCCTCATTGTTTTACCTCCTGTTTTCAGGTAAAGGTGATGTTCCCACCTTCAAGGTTGTGCACTGAGGTAGAAATTAGCTTGTGTGTTGAATGCCTCATTGTTTTACCTCCTGTTTTCTCCCCATGTTAGAATGTTCAATTACAGAAATTCCATCACGAAGCTTAACAGAACTGGGCAGTATCTGGGCATATACTGTTCCAGAAACTTTTGTCTCGGTTTCGAAAATAATTTGTCTGTGCTTTTGACCCCTGAAAAGAAGACAAGTGTCTATTCAGGCATCAAGGCATTCATTGAAAACACAAGGAGGGAAAATGGACAGCAAATGCCCATCTGCAGTCATTCTCCATGCATTCCTCCCAGTGCTCACAGGAGGATTCATTAGTCCTCCTTGATAGTACCAGTCAATCAAATCACACAGTCAAATATAGACTGCATGCTTAAACCCACGCCTCTTACTGACGTGATTTCAGGGATCATTTCCTTCAAATTTAAAGTACTCTATCACTGAGGTGACATTTTTTTACTCTTCAGCTTCTCTGACAGATTCTCTTACAGTGGATGACAGATTAAGGGCATATAACCCAAGGACATTTTTCTTGTCATTTGATGAAAAGACCCACATTTATTCTCTGCTAATACAGAACATAGGTTTGATGACAGCTTCGGTGTGTTGCCTAACATTATGAGATGTGTTCAATATTAAAAGATATTTAAAAAATGAGAAAGATTGAACAAGTATGCCTACTTAGAATTCACCGCACACCTAGAAAATAAAACATACGAATTTGGAATAAGTCGGGATCACTTCTGCAAAAGCACCCAATGGTAGATCCATTAAAGGTGAAACGACCACAGAAAAGATCTTTCTCGTAGGCCAGATTCCCTTTGCAATCTGAGGTCTCTCAATAGCTGCAGCAGTCAGTGTAGCAGGATGTGTGAATACAAATATCAAAACCATTGTGATTACGTGGAAAACGACTGAGACAGCTATGGTAAGTAAAGCCGGTAGTGGCATCCCTTTAAGTGGTGAATTTGTCAGAGGTGTTTTTGGGGCGAGAAGCTCACTCTGTTTGAGCAGATAGTGGCAGACCTGTTAGAATGAGATTCAGAATGTGTGCAAATGGATATCCATTCTGAGAGGTGTGACACAGATTGCTGTGTAAATAAAGGGCTATGTTATGAAGTGCTTGTGTAGGTCTTTCCCAATCAGAACACAGATACAGCAGGTCAAGGTCAGGTCTCCTGTGTGAATGACCAATTGGGCTCCTGTACTTTCTCCTGCACAATGAATGTTGTTTCCTCGCTGCAGCTTTCTGTAATCTGCAGCTGCTGTTTTATCCCGGGGAGGGGCGTTCATGGGCATCGGGCTGCACCTCTGCCTTTCTAACTTTTAATGATAGCTCACTTCTGTGGGCAGACACACTGACTGCACAGTTCAAAGGGTTTCTTTTCCACCAAGTGAAAATGAATGACCAAATCTCAAAAGCTTTATTCCATGACTTTTTTCCCCTCTCGCTCACTCCACCATTTGGAATAATTCATCTTCATTAATGTAATGTGTCTATATAGTCTGGCACTGGCTTACTTCGAAGAAACAACACTCTGGTATTACTGAAGTAACCCAAACAGAGCTATTAGCAGACTGTGAAAGCTGGTGCAAGCAGGCCAGCAGGCAGCTAGCAATCACACAGAGAGAATAGATGGAGTTCTGCACATTCTGTTTGAACAACACAGCCCATCCGATTATAATATAGAAAAAGCCTTGCCACCTGGCTTCCAGCAGTTCAAGTAATAGTAGCTAACAGAATAACTCCATGAATCTCACGCATTCCTCACTTCCATAAGCCACATAGCTCTCACATGTGCAGTGTTTAAAGAAAGACATGTTATTGCAAACACGATTGACTTTGTACTACCCCAGGGAGTTTAAAATGAGCACATCCCATAACGATCCCAGAATATCTGACTCCGGGGAGACCCTCTGGGACCCCTGCACTCCCCTGACTGTATGACTCACCCTGCACACCACGCTAACTTTGATAACCATCTTTTAAAACTTCATGTTCTGTTTCTAAATTCCAATCTTCCCCCAAATGGAATAAATGAGTTTGAAACGTTGTCCAGGTTTCTGTTGAACATCCCAATGATCTGTCCTGCGAGCTAAATAGAACCATATGCTGTGTGTGTGTTTGTGCTGCCAAAGAAATTAAGCTGTTTGATGGATAAAGTCTGGGCAGGGCTGACAAGCAAAGCACTCTTTTTCTAAAAGTTTAGACTGAACATTGCTCTCTATGGGATATTAAAAAGACAAAATCTAATCATTCAAGAGTATTGATCTGCTGCTTTATCCACTGAAATACCTTCATTGTCATTTGGAAATTACTGCATCCCACTTTTTACTGGGTCCTGTATTATCCATTTATTCAAAGAGGCACAGACACAAGGCACCTTTTCCTTTGAATTGAACATACTTGAATACCAGCATACTTTGTGGGAATGTCTTTCCTTCCTGGGAGATTTTCATTGCTGGGATGTCAGCTGGGGTTGAGCTTGCTGGGCTTCAGACTGGGATGCTGGGAAGGTCCATATTCTCAGTGCATGGATATCTATTGAAGACAGAAATGAATTGAATATTCAGCGCCATCCTTTTTGACAGACACCCAGCTTTGAAGGCAGTTCATAAGGAAAGCATTTGTTTGTGGAACACATTCCTCACATACGATTCGCAGCAATTCACGCCATGTGCATTTCAAACAGTTCCAGGAGTGAAAGATCAGCTGTTAGATGTGCATTTTCAGCAGGCTGTTTTGTATACAGTCTCTGCGTGCAAACAGCATCTTTCCAAGATTAATTTTTTCCAGTAACTCTTTCCTGTGCCTGAGCATCTTTGAATTCAGAATACTGCAAGAGACACTTTTATAGCTACAGATTATCCTACATTATAGTGTTATGGCATTTTACAAAGCTAATTTAAAAAGTAATCTGCAGCAGTTACAAGTCATTTTCACAAGACTGTGACTAGTTGCAGTTACAAACAGTTATTCTCAGGCACAGTTTACATTTTACAGTTTTATATGTTTTGGCTTGGTATTCATTATACTATCCCTCACACGGCTGTTTAAAATTACAATCAGTGCAAATACAAATCGTTAGTAAATGCTGCATATAAGGCAGATATTACATTTTATTTACGGTGCTGTTGTCCTTGTTCTGGATTTTAAGAAGGAAACAAAATTAAGTCAGAAAACAAACAAAAACTGTGTTTATTTTTTTGGCAACTTTAGCATAATATAATTGCACAGCTGTTAGTTGGTGCTTCTTGAAAGCTGGTATAGAAGCACCATAATTGCAATGTAATCATGGTCTATGAACACAGTCCATTTCTTACATTACAGCACTGTGCTCCTTTCTGCTGATAAGCATAGCTCCACATTTCTTATTAGCATTCCCTGCTCCCCAGCCCTCATGTTTGCTGAAGATATCTGGGTTATTTGCTTGAATTGTAAACTATAGATGAACTGTTTCAAATTCCCTGTCACTGTGTGGAACTGCGGTAAAAGTACTGAAGTGAATGTGACCTACAGCACAGGAAGGGGTTTGGAATCAGGAAGCTGCAGAATGAACGGATGATAATGGGGCATATGAAGCAAAAACATGTGTTTGAAACCTTTTGGTTTAAAGTTTGAATCCAAAATGTGGGCCCCATTAAACTTTCCGAACTCGGTCAGTGACCCCCGTTACAGAAAAATATAGAATATTCAAACTGCGTTATCGCCCAGAGGAGGCTGTGTTTTATATGTGGTTCCATTTACAGAAGATTCGTCTTTATCATTTGAGTTTATACCTTCACTGAGTAGATACTAAAATAGAATGATCCATATTGTAATAACGCTAACGTATAAGGGCAAACTGCACAAATAGCTGATGTGGCAATATATGTTTTAGCTGATACAGCAAGTTACAAATACATTTTCTTTTACCTTAGGGAAAGTGCAATGTGCCCCTTTTCTGCAGAGGTAGGGTAGATGCTTCCCATTGTTCAGCTGTAGCCTGCAATGTAAAAGTTATCTTAATAAACTTACAGAATGCAGAAACCACTTAGGAATAGTACAGTATTGGAAATTCAATTTGGGATATTTAGATTAATTACTGAGGGAACACACTGAGTAAATCAACGTTTATCTGAAATTCAAACTTGTTTATGTTTCAGATTTAATTAATACCTTTTCAAAGTGGATGCTCTGCCGTTCACATTAAGCTGTGTGAACCATCACTTTGCAACTGGATTTGAAATGTTTCTCTGGGACAGCTTGTTATATTGATTTGAAACTTGGTCTAACTATCATCTGTGTTACGGCACCACTGTTACTTTATTTTAAAAAGGTTCAAGCCAATATCTGCTGAATCATTAAAAGATGTTTCTAGTTAGTTCCCCACAAGGGCGTTTGCAAAGACATGGCACCCAGAACGCAATGTCTTTTTGTAGATTTGTGATGTCATGGTTCTGTAGTTCTATTTCTAGATTTGTGATGTCATGGTTCTGTAGTTCTGTTTCTAGATTTGTGATGTCATGGTTCTGTAGTTCTTATTCTAGATTTGCGATGTTATGGTCTTGTAGTTCTTTTTCTAGATTTGTGATGTTATGGTGTTGTAGTTCTTTTTCTAGATTTGTGATGTTATGGTGTTGTAGTTCTATTTCTAGATTTGTGATGTCATGGTTCTGTAGTTCTTTTTCTAGATTTGTGATGTTATGGTGTTGTAGTTCTATTTCTAGATTTGTGATGTCATGGTTCTGTAGTTCTATTTCTAGATTTGTGATGTCATGGTTCTGTAGTTCTGTTTCTAGATTTGCGATGTCATGGTTCTGTAGTTCTTATTCTAGATTTGCGATGTTATGGTCTTGTAGTTCTTTTTCTAGATTTGTGATGTTATGGTGTTGTAGTTCTTTTTCTAGATTTGTGATGTTATGGTGTTGTAGTTCTATTTCTAGATTTGTGATGTCATGGTTCTGTAGTTCTTTTTCTAGATTTGTGATGTTATGGTGTTGTAGTTCTATTTCTAGATTTGTGATGTCATGGTTCTGTAGTTCTATTTCTAGATTTGTGATGTCATTGTTCTGTAGTTCTATTTCTAGATTAGTGATGTTATGGTGTTGCAGTTCTTTTTCTAGATTCGTGATGCCGTGGTGCTGTATTTCTTTTTCTAGATTTGTGATGTCATGGTGCTATAGTTGTCTAGATTTTGGAAATAAGCAAATGAATAAATAAATACATGCTGTCTTCACCTTGTCCCTGTCCTTCATCGCTTCTTTAAAGAATCTCTCTGATCTCTGGGATCTCTGAGATGCAAGGCATTGTGCAATGTAACACATTGAACTGAATCATTGCAAGTCCAGTCTATGCATCTATTGTGCTTTGCACAGTGAGCGAGTCACAGGCTTGATAGGTTTTCTCCCCAACACAATGAAAGCTAGATGTGTCCTTGGGAAAGCTGTGCTTTATTCATAGCAATTATTCTTACTGTGCAGGTAACGGGCACTTTTCAGAAGGACCTTCTTGATCATTCTTTTCAAACACATTAGTTTTTCAATGAGTTTCTTTTGCAATGAAGAGATCATTCTTTATCCACCAGGGTTTTAGGGGGTTACTGGGGTGTATTATGCTGAGAATGCTTTCCTTAAAGTTTACAGAACACCCTGCAAAGTTCACAAGAAACGCATTACATTCCCTTTGCTGTGTCCAGTGTCGTCTGTATCTCAGCCTTATATATTTTTAAACATATTGCTAACTCTCTTACATTTTTTAATCACACATCATGGGTCATAAATCTACTGGGAAAAGTCTCAACATTTACTCTAGAGAAGTGTGCTAAATGCACCACTTTCCATACTCTTAATATTGGATTACAATCATTGTTCACTTAAAGCAGCATAATGGAAACCCATCAGAGGACAAGTTACAGCATTGTTAAGATTTCTGGAATATTACAGCATTCCAGCAATTTTATCCATAATGCACATAGTTACAATGCAATCAGCCATTGCTGTTCCAGCGTTCAAGCAGCAAACAAACTTTTCTATAAGAACACAATGTGTGAGTCTTTCACATGAAGCATCGATTTACAGAGCTCTTCATTTAGTTTCAAGTGGAATATAAAAATTTGAAAAATGCATATTCCCATTCAAGAGCAGATGGACAGCTGATACACAGGAGATGATGATAATTATCAAAACACGTAACAATTGTACACATTTTTATTGCAAACTGTGGGCAATTACCAGTGGTAAGTGTGAACACTAAAACTGACAGTTCTCAATCAAAATGAGTTCTGAGAATTAAAAACAACAAAAAAAAAAACCATAAAGCCATACAAGTATGTTATTGTGTGAATGTTGCAATTACTGTTGATCCTGCTGTCTGGTTCTCAATATTTGCTAGGACACTCAAGCCCCTAGGGGTGCCAGCCCTGGTCCTGGAGAGCCACAGGGTCTTCTGGTTTTCATTCTACCTGAGTGAACCAATTGTTTTGTTAATGTGTCGACACTGACATGCTTTCCAGGTCTTTAGCCTCTGATGATTTAAAGATACCCAGAAAACCTGCAGGATTGTGGCTCTCCAGGACGAGGGCTGGCCACCCCTGTAGATGATTAAAAGCAGGACTATTAGACTATTCGTAGTGCAGAATGTGTTGCCAGTTCTATCTATTCTGACCTGTTGCTTGGTCATGAAATATCTTCCTGAATAGATCATGCACCATCTCCAAATACATGCTTATGATTTCATTGAGCAATTGTCCCACAAGTGCAGTGGCATACCAAAATGTTATTCGTATTCAAATACCCTTCGCACACTACTTACAAAAGCTTGTCATGTTTTGAAATAGTCAATGGCGCAAATAGCAATCCCATGGTCTCAATGTTCTGATTAGGGTATTAGAATGCTGAAGGTCTGAGGGTTGGTGGGGCTTTTATTCAGGGACATGGGCACCGAATGAGAGCTTCCA
Organism: Polyodon spathula; assembly: GCF_017654505.1. NCBI lineage: Eukaryota > Metazoa > Chordata > Actinopteri > Acipenseriformes > Polyodontidae > Polyodon > Polyodon spathula. The sequence goes on along the minus strand of NC_054558.1, from coordinate 277,550 downwards.
CTCATTGCAGGGCTTCGAGGAACTCTCTCAAGTCTCATATATTGTCATTGTTAATTGCATGCACGTAATCATTCGTTTTTAGCCATGCAGCGACAGGCTGTTACATTGTGCTTATGTTTGGCAGGGATAGGGTTCAGATTCCCGACTCTCTCCTTTCCAGCTTTCTGGGATTGTAATTGAGGAAATGGGAGCCTTGATTGGCTAGTGTAATGAACTGCTGTTTACTAGCTGCTGAAGGTCCTGCCAGGGAGGTAGGCTTTGCAGACAGTTTGTGAAGGAAGCCTTTTCAGGGCAGAGACAAGGGCTACCGGAGAGGACTATTGAAAGTGCTTTAAGGTAAGACAGAAGCTCAAACCTCATATTTCTCTGCTAGTGAAAGGGTTGTAAGAGCAAGCCAGATAGATGCAGACAGGCAATATGTTATGACTGTAAATCTGTCAACTCCAACTAAGGCACACGCAGCGGCATCGGGCGGGCTACAGTGTGGCATTGCTTTTGATTTAAGGCCAAAATGATGGGACATGCTACGTCATTGGAAGAATAGCATAAGTAATCTTTGGTGCAACTCTTGCTACGGTTTCTAGGTTCTGTGCATGAATATTAATAAGTTAAAATAGAGCCAGTTTACTGCAGTGCTCTGATGCTGTCAGTGTGCCGGTAGGAACCTTTATCCAATGAAGGGTACAGCCAAAGAGAAATAGAAACAACACCACACAAGACAGCACACTCTGTACTGCAGGAAGAAAGAGAGCAACTTGAATAGCAGAGGGAGGAAAAGAACCACCACAGAGGACAAGACCATACAATTGTTACCAAGGTCAGAGAAACAGGGAAGCAAGGGCTTCACATATTGAGCAGGAGCGAGCTGAAGAATACGCTGTCAGTGCAAACAGTAAAAAATAGATTGAAAGAGAAGGGATTCATTGGGTGGGTTTCTAGAAAGAAGACATTCATCAGTGTAGCAAAGAAGAAGAAGAAGAAGAAGAAGAAGAAGAAGAAGAAGAAGAAGAAGAAGAAGAAGAAGAAGATTAAGATTTTACCAAAAAATACCTCCAGAAGCTTTTTTCAGCAAAGTAATTTGCTTGCCCTATGTTGTTTCCTTCTGGTTTAGATCACTTATTGTTTTATGCCTCCCTTGTTTTCACTGGTTCAACAGGTTTTGTTATTTATAACCCTAAAATAATAAACACATTATAGCAAACTGTTTTCAGAGGCAAATAACTCATTCAAATGGACGGTAATACATTATTAGCAACAAAACACAACTAGAATTGACTTGGCCCCCAAGGGAGTTTTAAATTAACATGCTATTTTCCCACTGCGATACTTGCATTCACAAGGGGGTGGTAAATTAAACCACGGTGTGCGAATGACCAGAACTGAACAAAACCCTGACAAGAACAGAAATGTAATCAGGACATTTGTGGAGAACTGCATTGCAGGTTTTGAGTTCTGAGATGAATGAATGTATCCCCAGGTAACACACACATCAAGCGGCAGCCAACACAGCTGCCCCAGGTTTCACACTGGTCTAGAGAGCACAGAGCAGAACCCTTCCAGTAAATCTCACTCAGCACTGTAAGTATCATTAGTTCAATTGATGCCAAGCCCAGAATCTGATGTTTTAATGTTTCAGCAGTGAGAAGGGGAAACACCGTTTTATCATTTACACTGGTATCTTTCTTGTGAAATTACAGGATATGGCAAGAGTCATCAGATTAGAGCCAGTGCATTTCCAATAAATACCTTTTAACTACATGTGTTATAATTCCAGATTGCTTTAAATTAGCTTTGTACTCAAAATACCCATCTGACAAAAACATCAATTCAATTGTACATCAGGGGTCTTCTGGCGGGGCACTGTTTAAAATACATATATTTTTGTTTTGCCTTCTGCAGCTCAGTGCAGCTCCGGACAAAAGTTTTGCATCACCTTCAGTTTTAGGATTGAGACATAATTTTAAAAAAATGGCGCAAAAGTCTACCGGAAGCCACAGTAGTAGTAGTACAGTATTTCACGGTTGATTTTGAAATGTCATATTTTTCAGTTGTTGTCAGTTTGTCATTAATTATACGGAAAGCTACAAAGCGGTGTGTAATTCAATATGTTAACGTAACATTATTCAGCAGGTTTCATTTTACTTTATGAGCAAAATGAGTTCATTCTACAGGCTGATGCAAAGCTTTTGGCCGAGCAGTGCAGTGTAATTGTGATGGATTGCTGGTGTGTTTGAAACACGTTTGAGGTCTGGATTCAGACTGTGTAGCCCAGCATGGAGAGGCTTGACAGCCTGTTGCCTGGTTACTGGATAAGCAATTCCCTTTCAATTTCCTTCCTATTCGGTTATGCAGGCTGCGCAGTCTGAAAAGGGGAGTTAAGGGTTTGCGTGTTCTTCTGCTCTTAATAAATCTCCACCCAGTACACATCGCTTATCCCTGTGGATGCTTGACATTTCAATTCAATCCACCAACAACTACAGTTTTTGTTTTCTTGTTTCCTGTACAGACTGAGGGGGATCTTTAGCAGATTTGGAGCGATGCTGTATTTGTATACTGCAGCACTGGACAGGGGTCGGGGCATCTGTAAGGAATGTAATCTAAGCAAAGAGAACTTGCTTTTAAATGCCAGCTTCAAGATTATTATTATTATTATTATTATTATTATTATTATTATTATTATTATTATTATTCTTTATAAAAACTCTTACAGTTGACCACTAACCCAGTGCTGCATGGCAAGCATCCCAACTGGAGATCAAGTCAACCACTTTACTGTTAAGCCAGTACAAGATATAACCAGAGTGTTCTGTTCAGTGGAGGCACAGATTGTGACAATGAGAGCTTTCTTTCTAGAGCCCTCTGAGCATGCCTCAGGCCTGCTTTGTAGAGACCATCCTCTGTGGGAGTGAGGGAGCTTTTCAGTCCCTCTCCCCCTTGCCTGCACACACTGTATTACCCTGCTGAGTTTGGCATTGCCCTGGTGTGGGTGTGGAGCACGTTCTTTCGGTGTACCCTGTGTCCCTTGATTAGCCAGGAAGGGCATATTGTCATGTTCTTGATCATTGTGATAACACACCCATCCACAGTGCCAGGATTGTGCACAAATCCTTTGTGGAGTGTGACAGAGAATTCATTCAATATGATAATGCACCCATCCATCAAATCAATCCACCAAATTGATTAATTGATTAGCCAATCAATCACAGCCCCAGGAAGCCACAGATCAATTTTCATGCCTGGATTTTTAACCGCCACCAAAACACAAAATATACACTTACAATGTGACTAAGAACATCTCACCCTGTGAATTAAAGACTCAAAATAAACAAATGAACAAAAATACACACACACGCACACACGCGCGCACACACACACACACACAATGCACAATTGGTAAATGCTGCCAAAACATGACATTAGATAGGCTAGACAGAATATAATAATTTTGTTTTGTATAGACATGATTAGCAGCACTGAGACTCTGGGACACTAGATCTTCCTCACAGAAGCATGAACAGGTAGCTAGGCTTATTTTTCCACTTTTTTGTAAGCCGCTGACTCAATTTTTTTCCCAACAAACAGCTGAGCAAAAAAACAGTTTAAAGAAAAACTACTGCCTTTGGTCAGCTTCCTAGTGTGAATCCGGGGCTTAATAAACATCCCAGCAACATGAGCGAGAGCCTGAACCTTTGCCCTAACATGGCTGCCAGATAGACCCGTGAGATGAGAGAGACTGCATCACCCTGGCTTGTCCTCTGAGCACATCTGATGGGATGCAGTAATAAACATCACTAGCGATAACTGGATAGTCAGACACTGTGCTGTTGTTACTTTACTGAGAAACCCATAGCAGTCTTGTGCTTTGTAAAGTCTATGAAGCAGAGACACGCTGGTAATACAAAGCGGGCGTCTAACAGTGCACACAATCAAATTACAAAAAATAAATGGCATTTTATACAACATTTAGCTGGCTGACAGAAAGTGAAGTATGCTATGTCAACTAGATGGAAGCTTTAGACAGGTGTGTAGATTTCTATCCACAAAGGGCCCAGCTAATATCCTTTGTGATCATTCTCTGCGGGTTTGAAAAGAAGCAGAATGCCCAACAGTGGCTTGTACAGGAGAGATACATTTACTGGAGCAGCTTCCAATCTAACCCCATACACGATCACTGAAGTAACTTAAAAAAAATGATGGTGATTAAGTAGATTCAAGAAAATGCACAGAGTCCTTTTCTTCAATCAGTTGCCAGGTTTATTGAAATATGCAGGGAGTCTGGTCCCAGGTACAGGACAAACAGAATACTCTTCATTACAATGTTTGCATGACATTAAATACCCTTCTGTATAGATGGTCCACCTCCCCTTTCTCTGACACTTAACCAGTTGCAAAGGTAATTTAATTTATTGTGTGTGTGTGTGTGTGTGTGTGTGTGTGTGTGTGTGTGTGTGTGTGTCTGTGTGTGTAGTCTAGTGTGACAACCTCTGAACTCAATGCATTCTTCACACTCCTGGAGAAAAAAGGTCCATACATTTGCCTTTTGTTATCTTCTTGCGACCCCTTTGATCCCAGTGGCATTATCTCTTTTGATCTCTCTGAAGTCTTTAGAGCCTGTTCCCTTCTAGTCCACAGCATTGTTATCTCATTAGCTTGCAGTCATTGTTGGGCAGTTTGTAGACGCAACGTCTCTATCAATGGTTAGCAGTACATGCAATTTGAACCAAACAGTCTGCTATCTGCAATATTAGTCTCTTTTCAGAAAAGAACACCAGCATAGCTCTGCCAGTCCACATGCGTAGCAAACTCCTAATCAATTCTCGATCCATGTTTTCCAACAATCACTAAAGAGTGTGCAGATCTAATGATAATGACAAGTCCATTCTGATCCTCAGACTGAGCTAGGCATGTTCCTTTGTTACAGAATTGATCTTTTGTAGAAGCAAGTCTGCTGTTTTTGTTTAGCTTGATTTCAGTCTGTGACCTTTCAGTTGAAAATAAGTCACTTCTGCCATCTGTGAGCGTGTTCTTGCTTCAGTATTCAGTGCTGCTGACAGGGTGTCTCGATGGCATGACAGTGTGGTGTGCACAGTGACTCGCAATCTTTCTGGCAATCCCGTAAAGTTCTCAACAAACCCCCTGCAGGGCTCGCCTTTGTCCTCTGGGGGGCGCTAGCTCGTCAACATCCACCGTTAAGCCCCTGGGTGTAAGGAGGGTTAGGGTTAGGCTTTGTACTGCGATCACACCAACAGATCTGCAGCTCTCCTGAGCAGCTGTGGGGAGGGAACTGTCTCCTTCCCTTATTATTATTATTATTATTATTTATTATTATTTATTATTATTATTATTATTATTATTATTGTTGTTTGTAGTAGTAGTAGTAGTAGTAGTATTTGATCCTTTTAAATAATTACAACTCAAAATGTCACCTCAACATCTTGAATTTAAAAATATTTCTTTAAGCGTTTATTTCAGAAGCAATAATGTACGTGGGCGCTAAAAAAAACAAATTATTTTAATTATATCTGTTTCAATTTCTGATTGGTGTTGAAGTATATGTATTTCTTAATTAGTACACTACAAGGCCTTGCAGTTAATTAACAGTTATTTTATCTCAGTTCCTAAATTTAAATAACAGGCCATTTTGGTTGAGAATAATTTGCCAAATGAATGCCAATGATAGAGCACCAAATCAGCAACACTGATAGAAAACATCATACCTTGCAACAGATTTGTATTTCTGTATTTAAATACTGCACTTGCAAGTTTACAATTGGAAATCTTTACTGGTAAAGACGTGGTAAGTATATATATATACTCCAGACTCAATTCCGGTTCCTAGTTAAAAAAATGAAAATGAAATGCTAAGGCTTCATTTCTTATTTATTTTCTTCTCCTGTATAACTTGTGGTGTATTTATGTGTTTGTCATTGAGAGTAATAATTTTATAGCACACATTTTATATCCATTATAGTGATGTAGTGGGGACCCATAGTTATGGGACTTTGTATTGAGCCTTACAGCAAGAATGAGATTGCCAGTGGAGTGGAATTATAGGGCAGCTGGGAGCCAGGGCCATGCAGCCCTGATACCTGATTCCAGCACGTAAAGGGCTGCCTCAGAGGGGAGCATTGCACATACATGCAGTGGAAATTAAGGGGCAAGCATGGGTTCGTCACAAAGCATGGGACTGGTCGTTTCAGGAGGGATTCCTGTGAACGTGATGCTGACATGTATTCCAGTGCTTTGCAATGCTTTCAAGAAGGTTTGGCTTTCCTCGTTCTGCTGTGCTCCAGCTGACTGGCATTCTGCGCTACTGAGCTCACACTTAGTATGATAAAATGAGGACCGTTCCAGTGGCAAGACTTTTATATTGTTCATTAAAACTGGTGTGAATGCTGGAGCTGTGACCAAACCAGCTCGTTTAATCTAATTTGTTTCTCCCTCCTCAAGTGTCAAGCCGCGAATTGGATTTCCAAATATTTTCTGTGTGGAGGCCTCCCCCACTGCTTTTCAATTGGCCGTTATATCCTAGGAGGAAAGCTATCATTTTCACTACTGCAGGGGCTCGGAAAAGGAGCTGAGCCCAGCTGGTTCGACCAAGTTTAATGCCCCTCTCTCGATTCAAATGGTTTGATCCAGTTTAATGCCCCTCTCTCGATTCAGATGATTTGATCCAGTTTAATGCCCCTCTCTCAGTTCAGATGGTTTGATCCAGTTTAATACCCCTCTCTCAGTTCAGATGGTTTGATCCAGTTTAATGCCCCTCTCTCAGTTCAGCTGGTTTGATCCAGTTTAATGCCCCTCTCTCAGTTCAGATGGTTTGATCCAGTTTAATGCCCCTCTCTCAGTTCAGATGGTTTGATCCAGTTTAATGCCCCTCTCTCAGTTCAGATGGTTTGATCCAGTTTAATGCCCCTCTCTCAGTTCAGATGGTTTGATCCAGTTTAATGCCCCTCTCTCAGTTCAGCTGGTTTAATCCAGTTTAATGCCCCTCTCTCAGTTCAGATGGTTTAATCCAGTTTAATGCCCCTCTCTCAGTTCAGATGGTTTGATCCAGTTTAATGCCCCTCTCTCAGTTCAGATGGCGTTCCTCCCTGGTTTGGTGTACAGATTGTAATATGAACATTTTTAGGGGTGAACCCTCGAGATATGTCCAGATAGAATGACTTGCTTAGCTAACCAGAGTATCAGAATTCAAGTGAGAGCAGTTCGATTTGCACGGGTCTCATCGTTTTTGCTGGCAAAGCATGCTAGACATGTTATTAGTTTTTTTTTAATTGCTGCTCAATAGGCCTGTATGATTTGTTGCTGTTGGTTCTGCTTCGATGATTACCTACCAAACTTCCATGTCAAACTAACCTTGAAAAGACACCTCAGGGATGACATGCTTTGCCTCTTCCCTTCCCCACTAGCAGTCTGCTATGAATGATGATCCAAGAGACTCATGCAGAACCCACATAACATCATATAAGCAGGAAATACAGAAGCAATGTTAATATATAAAGTAGGTCCCTTTAGCTTCGATTCCCGAATATTTGTTTATCAGACACAAGCACTGCTTCATGTAACTCTGTTCAAACCCTTGTTTACCAAAATAAAAAAACACTGACGGTTCTATTATTAACTTTTTATTAGGACGTTTGAAAAGGCGATCGCCATGGTTACCCCCTTTAAATTTCTCCTTTAGCCCCTTCCTCTTGTTGTTACCAGCTAGTGTTATCCTAATGAAAAGTTTGGATTTGTCTTTTTATTTTAGCCCTCACTACTGAAGAACTCTGTGCCCTTCCACACAACGGACAATTTAGATGTCAGTTTAATTGCAGATTCAATTTCAACTTAGGTAGCCTGAAGGGGTAAAAAAGACAACTACAGTATTTTGTGGGCTTCTTTCTCAACATTTCCCAATTTGGTTTTTATTGTCCAAGATAAGAGAAACACTGAAGTTTGAAACCGAGATTTTGTCAACAGCAATGATGAAAAAAAAAGAGTCTACCTTGTTGACAAACTCAAGCAGAAGCTAAACAATGCCTCCGTGTGTTATGAACCCTGAGGCTCTCAGAGCTGTTTCTATCCCTGTTACTCTTCAATATGCACTTCTTCACAGGTGCTTCATGCATGGCAGGGTCCAGCTGTGAAGTGCAAAGTAAAACAGAGAGCACTTGAGCAGCTTGCTGCGTCTATATCTCCTTTACAAGGCAGTCTGCAGGACTGGCATAAACCCTCCGCAATGCCACAGAGAAGTGAGTTACAACACATAACAAGCCCTGGGGCACACAGTGACCATTGTACACATGTGGAAAAACAAATGCACCAGCGCTGCAGTCTCTTTGGACAGGCCAAGCCAGGTGGAATGTAATTGGACTGAGGCATGCAACACACGTTGGAATACGTGGCTGCTAAATAAATCACGGGGGGGTGGAACTAGACGAGTAAATAAATCATCCTTGGTAGAGAACACCAGCAAGATTAATATATATGTTGCTTTCACTGTTAGTATATGAGCCTGCACTGCAAGCCTGGTAACATTAATATATGTGTTGCTTTCATTGTTAGTATAGGAGCCTGCCCTGCAAGCCTGGTAACATTAATATATGTGTTGCTTTCAGTGTCAGTATAGGAGCCAGCACTGCAAGCCTGGTAACATTAATATATGTGTTGCTTTCAGTGTCAGTATAGAACCCAGCACTGCATGCCTGGTAAGGGACAGACATGTTAAGAACACACGCTGGTCACAGGGGGGTGGGTTGGGGTTGGGGTTTACAGGGCTTGGTGTGAGTTCAGTCACAGAATGGAAAAATACCATGAAGGATCAAAAGCACAGATAACACAAGTTGAACATTTTTCACCCAGGAAAAGGGGATCTCTTCAAAGTGATTGGAATGCACATGAAAGGTGCTGGAATGATTTTGTTAGCTCTGTGGATTTGAAAGGAGTAAATGCAGAAAATCCCAGTAAAAGAAAAGCAAACTCCCAGTAAAGCACGGCAGCAAAGCAATGACGCGCATGGGAGGCAGCTCTGCTAAGAACATGCTTCTGAAGTCTTGATTGTTATTACCTCTTTAACTCTGATTAAACTGAAGCTGTGTTTCATACAGCAGTAAACCTAATCAGCTGGAGGTACGGTAAAGTCTTTATAACCCAGTGAGCCTCGGCTCACACTGTTAATGTACAAATCAGCTGAGGAATATTGACTCATTCTCAATGCTGTTGTATTTAATTACTCCACAGTGAAGCCCATGGCTGTGCTCTCTGGTTTAAAAGCTGCAGTGTGTGATTTGCATAGTGTTAAGGACCTCTGAATGCAGGTGTTTACATTAATGTATGTTATGGTGGTCATGTGTGTCGAGATGAATGAGCATGTTTATTCAAAACACTGAATCTTGATGCAAAATGGTGATCGCATTATGATGACATGCTATTAAGAAACCGTTTTGTTTCAATTTGCAAGTCATTTTCAGCACCTGGCTTCTTTGTGTCATTTCAAGAGGTTTAAATCTCAGTGCCAGGATCTTTATGCATTCATTAGTTTTATGTGATTTGTTACAAAACCTGCTGGGTTACCCCTATACTGTAAAAAGGGGTCATGACAGTTTGTTCTAAAAAGACAGATGGAGACAGAAATAAAACCCTATTTCAAGGTATCTGGAGGTGTTCTTGCTCCAATATTAAGCTGTTAGAAAGAGTCTGTGTTTAGCTGGCCACTGAGAGCTTGCCTGGAGAATCCTAGAAGCCGGGTCTGAACAGCCTTCCTCATTCTATTCCATCAATGTGTCCCCACAGCAGTAATACAGGCTGGAGAGCACAGGATCACATCCTTTCTGTATGAGCTCACTGATCTTCACTGGGGATTCCAATGAGGATTTTATATTTCAAAACTGCAGTGAAACCCTAATTAAGGTATACAGCAATTCAATTAATTAATACAGCTACTGGATTTTAAGAATTATTTTAACTGTGATTTTGTGGTAAAAGTTTGATTTTGCAGTTCTACTGAAAAGTCACAATGTCCAGAATACTTTATCGTAAAATAACGGCATCCAATTTGTAACCTGCGTTCTCCACTGAACCCTTTGAGAATTCTTCCCTCAGTTACGGCTGTGATGAAGCCGCTGAGGGCCCAGTCTTGTCGATTATAATGTAGAAACACTCATTCATCACAGAGGGTATGAGCCAGAAGCAATGTCAGAGACAAAGAGCCACTCAGGGTGTAATCATGCCTCGCCCCAGAGGGGACGGGAGATCCACGATCAGTTCCCATGGCAAGGCATTTCACATTGGAATGAACACAGTTTCAGGATCTTGTCAAAGAACCAGACATTCCAAATTCAGATATCTGTTACAATGTATAATAAGGGTGCAATCATATCAGTCTGATTGCGTTTATAAACCACAAGAACGACAAACCCTGAAAGGAAACTCAGCTGTGCTGTTTGATGGCACCTACAACATCTACAATGAATTATTCTTAGTCATTATTATTTACATCACAGTGTCTCATAGTCACATGCCTTCTGCAACTGGGACCGGATTGAAACCTTTTGAAATCAGTCCTGCTCGTTTCCATTAGAAGTGGACTGAGATCAAACTACTCTGTCAGTCCCAGCAGGGATTCAATATGCTTCAAAGTTTAACAAAGACAAGAAATGAGGTCATTGCTGTGAACAGGCGGAGCTGAAAGAACTGCTTCCGGCTCCTTCCGTTCTGCTGGTGCTACTCGTTCCTGTTCCTCAAAGCCTGTCAAGACTACTAGTCTGGACTCTGTAATCCTGGGTTAGAGGAAAGTGTGTTGGTTGCCCGGGCAGAGGCAGACCCATGACTTTGAATTCACAGCAGCTATTGTGAGTCTAATGTTTAGAAGCCCAATCCCTATGAGAGAGAGTTAGAAGATCAGTAAAGGTGATCCAGCACAATGTGATTTAGAGAGGATGGCTGGAGTTTTCATTGCCTGAACTACAAGGCATGCTTCTTCTGCCTCTTGATCTAAACCTCCCCTTGACTTTACTGCAAAGTCTACAATGAATTCAAACACAGACCACAATAACAGTGAAGGGAACTCTTTATTGTCAGGTGAAATAAATGTGGTATGTCATGAATCAGGACTGTATTGCTCCTGGAGAGTTTGCATTTAAATATTCCAGGGAGCTGCTTTTTCAAAAAGTCTCATCTGTCAAGCACTTCTTGTCTCAAACGAGATATAACAAGAAGCTGCTGGAAATGTCTAATGCTGCCAACCTAGCAGTTGGAATCGTCAGCTGCATGAAATACAGAGAACGGAAAATAAAAACCCTGCCTTCAATGTTCTGGTTGTTGGTTATTATTTATCTATTAAAAATTAATACAAATCGATTTAAAAAAATCACTTAGCTTTGTCTGCCTGCAGGTTATAGGGTAACCTTGAAGAGTTTGCATGTTGTTTACTTTTTGACTGGAATTAAAACCCTTGACACTTCAAACTTTGACACAATTTTAACATCGCTGGCCTCAGGAACTCAGTGAACCCCTTCAAAAATCACAATTAAAATGGTTTACATTAGAGTAAATGATTCCTTCGTTTACAAATCTCCAGAGCTACAGTACATTCTGCATCATACCATACACAAGTACCCCATAGTAAAAGCAGAGTATAACCATGGGAAATAAACACGCAGACAAGTGTACCGTGATAAACTTTTACAAGGGCTCCCTGTCCATACCAGATTGATAACCCGTACTACAAATACATGCTTGGGTAACACTTGATATGAAGTGTCTCCAATTACTGTGCATTTACATATAGTGAACCAGTAACTGCTTCAGATAAAGGTAACGAACCTCTGTCGACTGTTAATAATAAACACTTCATCGTAGCGCATCAAGTTATTAAAAATAACTAAACAGACAACGTGTATTGGCTAAATTCCAATACTAGTCACAGCAGAATTCTGCAATAAAAAAAATATATATTATTGTTTTAAATGACAAATATTCAAACTTGTATGAGCATGTTTAATTAAAAAACACACGTGCTGAGACTCAAAGAAAAACCACAGGATTAAAAAAAACAAAAAAAAAACAGAAGCACTCCATGAGTCCGCAGTGTCGCGTTTGGTGTGGATTTAACAGAGTTCCATTTGTGTCTCTGAGAGCGCACAGTGCCTCTGTGCGAACTCTTCTGGCTAAGAAAGAGAGGGAGGGAGTGAGGGAGAGAAAGCGCTCCCATAGACTCACCCACTTCTGTCCATCATTCGTGCATACACAGAGTTGTCATCACAACAGACGATCTGGGTACCATTCCCAGCTGATGAGGCGAAAGAGATAAACCTTCGTGTCGGAATCGGACCTGCAGCAAGGGGACGAGCTGGTTACAAACGCAGCCTCGGTTCTGTCGCAACATTCTCTTTTTTTTGTGTGCTTATGTTCCATTTCTTTGTCTTTATCACTCCAGTTTGGACCTAACGTTCAGATAAGGAGCAACAGCTTCCCGTTTACTTTATATTTATATATCTCTATCTGTGTAGATGGATCTAGATAGATAGATATACGCACCATGTTTTAAAATGCATTTTCCTTCCTTGAGGTAGGTTCTTATTTCTTTCTTTCTTTGAGCGTTTTGTTTTTGTAAAGTTAACTTGTCCTCTTACCCTGTTGCTACTATTCTTTTCTGACGTGCTTTGTAAAATCCAGATTCTTCAATAATAATATAAACAGCAATAAGGAATATTTTAGTGCGGAGGATTTTTTAAACTAACCGTGTTTGCGGTCTGTCGTCAGCGTGGAATGTTATTATTTTATAATGAAGTTCATACAACACCTATAAAACAGAACCTGAAATCGATTCCATCATTTCTATACGTCGCTGCTCCAAGTTCGTCCTTTTTAACTCTGCTTGGTTTTTCTTCATGAAATGTATAGATTTTTAAATACATTCGTTATGTCTATTCCTACTGAATAAATGCTATTTAGATTCATCTTCGTATCGATTTTTGCATTTTGCAAAACGACTTTGTATATACCATTAAGATTTATATTTTAATTCTGACCGTTTTAATTAAAATATTGACTTGATGCAGCATCCAAACATGTTTAAAATGTTTGCTGTTGAAGAATGCATTTTTAAAAGTACATTACATAGGCCGATTATTTTAAGGACACGTCGTGCGTTTCCACGCCGCGATGTATCTATGTTATAACATTTTTGTCTGCAACGTTAATGTACTTTTAGAAAAACATTTTACAGTCAATAAATGGAAATATTAATTCACCGCTTTAAATACTCAGAGTTTATTCGGACTCAACAGGTACCGGCTCTTGTAAATACCAGCACAGCATCACAATCTGCCGACAACACTTTGCCTTTCACTTTATTAAACACTACATTGCCACTAAAGTATCTATAAAATCGATACATGTTATTGCTGTTGAGTTTATTTTAGACTGCTTCTGCAGCATTGTTTCTCTTGGGCAAATCCTTGTAACATTTACATAAAAATAGAGACATAAATAAATAGATGCGCGTAAGCCCTGAACCTAACTGCATTGGTGCTTCTTTAAATTGACATTTTCAGGTTGCAGCGTTACTGACGGTATTCCTTATTGAAGGAGCCATTAATCAAAGGCAATCACAACCATTATTATGGGGTGTTTATTATGCGCATGCAAATTGGACTTTGTAATGTAGTATTAGTGTATTGTACTTGCCAGCCGAGTGTATCTGATGTTAACCCATACAAGACTCAAGAGTAGCATGAGCTGATAATGTGCAGCAACGTGTTTAAAACCTGGATGGCAAACCTTATATCCTAAATACATAAGAAATAAAACAAATATTTATATACAGACTGTAAGTTACTGCCACTTTTAAGAAAAATCAAGCCACATTTATTTTTTGGTGTTAATCAATTTTTGTATCAATTATAGATTATTTGAAACAATGACAAAACAAAAAAAGCTGCCAATACCAGTTCAATAAAACTACAGCCAGCTACCTAAAAGGCTTCTTTATTGTATATCAGTAAGAATTCGATTAGCGTCATTAGTAACTCCTTTTAATCTTCTTGTAGATGTTTTTTAACCTGAAGGCAAGCTGTTTCTGAAGGCAGTAGATTTCCCCTCCACGCCCTGACTTGGAGTCACGATGGCGGGAGGTGTCGCGGCGTGGCTACCCTTTGCCAGGGCAGCGGCCATTGGTTGGATGCCGGTGGCCAATTGCCCCATGCCCATGGCCCCTAGTGACAAAAACAAGCATCAGGAGGAGCTGATCATTCTGAACGTGAGCGGCCGTCGCTTTGAGACCTGGAGGACCACCCTGGATAGGTACCCGGACACTCTGCTGGGCAGCTCAGAGAAAGAGTTCTTTTACAACGAGGAAACCAAGGAGTACTTTTTCGACCGCGACCCTGACATCTTTCGAAGCGTCTTAAACTTTTACAGGACAGGCAAGCTGCACTACCCCAGATACGAGTGCATTTCAGCCTACGATGAAGAGCTCTCCTTCTTCGGCATCATTCCAGAGATCATCGGGGACTGCTGCTACGAAGAGTACAAGGACCGCAAGAGAGAGAACGCAGAGAGGCTAATGGACGACAATGAGAACGAGAACAAGGACAGCAACCTGCCCCATATGAACTTCCGCGAGACTATGTGGAGAGCTTTTGAGAACCCGCACACCAGTACCATGGCCTTAGTCTTCTACTATGTCACTGGGTTCTTCATCGCCATCTCGGTGATCACCAACGTGGTAGAGACAGTCCCCTGCAGTTATCAGATGAACCAGAAGGATTTACCCTGTGGCGAGCGGTACGGGGTGGCCTTCTTCTGCATGGACACGGCCTGCGTGCTGATCTTCACGGTGGAGTACCTCTTGAGACTCTTCGCAGCCCCCAGCCGATATCGCTTCATGCGCAGTGTAATGAGCATCATAGACGTGGTGGCCATTATGCCCTACTACATCGGCCTGGTCATGACTAACAACGAGGACGTCAGCGGAGCGTTTGTGACTCTGAGGGTCTTTCGAGTGTTCCGGATTTTCAAGTTCTCCCGTCACTCCCAGGGCCTGCGGATCCTTGGCTATACCTTGAAGAGCTGTGCCTCCGAACTGGGCTTTCTCCTTTTCTCACTCACCATGGCCATCATTATCTTTGCCACTGTGATGTTCTATGCTGAAAAAGGCTCCTCAGCCAGCAAGTTCACTAGCATCCCAGCATCCTTCTGGTACACCATCGTTACCATGACAACCTTGGGGTAAGCTTTCATCTTTCTGATATTTGCCACACTATCTTTATTAACAAGCATTGTTCTAAACTGACAAAGGTTTCCATCCCCCCTCTCAACCCTTCACAATTGCACAAGCTTCACCAGTGCAGAGGGGGGTGTCAGCTTCACCAGTGCAGAGGGGGGTGTCAGCTTCACCAGTGCAGAGGGGGGTGTCAGCTTTACCAGTGCAGAGGGGGGTGTCAGCTTCACCAGTGCAGAGGGGGTGTCATCACAACTAATTACACACAACTCTTATCAGCTCACTGTTCCCTAGGATAGTATTTTTGGTGCTGATCACAGTATTGATACAGGTCATTTCTGCCTGTAACTGAGCATCTCTTATTACTAGTTTTTCAATGTGTCTATAATGATAAGCTGGGAATCTCAAAGCACATTAATGAAACTGGTTATGATTTTAAAAGGACGGCAGTGATGTGGTCCTTCCTGTTGTGTAAGACATTGTTCTATTATAAAAACAGCTTATCTTGATTTTACACACAAATGTTCACCCTTGAAGCACATTTGACCTTTCCAAGCTAATAAATTTCAAGTGACCTTTTAAACCGTTCAGAACTGCTGCATGAAAGATCAAGGGTTAGATAAAGGGTAGTGTTAGATGGCAGTATTTGACGAGGAGTGAGTGACTCGCTTCACTGTAGCTGTCTATTGACCACGGAATCCATCTCATGCATTTAAACAGCTCTTGACATGTTCAGCACAGCTAGAAAGCAAACAATCCCAGATATGCTTTAGCATAGCTTCACTGGATCAAATGCAGAGTTCAATACCAAAGGCCTGGCACTGAAGGTTTTTAATCAGCATCTTGGGACGACCAGGCCAGCGCTGGCCAAAGGCAAGGACTTGAGATAGAGGGAGTGAGCAGACAGGATGAGCCGAGGGTGTGTACAGCTGTGCAGGTGCTAGGAATACCAATGTAATGTTGGCGTTTCTGTTTAGTATGTTAGAGGAGTAGATGTCCCCAGTAGTACACAATGTGAATCAGGTCTGATAACATGCTTGTCACTCTTATCAGGAGTAGCGTAGAATAAAAATCACTGATATATTGTTTTTATAGAGCAGATACTAAAAACTGTTGAGGTAAGGTTTGTGCTGCAGGTGATCCAGGACACAGTTGTGGATCAGTGGTCTTGTGTGGGGCTTCACCAAGGTTTGGGGGAGGAGCGGGTTCAGTTCATGGATATTGATTGCAGGCTTAAGCATGCAGTGGTTGCAAGTCAGACTCAGAGAGAAGACTGTAAGCTGGTAAGACAGGCAAATCCTTATTGTGGTGCTGTCTGCTTTTTAAGATTATAAATTACATTTGTAAAGGCAGGGCTCCTGAGTAAACAAAGGAGTAATATTGTCATGAAATATTTAGGAATGTCAAGGAAGCAGAAAACAGCATAGTGCTGAATTACAAGGACCAGGCCTTGTGCATATATTGCTGTTCTTGAACTTGAAGCCTTGAGATTTATTCATTGATTAAAACATGACAATAAAACATGACATAATCATTTTACCCGACAACAAAAAGAAAGGATATGTGGGGGGTGTTGATGAGTTTTGATCAGGTTTGCTGGGTTAAACAAAAAAAAATCCTGAACCAAATGTGGCTATATTATCTGTACTTGCTCATTTTGCAGTAACCATGTGTTGCTTTCTCTGTGATTGTCTATAAATCACATTCTCATTTCCACCACCAGGCACAATGCCCAGCACTACTTTAGATAAATCACCTGGTCAAAACTCAATGACGATTCTGATCGGTTGCTCATAGATCCATACAGATCACTAGTCATTGATGGAGCTGATTAGCTAAACATGAATGCGATTGATCTCTATTTAATTAAAAGCCCAGATGAGATGTGATTGTAGTATTGAAAGCAGCGCACAGGTATCGTGTTCCTGTCTAAAAGGTATCTCCTCTCATGACCAAGGTATTGAGGATAGCAGGTGCTGCGTTAATATGTTTTGTTTGGATCAGGTATCTGTTATTTTCACATTGAGAGAATGAATTGCAAAGTGGTGTTGGTGACTCAGTAGGCTGTACTGATACCTCAGAATTAGTGCTGAGACACACACTGCAATATTGTAGCACTGTTTAATAATGCATCCAGTGGAAAAGGACCATGTTGGTTTACCTGAAGCCAAAGATTTGAAAGCGCAATCCATCCCGTGCTGTCATTCTGAATTACTGGTCAATTAATAATACAGGGCATCATTTTTATAAAATATCACAGCTAACATTCAGTCAAGCACCCTTCCTCCGAGCTACATTCCTTTTAAAATGGATTCCTTAAAACCAGCTGATTATTTTTGTTTCCCTTCTGTTGTCTTTTATAAGAAGCACAAGTCATTTTTTACAAAGTGAATATTTAGTGTAAATTATAAAAAGTCGCTCTTCAAACCTTTGGAAATATCTTCAAATTAACTGAGAGACAGAGCTCTTCATCTGCATTTGAAATAATTAGACTTGTTTTTAATAGACAGTTATGCATTCAGATACAGCTCTGGTTAATTTTGAGTTTTGGGATTCTGAAATCGTAATTCATCTTTGTTATTATTCAAAGAATCGAACCAGTTGTCTGTCTTTGATTGTGTTCCCAGGCTGGCTTTGTGTAAGCTGCATCAGTAACCACGGTAACCCAGCCCTTGCCTGCTGGGGCCTATGCTGATGGTGTGTAATTTTATTGTGGTATCTTTCTGTTTCCACTGCTTTAACTTGCTCGGCACTGTAGTGATTCTGCGGTAGCAGGATGGGGCCCCTTTAGGAATGTTGGTGTGTTTCTGCTTCACACATTGCTTTGTACTGTGGTTAAGAGGCTAGCTTAGGTAATGCAAGATGATCAAACCTCAGCAAGACCTTGTAAGCACCACGGCTGCTGTTTAAAAACCTGTTCGATTTTAGTATTGAATTAAGGGCCAGGCTCTTTTAAATGCTTTGTAAAGATTATGGAACGCAACTGTTTCATAGACAGGTTTATTGTTTAGACTTCTTCATTTTATTTGAGGTGGTTGTAACTTAAAACAAGTAGAAGGAAGCAGACCAGTGTATAGACACCAGTTTATACAAAAAGATCATTTTATATGTTTTCATTTCAATAAACCTTCAGAGATTACAGCGTCAGGGGTGGGATTACCTCCGACATACTGAAGGTGGAATTAACTACTGTGAAACCATGTTGTAAAATGGAAATACAGTACATGTTTGTTAAAATCTTCTTTCAAAAGAGCCCGTTTGAGACCTAGGTAGTACATTGATGCACATGGTGTACAGAATGCATGGGATTGTTTGCTTGCTACAAACACATTCATGGGTTGGTGAAAAATTCATTAAGGTTGCCTAGCAGGGTATTTGCTTGTTAGTCAAGGGGTCAAGGGGTCAAGGGGTCATAGGTCATGCCCATGGCCACAAGAGGGCCATGAGATTATCTGCCTATTGGATACATTGAATAAGTGTCACAAACTGCAATTGCTTTGCATGACAAGCACTTTGTGAGGCCTGATGTCAAGAAAAGAAGCATTCTTGAAATTAAACATGGTCTGAAACTTTCACCCCTTCATTTCCAATTAAAATGATTGGAGCTGCATGGAAAAATAAAGCTAGTAACACTGAATACCATTAGAGAGATCAGAGCTGAAGAAATGAATTCCCCATGCAGAATGACATCCTGAGTGAGGATGTCAAACTCATTGGAAATGAAATGGCACTGAAAAATCTACAGGTCAAGTGAAATAATGGATGTTCTGAGATTCATACAGAAACACGCTTCTGCTCTGGCCAAATGTTTTGCAACACCTAGGAGTTTAGGATTGAGACATAATTAAAAAAAAAATGATGTGAACACAGTTTAGATCTTTTATTTAACATCATGTAATCAAAGAAACTACAAAATGATATCGCAAAAGTCTACCGGAAGACATAATAGTAATACAGTATTTCAAGGTAGATTTTGAAATGTCATATTTTACAATTTTTGTCAGTTTTTTGTTAAGTATATGGAAAACTACAAAGCAGTATGTAATTCAATATGTTAACATAACATTATTCAGCAGGTATTGTAAGACTTTTGGCCACAGCTGTATGTGCTTGCTGATCTATAACTCATTATGCCTGTCTCATCTAATCACATTGCATGGTTTATGAATGCAGTGTTATCCCCCCGTCTCTGCTCTTAGTGTGCGCGTGACATCTCTTCAGTTCTGGGGTGGGACAGATTTCTGTTCTTAGTTACATCTCTCCTGATGCAGTTCTGGGGTGGGACAGATTTCTGTTCTTAGTTACATCTCTCCTGATGCAGTTCTGTGTTCAGTTCTGGGGTGGGACAGATTTCTGTTCTTAGTTACATCTCTCCTGATGCAGTTCTGTTTTCAGTTCTGAACACATTTCTCCTCTCAGTAATGTCTCTGATTTCCCTTTTAAAAACCGCCCGTAAACACCAGAGTCCTGCTATACTCATATACCCAATCCTGACCTTTCAAACACCATTTATTCCCATTAAAGAGGGTGCTTATACCATAATCAACTATGAAGGGCGAATGTTATATAATTGTTGTAGCTGAAATAATACTCCCTGTTCATTATATAATGGTCCTGTTATTATTAGAATTAAACCATTGGGTTGGAGTAGACTCGCTCAATACTGCAAATGGATGTTTTGACAATATTGACTTTGTTGTTCTCCCTGTGGAATTGTGCATAATTTTATTTTATCTAGATAATGATGTCAGCAACATTTTATCTCAGCATTATGGTAATAAACCCAGTCTGGCTGGTTTAAGGATAATGCTTTTCAGAAGTAGACGAAGGGATTTAACGGTTTGCAGTTGAGTTCACATTTTATTGAAAGCGTAATACGTTTTCAAATTGTCTTTTGGAAAGTGTGCAAAAGCCAGTCTCCTATTTGAAACCATTCTGTTTTAAAAAATGCATTACTGCTAATCTAATAAAAAAATAAAATCTTTCGGAAATAAAAATAGAACCAAACAAATCACTCAGCTGTGTGCCTCTTTTTAACAGACGCCGCCAATAGCATCCTGATGCTGGATCATAAATGCCAAACTGGCAAGACAGAGAGACCAATAATACGAGTCTGTGTGCCTGGAAACCATCGCTTTCTAGGAAAGCATTGATATTTTCTAAGTAAATCAGAAGAAAAGTCATTTCTAACTCAGACAGGGATGCACATAAAAAGTGTGCGTAGTTAACAGCAGTGTGATGGTGTTTAGTGAATTATTGACACGTAAAGTGAGGGATTTAGCACTTCAAATAAACTTAACTGTGCAGCATTTTCTACAGCAGTCCAGGCTTAATAAACGGGAAGAAGGATGAAAGTGCCAAAATAGCTGTCTGCTTCCCGAACTCCCTTCCACACTATTAGCCATGCGCAGTCATTTCAGTGGCAGTGTTTGCTGGAGTGCTCAGTAAGCATGCTGTCAGCACTAACATCAGTGGCAGTGTTTGCTGGAGTGCTCAGTAAGCACGCTGTCAGCACTAACATCAGTGGCAGTGTTTGCTGGAGTGCTCAGTAAGCACGCTCTCAGCACTAACATCAGTGGCAGTGTTTGCTGGAGTTCTCAGTAAGCACGCTCTCAGCACTAACATCAGTGGCAGTGTTTGCTGGAGTGCTCAGTAAGCACGCTGTCAGCACTAACATCAGTGGCAGTGTTTGCTGGAGTTCTCAGTAAGCACGCTCTCAATTCTAACATCAGTGGCAGTGTTTGCTGGAGTGCTCAGTAAGCACGCTCTCAGCACTAACATCAGTGGCAGTGTTTGCTGGAGTTCTCAGTAAGCACGCTGTCAGCACTAACATCAGTGGCAGTGTTTGCTAGAGTTCTCAGTAAGCACGCTCTCAGCACTAACATCAGTGGCAGTGTTTGCTGGAGTGCTCAGTAAGCATGCTGTCAGCACTAACATCAGTGGCAGTGTTTGCTGGAGTGCTCAGTAAGCACGCTCTCAGCACTAACATCAGTGGCAGTGTTTGCTGGAGTTCTCAGTAAGCACGCTGTCAGCACTAACATCAGTGGTAGTGTTTGCTGGAGTTCTCAGTAAGCACGCTCTCAGCACTAGCATTATTTTCGGACTCAGTCCTGGTGACTTTTTAAAGCGCTGTTTGAAAGCAGCCCTGAAACATATCGCCCCCCCCTAACCACAGCAGTGTCCACTGAGCTGCCCCTCCTGTGGTATTCCTTACATTCCCTGGGGCAGAGCGTTGCAGGGGGGACAGGTTAGTGGTTACACTCTGGTGTAGCAGCTGTAGAGAGAAGGTATGTCTGAGAGCTCTACACTCAGCAGATCTATATATGAACCCAACTGGCAGGGGAATCGAATTATATAATGCAGTTTATAGAAATGACACTTTCACAACACAGTAATAAGCTTTACTCCAATCCCCTCCAAACACAAAGCATATGACATCCCCACAATCATTTTTCACTCTTTCAACAAGAAACCAAGCTCACCTCACCAGTTTATTGTTCTGATTAATAACGACCTTAGTGGCACTTAAAAGTAAGCCACCAGTTTTGTTTTTTGAACCGAGTTATGATTGTTTCAGAGCCGTGACTTAAAATAATGAAAAATGGGGATCTGTGGGACTGTTGCAATTATTGCGTAGCGCACAAAGCCACAATATGGAATCCTTGTTTGGTCTGAAATACTCAAATGATTCGTAGAGAAGCTCCTATCTGCCATTGACAGGATGTGGCACAGACGTGGAAGATTCGTATTTTACACAATTGACACAGAAAGGTAGGCTAGTGATGATGAATTGTTCGAGTTCATCCCAGATGTGCTCACCTGGCTTAAGGTGTGTAGGAGTTAATACAAGCCTGGAATGAATGCTTTGAAAAGATGACTCACAGTGGCGTTGCCCAAATCCAGGTTAAAACAAAACAATGAACACCGTGCAGGCTTCACAAAATGCATCGGCACTAATATTCAGCCAGAAGGTTTGAGACAGTACTCCTAATTGTATTCTTACTCCCAGGGAGCTCTTCTGAAATATTATTCTTCTCATTATTTATAACGCCACGTGATATATAATTACTATTTATAGGCTCCAGGCCCCTTTGCTACAGGCTGTTTTGAACTGGGTAATTTGAAAGCCATTTAGCACTATCTCCCTGCAGATCGATAACTCTTTGTCAGTCGTAAGCGCATACTGATTACGCTCAGCTCACAATGGTGTGGTTCTTCCTTGACTGTTTGTCAGATGCTAGGTAGACATCATCACAGGACATTGGGGTTGAAACATACCTGACACTGCTGGCCTTAATGAATCACGTTGAATTCTTTCGGGGCCCACTTATCACTATACAGACTCAGAAAACATGTCTTGCATTGACTAATGTTGCTCTCAGTAAATTCGCTAGCCAGACAGGGAATGTCCTTGAAGTTTATTTATGCTCTGGTAAATAACCCAGAGAGGAGATTTCAAAGCGGGTGTGAGGAAGACTCAAGATTTCTGTTCCGTGATCGTCGTTGTTATTTGCTTCATGCTGATATTGGACTCGGCTTTCACAAGATAAAATGAGACCGCAGTGTTGGGGACCAGCAAAGACCTCGCTGCAGTATATGAGCCTCCTGGCAGAGTGGATTTCCTATATAGGAACTGGGCTGCAGTTATTGAGATCACATTATTAAAGTATGTTTTAAGGACACATACTATAATAATTATGTTATTAATAGTTTTCTGAACTCTTCAGGAGTTTCGATAAGACTTTTTATTGACAAAAATGCTTCACACTGTTGGAGTTATTAATGTAATCTTTTAATACACACTGCGACTGCTGTTTTATTTAGAAAGTAAAAGCTTCAGTGCATGTTATTTATTACAAATCAAGTTTAACAATATCTAAACCCCAGCTAATAATGTCCACTTAAATATATAATAACATACACTGAAAATGACCGGGCAAATTCCCCACAGAGCAGTCAACCTTTATTTAAACAAACCTGTTAAATAAATGAGCATTTACATAATTAGATTTGCATTTGACATTATTACAGGCTATGCTTTCAGAAATTGCAGAGTAGAAATCATTGTTGAGAATCGCAGCTAATAACAATTTATGTTGTGTCCGTCAAATCTCAAACAATTTTCCCCCAAATTACATGATGAAAACACAAAGCTCTTTAGACAGCTCAGCTACCAGTTATCAGAGAAACTCATGTGATTCTGTATACGTTCAGTTTCCAGATTCCCAGCTATACATCAATGCAAAAGATTTCCCATTTGATTATACGGCGCTTGGCAAATAACCCTTATTATTTCAAGGGACAGTCAGCCATAGTTTCTCCGCTACTTGATATTCATAGACAGTGAAATAATGAAGACAACACATTATCTGCTTCAGCAGTAGACACAGTCCAGCTTTGAAATTCCAGGCAATAGCTCTGGCTTATAATCACTCCATTTTTGTTGCAAAATAGTAAATGAAACCACGGCGATTCTAATTTTCATGCAATTACAAGTCTCGGCAAGCATAGAAAGCATTTCTTTTTCTTGGAAAGCCTTTACCCACAGGACTGTCATAAAACTGACTCAGGCAGTCATTGCAGGTACAAAGGGCCTCGCAAAGATGTAGTCATTGTATATTAGATTGCATATTAGATAGATTGTGTGCAGGTCAAGACTGCAAAACTGCATACAGGTCTAGGAAACTGGTTTTCAACCTTTTCATCTCACGTACCAGTGTTTCCAGCAGGTGTACCAGTAACTATGTGCAATCTTAAACGGCTGTTGTGGAACAGAGACCCACCCCATTCTAACCGGTCTTCTCATTGAATCAGTGAATCTCAAGTACCAGTGCTGGTGCATGTAGCACAGGTTGAAAACTAGAACGCGCTAATAAGAACATCAAGTGCAGACATTCCACTCCATAGTTCTGCAGTGGCAGGGAATTATTAATAACTGCATGCACAGATGCATTTCTGTGATGGATTCCAGATATTAGGTTTGTTCCCAGTGTGGTAAAAAGGGCAGGAAATACCATCCCCCCACACACCCTGTCGTTCTGCAGTTGGTGGTGGCAATAGTGGTTTTCATTATAGTGATTTTTCTTAGTGGCAGTGTGGGCTTCATTATTATATTAATCAGTCCTCAATATTAGCTGGATATGAATGTGTAGCTCTTACTATGCGCTACCCCATGTGTCTAAGAACTGTGTTATCCTTGATTACCGAATCTGTAAAAAACAATTGCATTGGGGATTTGAAGCATCATCAGATCAATTCAATTATGTCAGCTCACAAAAATAAAGCAAAGAAGCTCTATATCAATCTTGATATGTATTGCTGTTGACAGTTCATATCAATCACAGCAGAGCATTGCAAGCAAGTGTTAATCTCACATATTCCACCTGTAAGTACTGGGAATTTCCAAGGCACAAGGCTGGTCCTTTTTATTCCGCTGGTGGAGACGTTGAGGATTATTGATAAACCATCTGCCATGTTTCGGATTAAGGGAGAGGAAAGAAAGCTGCAGCAAAACTCCAGATGTTCCCGAACTGTGGTCTGGGAGTAAATCTCAGGCAGTCACTGGAAATCCATTTTCCCATTCTCACACACCCAAATGAATAACCCGCTACACGGAGCACAGCATCTCAACAAGCAAACAAACTATGACTCCTAACATTTCTATGATAACTTTTAATCATTTAACAGGTTCAGATGAATCACTCAGAGAAACAATGTATCTGCGACTCATTGGTGAACTTTGTACTAGGTTTAAGTGATGTGAACTCTTTTACCCTGCAGGCCTGTAGAGGAATGATAACTGCACTCGGCAGCACTGCACTAATCTAGTATACTAATTTCGTTATTTCTGTGAAGTTACTCAGAGCTGAACAAGTTATTTTGTTTAAAGTTCATATGGTCGATATAACTCCCCATACACACCTACAGATAGGATGACTTGACAGGCAGACAGAAGAGTCCGAGCAACAAAAACTAAAGCACCAATGGACTCATTGTACAACGTATATCCAAGTCAGGTGATCCAGTCTTTAATCTCAATGGGATATGCAGGTTTCTTTTTTACCAGGCTATAAAAGCACAGAATACAACAAGGTTACCAAAGGGGCTGATGGGAATAAAGGTGCTGTTCATTTTTAGCTGTCCCACATTAGGACACTGGCTGCTGATTCCATCCCCATTGCCATTGTGCCTTTGCACATTCTATAGCTGCTCACCTGCTAATTCTGAATTGAACGGGCTCCATGCTGGCTTATATAAAGACACTTCAACATGTGTTACATTTTCATTAGAGTTTTTTTACTGAAGGGCATTTGCCATGGTGATTGAGGGGTTCTATTTATAATTGAAACTCCCCCATCAAGGCACTGGTCTCCATGCTGTTTGTCAAATAGATGGATAGTCCTGATGAGTAATTTGGAATGATCATTTCAGCAGTTGATTAATGAGAGGAAGAACAATTTGAATGTTTTCCCCGTCGTTTATGGCCAGTGTTTTTTGTGTTTTTAATGCTGGTTCTGCTCAGGTGATACATCTTTGGTGCAGCATGTTGTTGTGGAAAATGTGAGATTAAAGACATTAACTATACTGGCATTCCAAAGTGCAGCTTTATCTCTGACTGAAGTCAAAGTGTGTCAGTAATTAGCATTTCAAAACGCGTTTCACCTTAACAATAACAAAGTCGTTCATTCGCGCTGCTTTTGGGATTTGGTAAGAAGATGAATTCTGATGTTTATGACACTTGAAGTAACTTACAAAAAATAGATGGTGAGTAAGTAGATTCAAGAAAATGCACAGAGTCCTTTTCTTCAGTCAGTTGCCAGGTTTATTGAAATATGCAGGGAGTCTGGTCCCAGGTACAGGACAAACAATACTCAACATTACAATGTTTGCATGACATTAAATACCCTTCTGTATAGATGGTCCACCTCCCCTTTCTCTGACACTTAACCAATTGCAAAGGTAATTTAATTTATTGTGTGTGTGTGTGTGTGTGTGTGTGTGTGTGTGTGTGTGTGTGGTCTAGTGTGACAACCTCTGAACTCAGTGCATTCTTCACACTCCTGGAGACAAAAGGTCCATACATCTGCCTTTTGTTATCTTCTTGCAACCCCTTTGATCCCAGTGGCATTATCTCTTTTGATCTCTCTGAAGTCTTTAGAGCCTGTTCCCTTCTAGTCCACAGCATTGTTATCTCATTAGCTTGCAGTCATTGTTGGGCAGTTTGTAGATGCATCGTCTCTATTAGTGGTTAGCAGTACATGCAATTTGAAACAAACAGTCTGCTATCTGCAATATTAGTCTCTTTTCAGAAAAGAACACCAGTATAGCTCTGCCAGTCCACATTCGTAGCAAACTGCTAATCAATTCTCAATCCATGTTTTCCAACAACACTCGTTTCTGTTCGGATTTCATTTTTACTGTCTCATGCAAGAAAAAAAAAGCAACAAAGATTGAACAGATATTTGTTGTGTCAAGGCTAATAACCATTTGGGATTTTTCCCAGACACATTAGACATAATGGTGGAGTAATTAAGCACCTGGAATGCAATTGAAGGCTTGTATTCTGGAGTCAGGAAGGTTTCGCTAAATCTTTTGTGCCTGTAAGTCTGAACCCTGTGTTGGCAGTTGCAGCCGCAGTCTCTGAATCCATGAAAGCTGAATTAACCCCACGTGCTCTTCATAGAGACACATGAATGAATCAACACACCCAGCTGGGACTGTTATAGTTTTTAAGTCAACACTGAAAATATGCTTTTATAAAACAGCTTTCTTATCTTAGTGAGTTTGAATGTCACTTTCACACTCTTTTTTTATGCAGCGTTATTTAATACATGCTGTCTAACATGTAGAGTTGCGTGTGCCTGACGTGATTGGGGAGCTTTATACAGATGTATGGTGCTGTGAAAACGTAAATGCTTTTTACAATCTACTGTACAGTGCTTTGCGATACTTTTGTATGAAATGCACTATATAAATGCAATAAATACAATAAATACAACACAGGAGTAGCAGAGCCCGGTACCATCAAGAATGATTGCAGACAGTAAGGGACATGCAAAATGCTCACTAAATGGAGGGGAAGTTATTGTTCCTTAATATGAACAGACCCCTGTTCCAAAAAAGCAGGTTAGCTTATGTGAGCACCTGTGCAGTAAATACCCAAAAGAGTCGTGTTCCAGCTACAGATTCATCACTCGCTTGGCCAGGGCGTATCTCCCATAATAAAAGCAGAGCAAAGTGGTACCTGCTGACCTCATTGGAAGCATCTTTTATTTGATGGAAAGACATTTCTGTTTGTATTGCTTTACCAACCTCAATTGGAGTGAATCCCATTGCATAAGAGTTCTCCATGTTTCCCTTCAAGCTGGTGTTTATCTGGGTTAGTAAAGTCAACAAATGTGCTATTATTATTATTATTATTATTATTATTATTATTATTATTATTATTATTATTATTATTTGTATTGTTTTAATAGTTTGAATGCTGTGTACAATAGCTGGTTCAATGAAGCTGTAAATGTGATCGCGTCATAAAAGCTTTCAAAGGTCCTCATTTGAATTCAGACAGTAGGCACTGGGGGAGATTGTATTCCCTCGTTAATGAGAATGCTTGCTTTTGATCGCTGCACTGGCCTCTTGTGTCATCTGTACTGGCAAAAAAAAGTGAGATCTTGCTGAGGCTGTGTTTGGAAAGCTAGAAAAAATGTGTCTTTAACTGCTTACAGGTGTGCGTCGCAGACAGACACAGCAGACAGCACAGCAGAATAATCTGCTAGTTCTCTGGAGTGTTTGAAACGTGTGCACCACGCCGGAGAGTAACACATTACATGCAACACATTTCTGTAATCTCATTACCCCTACATTTCTCAGTAACTTGTAATTGTAATGGTTCCTTTTTCAGACGGGTAAATACATTTGCTAATGCATTATATTGCATGGAAATCAGAAAGCGCTTCAGCAGTGCAAATCATTCCTGTCATGTGAGCAGGCCTTTCAGATCATCTTGCTACAAAATAGTGCCAGGAGAGGCCAGGAGTGGGTTTGATAGCTGGATCTTTAAGAAATATTTGAGAAGGTACAGCTGTCTAGTAAGATGATAGCAGGTTTGATAGCTGGATCTTTAAGAAATATTTTGAGAAGGTACAGCTGTCTAGTAAGATGATAGCAGGTTTGATAGCTGGATCTTTAAGAAATATTTTGAGAAGGTACAGCTGTCTAGTAAGATGATAGCTGGATCTTTAAGAAATATTTGAGAAGGTACAGCTGTCTAGTAAGATGATAGCAGGTTTGATAGCTGGATCTTTAAGAAATATTTTGAGAAGGTACAGCTGTCTAGTAAGATGATAGCTGGATCTTTAAGAAATATTTGAGAAGGTACAGCTGTCTAGTAAGATGATAGCAGGTTTGATAGCTGGATCTTTAAGAAATATTTTGAGAAGGTACAGCTGTCTAGTAAGGTGATAGTCGGTTTGACGATCACCTCTGTCCATACCTGAACTGGCTGCCAATTTAGAAAATGAGCCATTGGCTTTATGATGTGGACAAATGTAAGTGAGACCAGTAAGACCAGTGAGACCTCTACACTGTGACCTAAACCAGATAGAAACCCAAACCTAGAGATAAGATGTATACAAAAGACACACTGACATGCCATAGTATACTCCTGGACCCTCTGTAACCCTATCCCTGTATTAACAGTGCACCTTTCAACCTGCTTTACGATATACAAGGCAGTTCCAGAGGCAGATGATAGAACCTACAGCTATAACCCTCTGAGATACAATCAGTGCTACTGGAAACCAACAAGCCAGGAGATTAGATAGCAAAGGTCCTGCCTTGAGTTTCCAGAAGCGATCAGCACTATCTACTTGGGAACCTTTGGGGCATCGTTTACCTGGGCAGTGAAGCAGAGCTGAGAGCCCCAGTGGGATCGCTTTCACTCTTGAGTTTCTGAGCCGTTTATACTCGAGACATCCTTAAGGGTTGGTTCCTGCATATGTAACATCCAAGCAGTTTCTGGACTGGATTGGGCTTTGTTCATCTGTGTCATCACTTGTATTTGTATGCGCTCAGCGAATGGCACGTCGTTCTTCAATGCCACTTGATTTTTCATCATGCTGATGGCTCTCATTGTGAGTGCATAGCCTTGGCAGGCAATGGATGGCACAGGCATACGTCTTCAATGTTGGCATTTGGAGGAATTGTATAAAAATAAAGAGGCAGCGTTGTTGTTGTTGTTGTTTTAATTATCCCTATTTACTTTTCATGAGTTCGCTAAATCTTCAGTTTTCTATGAAGTTTGCAAATCATTTCAGAGATTATGTGCATAATTGCTTATCTCTTACGCCATGTGAAGTGACTAAGAGTTTATTATTATGCAGTGCAGTTTAATTAAAAAAACACCCAGAAAACAGTTTTTGAATAAGATTAAGCAAGTCTTAGACACAGCTGTAGAAATAAAGTGTCTTTGCTGGGCAGAGTGGAGAATCTTTTTGAAGCCGTCCCCTGTATCCTGCCTCCAGATGCAGGGCTTCAATACAATTTCCACTCGAAACCGAAAGAGGCGAGCTACAGCCATCGCTTCAAACGGGCAGGAAATCGAACTGGAATAAGACGCTGAGACTGCTCGCTCCTCGTCCCTTTCCAAGACTAATGTGAAAAGAAAGCTCTCAGTGTTTATATTAATTGTATCAACATATTTATCGATTTTGTCAGCATAATGTTATTATCCTGCTCTCCCAATTGGATTGCTGGCTGATCCCTCATGCCTAGCAACAGGTGTTCCCATGGTAACTGCATAGCTGAGAATGACTGTATTGTTTTCCAAATGTTATTATATAATAGATGGCCATGGGGAAAAAAAAGCATTTCTTATGCAATTGAAAATGGGTTTGAAAATGGCCCTATTCTGTGTTTAGAGTCCAGTTATAAACGTGTATTAGTGCTTCATTGACAGCTGCAACAAATAAAGAGGTTCTTTCATTTTCTGTCTTTATTTTCATCCCACCTTGATACATATTGCATATAGAAGATGTGGTGTGTTATACACCCCACTGTATACTAACTGGCAGCTGGCTGCTGTAGGACGTTTAAAATAAATGATCTTTCATTCAACACAGCAAGTTATTTGCCAGTTATATTTCAACTGTCTCAATGCTTTGAAAAAACCCTTTTTCAAAACCTAGATTTTGTAGCTTCCTGTTACAGTTTTAAAGTACCTGCAGGGGTCCATATCTTAAGAACGGTCAGCTTCAAGTACATGCAGTCGTGTGCAAATCTATTCAAACCCCTCAAGATTGATCTGCTAGGAAATAAATAAATACATAAATAAATAAATAAATAATAATAATGTATATCCTTTATACTCCTACATGCATGAAAATCTCTGGGTGTGAGAATTTCAATTTTCAGTCAGAAGCAATAGGCATTTATGTGTGAAAATGTTAGACCACTGTGTGCTTTAATTAGGCATCTTAACAACTTCTAACAAGTCTTCTGCATGTTACCATTTGTGTTCACTATGTGTTCCTTTTCTCTTACCTATTTTGACAATTTTCCAGGATTTTCACTTACATTGGTTTGATTTCATGAAACTACAGAAGCAATGGAGTGCTCAGATAAGTTTGCACACTGCTGTATAATGTATCGTAGACGCTGATATGTCTGTGATACGACGTTTTTATTATTTGGTCATTTAGGGTTGCTGCAGAGTCACTTACAATAGGACCTCAGGTTTACATCTGATCCGAAAGACAGAGCACAAGTGACTTGCTCAGGGCCACGCACAGTGACACAGTGGCTGGGATTGAACCTGGAAGCTCCTGGTAACAAGCCCCTTTCTTTAACCACTGGACCACAAACCAAAGACACTAAGATTGTATATAATATTTTATTATTCTTATTCACTTGTACAGAATGCGTCATAATTCGTGCAACATTGTCAGAGCATCTGAAACACTGGAGTGGATGTGGAGGATGATATGCAAAGGGGAAACATCAATGACAGAGACACAGCAAAGCAAGAGCATTGCATGAACTATGAGTCACCTATTAAAACAATGATATAGAGTGTGTGTGGAACGCAGGCTGATTTAGAGCTGAGTGGGGCTCTCAGTGTTGAGTCACACTGTCACATGATTTGAATGGAATGAGGAAGGCTGTCAGGATTCTCCAGGCAAGCTCAAAGCCAAAAGCAAAATTAGATAAAGGATCATTTAATATGGGAGCAGCAGAGCCCGGAGCCACTCAGAATGATTGCATTGGAAGCGATTTACTCTTGAACTGTGCAGACTCACGCTCATTCCTGACACTGTGTTCCCAATACTGTTCCACACATAAATATTGAAGTCTGGACTAGAAACAAGAAGGTTAACAAACAGAACAGATTGCCACTGATCGAGGGTCGCCATGGCGACGGCTTGCACACCATCGGGCGATCTGGACCAGGTGCAGAGGAGGCTTGCTGCTGGGTATCTGTCAGCCAGTCCTGTCAGGCACATTGATTTCCTTCCAGGGGAGGCCAGTGTCTCTGCTATCTTTAGCCTCTGGGTTTCACACATGGTTCACGAGAAGGTTGCTCTTATCAATGTGCAGCACAGTGGGGTTCAGGTTAGGAAGTGGATAGGAAAGAAAGCAAGTAGATTCTATCTTTCAGAGACGCCGCGGCGGTGCTGATCCACTCTCTCTTTCAACACGTCCACAGAGCCACTCTCTGGTTTGTTGTTTGAATCTCTCTTTGAAGCCCTTATCCCACACAATGTATTAAAGTACAGTGTTGTGAATCATTGAGGAACGAGGCAAACATTCAGTGAACCACCAAATAAGCAAATATTCCAAGGCTTTGTTTCCCATTGTTACTTAAATAGCAGTTTAAATAGATCTCTGTATCATTCAAGCTTTCCATTAGGGTAAACCAACCTTAATTAGACACACCAACAATATAAAGATTCAGAGTGCAGCGTCCGACGAGACACCCGCTGTGAATGGGATGCTTTCCTGATTAGAAGTGCAGCACTTCTGTGCAAGAGGTGCTGTGAATAATGTATGTATTGTCTTTATATAGCAGAACCTGCTTCAGTTGTCAGGATGATTCAGAGCTCCTCAGATATCATGAAATATGACCTTAACTGAATTCTATAGATTTTTATCAAGTATGATTCGAACTGGGAATTCTATGGGCTGAGCGAGTGAAAACATTAACTTCTAGCGATCAGTCAACATCATCCTTTCCACTTAATATGTCAGAAGAGCCTATTACTGGAAAAAAATGAGAGTATCTTTTATTCAGTGATGAAATGCAGCTTCATTCATTTGTATTATGCCTGTAAATGCATTACATATCCGAACAGCTATCATCCATGGCTGACAACAGAACCTTTAAACATAATGCCTGTGGACGTGTAATACAGGGAGTGAATGGGACACAACTGCATGGGTTTACATCAGAGTCCAGTAACATAGGGGGTGAATGTAACACAACTGCATGCATTTACATCAGAGTCCAGTAATACAGGGGGTGAATGGGACACAACTGCATGGGTTTACATCAGAGTCTAGTAATACAGGGGGTGAATGTAACACAACTGCATGGATTTACATCAGAGTCCAGTAATACAGGGAGTGAATGGGACACAACTGCATGGGTTTACATCAGAGTCTAGTAATACAGGGGGTGAATGTAACACAACTGCATGGATTTACATCAGAGTCCAGTAATACAGGGAGTGAATGGGACACAACTGCATGGGTTTACATCAGAGTCCAGTAATATAGGGGGTGAATGTAACACAACTGCATGGACACAACTTAAGAGTCTTCTCGAGGTGCATGCTGGGATATGTAGGCCTCTTTCTTGTCCAGGACTACAATCCCACAGTGCACCACGGAGATGAGGTATTTTTTAAGGAAACCAGCAAAGCAAAATATAAATGATTTTATATCAAAAGTATAAAAGAAAGGTATAACAAATACTCTAACCTAACAACTTAAAACTTCTTAAAGGTAATTACAGAAAACATCTGCTACCACCTTCTTCATTTACTAGACCCGTATATTTGCCTTTTTATTAAAACAATCACTATGGACAGGCAACTCTGATAATCCTTTCACTTTCAAAGACATTTATAAAAACGTAGAACTGCATGGAGGTAATAGGATTACAGAATTGTATTAAATACAGCACAGCCTTTATTAAAGTGGGAGTCAATGTGCCAGTGTGCTTGTAGCTGAACAGAATACAAAACATGACCTTGAGTGCAAGTCAAATAATCCCTGTTTCCAAGAGCAAGTGAAACGGGTTTGTAATTCATGACCACAACCACTTCAGTTCAGATTCCTACAGCAGTGTCAAAGCAGTGCAAAGAAGGAACACACAGAGGTTTCACACACATTTGGGACTCTTAGTTATCTTAGTTATTTTTCCTTTTGATGTCCCTGAAAAGATGAAATGCCACCAATAAAAACTGAAATCTTTTCCACTGTATTTTTTTTCAATTTTCCAGAAAACAGTTTTCAGATAGGAATGTTAAGTGCAACGTGAGATACTGAAACTATGCTAGGTACAGTATTTCACCACTTCATCTTTAGAGTGGTTTTATCAATTGAGAGATGGGTCCGGTATAAGAAACACAGCTTTAAAGAACGGGGTACAAGATGAAACCTCTAAGCGTCTGTGACAAAGTACATCTTCTGAAATGGCCTTCTGTTCATGTCCTGACATTGGCACCTGGATTAGCAAAATCCCAGCTCAGATACCCTTCTAAAAGAGCAGCTTTGAGTCACTCTCTGTGCCAATAGAGACTCAGAGCCGTCATGTGTCCCAATACAGACTCAGAGCCGTCATGTGTGCCAATACAGACTCAGAGCCGTCATGTGTGTCAATACAGACTCAGAGCCTCTGTATGATTAGTATATGTTCTTCATCATTACTGTTTATTCCCCCAAGTGGCTTTGTAAGGAGTCACTAATTCCATAATAAAGAGCGTAGAGAATTAGGAAAGTTTTGAAGTTTTAAGAAATGTCTGTTTGCAGGCAGTGCTTTCAGTCAGTGTTACACTTGCTTGGGTATTTTACTGGAGGGTGAAATGGTCCCTACCCTTTCAAAACTGTACATTTCAGACATATCTAGCTAATGGAAAACAGGGAAGATTTATGGATTCATTTTTGGATAATAATTTCAAACAGGCTTTTGTATTTGCAACAAATGAAGCACTAATGAATGATGAATTCTGGAGTAATGGAGTGTAGGTTTGTGGACAGGTATTGAACGCTGCCCTGCTTGTCATTGCCATGGTGCCGGTCCCACCAAGCTCAGCTTTTAAAAATAGCTGGAGTTACAAACATGACTTGAAACTCAAGACAGGAGCATAAACTGCAGTGTTGTCACTTGAGACCTCTGTGCATGTAATCATTTCTCCATGCGAATGGCATAGAGAACTATCAAAGAAGAAAGTTTTTCATATCCTGGAGGGCTTGTGACACATAATTAAAATTGTGAAAATAACAATTTGATTTAAAAAAAAAAAAAAAGCACCGCCCGTAAATCCTCCACAGCTGCTAAACCTTCAAGAGTGCTGAATTTAGAAAAACTAGAAATTCAATGACAGACCTTGTGAATACAAGTCTATTTCCATTACATTTCCAGCATTTTGAAGACATTGAAAAAGGCTGCCAGTGGCAAAGTGTACCTAGGTTACGAGACTGACCCCTAAAACTGCGTCTGAGTCTTTTTACACGCCTATTTCTGTATATAAAAAAAAAATATGTTTAAAGTCTAAGCAGTAGTGATTTTTAAAATCTATATTAATGCTTCCGTTTCCCCCTAGAGGTGATTTATTTATTGATTTATTAAATGTGATTATATATATAGTTATTGAAACATTTTTTAATAATGATGTTATCCAAGATGAATCCTGACAAAGATCAAGTGCAGTGATTGCTATTATTGTGTCATTGATGTGTGTTTGTTGCTAATACAGCGCGGTGCAGTGTGATCTTGTCATCACTCAACACAGCAGCAGTACTCAGGATGTGTGACATTGTTCTCAGATTGGATTAGAATAATCCCACTATTCCATATCAGTTGAATACACTATCCACTCTTTTAAGTGAGTCAGTGGGTAAATGAAAGAGGGTTGTGAAAACCAGTGAAATGCCTCAGTGCTTTATTTGAGCTTGTCTGCATTCATTGAGCCCATCTGGAGGGCCAGCAGCATGTGCTTTGAGCGCTGGCTTCCTGGTGGCAGCTGCTGATAATTTAGGGTTGCTCTGGACATGTGTAGAGATTACGCAGAGGCACACACGCAGCATCTTTTCATTTGACTTCATTCCATTAAAACCAACTGCAGCTTGACAGCAATAATAAACGGGCCTCTTTCCTGGAGAAGATGCACTTCCGATTCCTTTATCTTGGTGTTGAACGTTGGCCGCTGAATAAAAAGCTTGCTATAATTCTTCTTTTCCTTACAATACGGTTGCTTGTAGTCACTGGATTTACAAATTTATACTGAGATTCAAGGGAGGGCTAGCCAAAAATCAGTGTTCTTTCCTTTTAGCTTTATAAACCTCATTACTGCTCCTCATGCAGAGAATAGGGCATAACTGGTGGGGGTTCTAAAGACATGCAAATATATGAAATCCAGCACTATAGATAGTTCCCAGCAGCTGATTATATATATTAAAGGATCCTATTAACAGCATGTAACCCATTCCACACCCTCCCCTCTCTCCTATCTCTATAATATAACCTATTCTACACCCCCCTCAATATATTCAATATCTAATATATTCAGTTAACCCCATCCCTGCCATAAAGTCAGTATCCAATATATTCAATATATTCAATATCTGATCTATTCAATATATTCTGATATGAACTTTAGCAACAGTAGGTCTTTAATACCCAATGCAGTGTCTCAAGTGAGCTCATTCTGTGGAGGGGCCTCTCCTTGTCATTGCACTGACTCCTCCAGCTCTCTAAATATAGCATTTGAGAGAATGGCTCGGTTTGCATCAAAACAATTGCTCAACACAAGGAGAGAGGCTCTGAAAATATGTGTTGATAAAAGCAACTATAAATCAACGGCCGGTTGTAATTTAAACATGTGAGTCAATCCATGTGTGCTTCATAGAAAAAAGCAGTCCGGTTTTGAACAGCTGAAAACATCCTGATTTGAGTTTGTCAGAAAACACGTCTGAATGTATATCTTTGTGTAACTGGATTAGTAAAACCCCAGCCTGCTCATCTCTTATCATAACGATATCAAACTCAGGGGTTCACAATCCCCCAGTTCAAGGTTAAGCAGTATTGGGGTCTATCAAACATCTGCTTTACTCAATGTACATTTTACTTGTGTCTGGTGGCACACTCAGTTTAAAAATAGCAGCAAGTCTTTGACCTCAGTGCCATCCATTTAATTAACAGCAGTCTAATTATCATGTGTTGAATTGTAATCTAGCCGGACCATTTACCAGAGCCTGTCTCAATCAATGGGACTGCAGTGTGTTAACCCATTCATTCCTGGTGTATCGTGCACTTCCATTCACTAGACAGGTCAGACATGTGCAGTTAGAAAAGTAATTCTGGACTGTAATTCTGGTGAATAAAGACAGGCACACATTCATTTTATAGGCATAGTGTAAGCAACAGTTGGCCGGTATGTGCAGGATGGCAAGCAGGTCTGGTTTTCTTGAGTCATCAATGCAAACCTTTTAAAAACCATAGGGTGGAACCAACACAGCAATGCCACTGACTGCATTGCTTGATTCAGTGGAAAATCTTTCACTGGACTGAAAATCAAATGAAAAGCTGAAAACCTCACCCTGCTGCAACTTTGGCACAGCAGAGCCTGCATCAAAACATTAGCCGCTAAGGGTTTGCCTATGGACCATTGCGCCAGCAGCATCCTATGAGTGTGCGCCCTGTGACTGCCCTGCCAGGTATGAGTCCTGCTTATACAGGCCATTACTCCTTACTACTGCAATTCAACAAGCAGAATGACCTCAGAGCTTGGATAGGACTGAATACCGAGCCAGATCCAACAAGCATTGACATCTCTAGCATAACGTTTTCATACCTGGCGGTCCAGTGCCATTGTTTCAAATCTTCTTCTCATTTTGGAATCTGACGTTCATTCAAACCCAGGGACAGAATCAGCGGAATCACATGATCCTGTGATACTCAGCAGAGCAATTCTCTACAATCAGCTGTCAGGGTTAAACACACTTGTGCATGTTTTCCACACACGTGTTATATAAACAGAATACTCCACAGAAGGCTGTGGTTATTTCAAGCTATACTTGTGGGTTATTCAGCTGTCCTTATCAGTGCAATAACTATCACAGCACAGCCGCAGCAGCCCTGAGAAGCATGTTTCCATCCACTAACTATTAAACACCGAAGACATTGAAAACAGTCCAAGCATTTCATTTAGTATTTCTTTTAGTTTGCGTTCTACCAGTTGCAACAATTAACACATGTAGCTACAGAGGATGATGTAGAAAATGCTGAAGCTTTGACATAAACAGCCGATGTGCTACCAGTTGTTTGAGATTTATTTCAAACTGCAGATTTTCACCATAGTACAGTTAAGCTTTGTTTATTTGCTGCCTTTGAGACTTGAGACTAAGGAGATGTAATGGTACACAAATGTTTCGCAAATAATGATGCTGTTGAATATATTAGCAGCAGGTGCTGGTTCAAATGATATTACTGACACACTTTGGCACAGAGGGATGAATCATGCAGTGGGAGGTGCAGCACAGGGGTACTGTATCACGTACTGTCTTTAGAGCAGGCGGTTTTATTCAACTGAGCTTAACAGTCATGTATCCTGATAACTTCCTTTAAGAAGTTTACATTTGTTAGATGCAATTTGAACAGAATAAAATGTGTTAATTACTACAGGCCAGCTGGAGTGTTTATATGGTAGGAAGTGTGTGAGTAACATGCCAGGTCTGAACCAGCGACTTCGCAGTACACAAGCAAGTGTCTTAACCACTATGCAAAAGAGCCAGGCTCCTTGCATGTGTGGTTAGAGAGCTTTTAACCTTGTCTCACCTCATTGACATGGAGCAGAACCCCTGTCGGCATTGCTTCACACAACACTGCCCGTTCCAAACAGAGCAAGGTCTTCATTCAGTTTCATTCCAGTCTTGTGTTGTCTTATCCACAATAATGCTGTACACTAGTGTACCGTCAAAAAGCAGCAGCAATGTCTTGTCATCCATATCTGAAGACACAGAAAAAGACTTTGAGTTTATTTTAGTGTTTCTTTCTCAAAGTTTGTGTTGTGAAAGCCTCACTGATTGCTGTAGCTATGGGGAAGGATGCTGTCAGAAGATATGGAACAAAAATAAGATGAAAACACATTGTGGTACCGGTAGGATATACTGAAGCTTTGTTACAAACAGATGTGCTACCAGGTGTTTCGGATTTATACCAAAGCACAGGTCTTTACCTTCATATTGTTAAATTCTGTTTACTCACTGCCTTTGGTGTATCAAAGAGTAACAACACCCTATTGATGGTTAAGAAAATTCCCAGTGTATTGAAGTTAAAACTTGTTTAACCAAAACGTGTCCGAAATAATCCGCAATCTAACGTCCCTGGTGCGAACTGAGACTGAACGGGTTATTTGATATGCTGTGGTGCTCAATTAAGACTCACCTGCACCCCAGTCATCATCAAACCTGGGGTGGGGATTGTGGATGCATGTGGGAAAGTTATTTTTTAATAAGAGATTTGTCCTTCAGATGAACTGATTTCAGTCCCAGCTGAATCACAGGTTGGGCGATTATTGCAATAAACTGATCTGAATAATCATGCTGCGCTCTGTCTGTAAATGAACTGCACTCGAGGTAATGACACGGAGCACATGCAGCTGCTGCTGTTCCAATTCGTGTCACTTCTGTGTTGTTGGAACTTGTTAGCGGCTAGCTGAAGACTCGTGAGGCAGGATATTCTTCTTGTTTACATGCAGCACACAACTTCACAGCACTGGCAGAACCAGCTCCTTCCAATATGAAAACCCTTTGTAGCTTTATTAAGCACCAGCTGTCAAGCAATGTCTTGCTGCTTCGTCCTGCAGCCCTCTTTGTGCAAAGCCCACCTTCATGAATGAACATGTGCAGATGTCTCATACTGGCTGGGGCTTAGCGGCTTGCGAGCTGGCAAGCGCAGGTGAAGCTGATGCTCCAGACCCTCCTGCCAGCACCCAGGTGAGCGACAGCAGGAATGCATGCTGCAGGAGAAAGACAGGAATGCAAAACAAGCTCATTGTGTTAAATTAAAAAAAAGATCAAGGCTATACTGGGTGCAGTTTTAAACTAGACACATGCTTCTGGCCCAGTTTGCATCTGTTTCTGTATGTGAATGCCATCTGACATCTCTTTATGCCAAATAACACACTGAACATTGAAGCTGTCTAAAGATGGTGCGCTCACAAAAAACGGATGTTGGGAAAATGACCTTAAAATTAAAACTGCAGGGGGCTGCACAAGATAAAAAAAATACATGGAAAAAATAAGATTGTGACAAATTAATCTCTGCAAATATACTCTGTCCCATACAAGGCAAAACAACTTCCACACTAAATATTTCAACACTTTACAAATTGCCCATCATTATAGAGTACTTTTCTGAGAAGACATGATTTTTGTAAAGCCAAAATCTTTAAAACGCTTTCCAAAGAAGTTCACAGTTTGTGTAGGAAACAACAAGTCCTGCCAAATGTTCTGCCTGGTTAAGCCTGCATGCTGTTCTGGACCGTTTTGATTTGTGTTGCTTATTCCCACGTTGTCTCCTCCACTTGCCAAAATGCAACAGCAGGGCTCCGAATGCTTTCTCTGGAAATAGATTGTTTTTCATTGCAGTGTAAACACAGGCTTTGCTTCTAGGCACTGAGACAGAGCTGGAGCCTCTAAACAGCAGCTTCCTCTCAAGTATCCCCACTGGACAGCAGAGTTTCGGAGCAAGCGCCTGAATTTAAAGACTGCATTTTGTTTCAGCAACTTAATTCAGGCAATAAAGAAGTAACTGACAAATCTATAAAAAAGTGATCCTCCTTTTACTCATAGTTTACTGCAGTTTACTGCAGCTAGCAAAACAATTGCATGCATTCTGTTCTTTACCCAGGTCTGGAATGGGCAGTTTGTAGAAACATATGTTCTAGCAGGTGTGTATTTTTATTGTGAAACATGACCTTTGGTACTACACTAGGTCTCAGTGTGCAAACTACTCCTTCAGATAGGGTTGCACTTCCTTGCTCGTTCCCCACAGCCAGAGGCTTGTATGCTTCCCTCAGCTTTACTTATTTCAACTCCTTCAATTGAGAGTTCTGTTAGTTTGCAACCAAACAGCTGAAGAAGACGAGGATGACCTTCAAAGAAGTCGCCCTTCAGGGGCTGTTCACACGTAACCTTTGTTATTCATGCCTGCTAATAATGTAGGATGTTTCTTTTCTTTTCAACAAAACAGAATGGAAATGAAGCAGTTGTGTGCCCCACCTCTCAGTTAATGATGTCCCTGGTGGTATTGTCAGCTGTCTGGCTAACTGCCAGCATCTCCACCACCTCAGATCACAGGAGGAATAAGCTGTTGGGGGGAAGAGTTCTGACACCAGTTTCATTCATTATGTCGTGCCGTCCTTCATTTCGATAGTGTGCCAAAGTCAATGATGTATCTGTAAAAACGTGCTGCAAGTGACAGACACTTCTGTGAAATTTTTAAGAAATAATTTTTTGCTCCATTTTTCCCCAGATGATCCTTTCAGCTGTGGAATATGCAGAGGCTCTTCTGCTTAGCTCATGAGTGCTTCTTTAATAAAAGCAGCAGCTGGCTAAGCATGAGCGTCCAACACAGGGATTATTACCTGTGTCCCGCAACTTCAATGAAATGAAAACTACTCAAGTTTTCTTTAGTAATCTGCAATTCTTTTTTTTTTATTAGTGGTATTTTTTCTTCTTTTGTCTTGTGTTACGTTTCAACCTTTCTCAGTATTCATGGGTTGCTATTTCAATACCACAGGCTAATCGCTTTTCTCAGTACAAGATAGATATTTCAAAGCATTACATTCATTAAATTATTGAAAAGCCACTCAGATATCTCTTGCCATCAGTGACTTTCCAGAATGGATTATTACATTTTTTTGCAATTCCTTTTAATTCATTAATGTCTTCTCCGTTCTCCTTGGCTCGTTTTTTTTTATCTAAGCCCCAAATTGTTTTAAAAGCAAATTGAGAAAGAATTACCATCCGTCTTTAAAGTCCAGGAGAGGCACAGGAAACTAACGCCTCAATATTCCCCAGCCTCTGAATAAATGTCATAGACATCAAGCTTCCTTCCTCCTCATGTATTGCCATAGCAACTAATTGCATTGTATAGAATTAATTTTAACCATATAGCTCAAGGCCTGGCAAATCTAACTGCTATCTTTGGAGTGAATTCATTAGAACAGTTAGTCTTAGTTAGGACTGAGAAGTTTCTTCAGTGTTATTGATGTAGTGAAGCCTTGATTTGAGGGCTCCTCAGTACAGTCCCAGTCTGGTCCTGTTGAAGGCATGTTTAATATTAAGTGAGTTGGCAGGCAGTCTCCAGATGTTACACACCTCTGTTATAATACCTCTCTGATAAGATGCTGTACGGTCTCCTTGCAGTTACTCAAACTCTAGAGACGTTTGTGTTAAAGAAGGTTCTTCAGTCCAGGAGTTTTTTCCGGTTCTTGGTGCCTGCCATTGATACAAACAGCTTAAGCTAGAGCGGTCAAGCTTTAGTCTTTATTGAACTAGGAGACGTATCTAATGCCTTGGACGGGCCCTTCCAGTTCCTAATCTCTTCTGATGACGAGACGTAGCAGCAGTAGACACAGCCGCACGTTGGGCTCCCCCAGGTCCTGAAATGAAATGACGGACTTGGAGATGCCTGATGAAGTGGATTGCATTCGCTGTCAGCAGTACCTGCTGCAGTGCTGCCTGAGCTTCTTGGAAACGGACAGGGGAAAGCTGAGGATGTAATTGCTCATCGCAACGCTTGTGGCAGGTGCTGATGTGAAAATAAAGCACTTTAAAATCATAGAACCAGTGAGCCAGTAAAAAGAACCCCCCCCCTTTGGATTGGGAGGGGGGGGGGGGGGATTCTGTCTAGACGCGATGCAGATCAATAAAACATACTTTACTGTCGTCTTTCACACGTGCCTGGAATATTCAAGCATCTTCTGCTATGTGATATTCTTACCATATTACAATACTCTCACACTAGAATCATGCCCATGGTAAGCTGAGCCTCGGGGGCACGATTTTTAAGTAGGGTTAGGTCAAGGGACAGGCTGCTCTGCCCTCTACGTGCTTAAGATGCAGCACTGGTAACAGGAGGTCAGAACGGACGGTAAGATACAGGTCACGGTCGGGACGTCGGCCGGAGGAAAGGACGGTGCCGGGTAGGGGCCAGCGACTGAGGAGAGGTCAGGACGAGGAAGGGAGAGAATCACTCAAACAATTCACTCCAGAGCACAGCCCGGCAGACCTCAGAGGGGCAGTCGAAGGGGAGTTGAGCAGGGCGAACGTCCGCAGGATGGTGTCGCCGGAACGTCTAAAAGCGGTTGTGTGGGTTGGTGAAAAGCGGGGGGGATTTGTGGAGAGGTCGGTGGGGGTGGGGAGGGGTGAGAGGTGGGGGGGGGTGGGGGGTGCGAGGGTGGGCTAATGTGTGGGGGGAGTGGGGTGGGGCCGATGGGAGGGAGGGGGGTGGGGGTGGGTGGAGCCAGCGGGGACATATAGCGGAGGCGGGGGTGGGAGCGTAGGTTTGTTTGGGGGGGGGGACTGGCCCTCGGCGGCGATTCTCTAGACTCCCAGCCGCCAGCAGAGGGGGGGTTGGTGTGGGGGGTGGTAGCCTATATCAGGATTGACCAACGGTAATGAACACAGGCTGCCCCTCAGGGCTCCTTTATATACCGTCTATTACACAGAAAGGATGTGCCATCGAACCTAATAAAGTGCCAATCTGCATGCTGCCACGGCTCCTCTCTGTGTTTTCAGAATGATTTGCAAACTGGCCGAATGGAAATCAACCGTTTAGGATGAACAAAGTCTGCTTGTTTTACATGGCAATGTTTTATAGAGGACATTTTGCATACAGTTTGAATTTCCTGCTTTGGATAATATGTATAGTTTTAGGGTTATTTCTCTTTCGTTTGCATGTTGATTTTACAGGTTTCAGTTTGAATGTAATCTTGCTGCTGGAGAATAGCTCCAGGACTCCTAGTCAAAGCACCTTCATACAGATTATCAAACAATTCAGTTGAAGTAATAGGCACAGCAACCCACTCTGAATCATTGCAAATATCAAAATGAAAGGTGACAGTAAAATACAAACTAAGACAATGTCATTTGAGGCTTCTATTGCTGGCTTTTCAGACCTATAAGGATTGAATGAAGTTCAACAGATGCTAGAGAATTAGGTTAAAAACACGCATGCAACAGCTAAACAGAAAACAATATCTTTCAGGATTATTTCCACTGGGAATCTATTAGGATTTCAAAAGCTGATCATCTGGGATTATGCACTTCAAGCAGTTTCTTTTTCCATCAAATAAAAGCCAGTTCAGTTGTGCTTGCCCTTCAGATGTTATTTTCTCCCTGGAGTAAAATCTATTGTTCTTGTCTAAATAAGAAAAGAAAAAAAGCTATGAAAGAATTCAGATAGTAATCTGCACACCCAGTCTTTATAAAATCAATAACAAGGAGCTCTGGAAATCATTTCCTGTTTGCATTTAATTGACCTGTTCAGGAGTGTCCTTTAGGATTCTGGCTGACTTGTTTCGATTATTGTGTGCTGTGCTTCCTAACTATTCCAGCTGAAATTGCTTTTCAAAAGACTCCTCAAGATTGATTGGGAGGAAGTGAGGTGGGGAAGCATATAAGCGCTGCACAGGCTTCCCCTATGGGCATTAGTGCACTGTGCAACGTTAATGTTTCCCCTTGCACTTTAAAAGTTCCCTCCAGCTAGCACCTTATCAAACTGACCCGCCCCTCACCCAGCCATTCCTAATAAATGATTCCATTTAAAAGAGTCCAGTAAATAGCTTCAAATGTAAATTTAATTTCTTAAAATAGGCAGTTAAAAAATCCCAAGGATAGCGTGAGCAATCTCATTGGCTAACGAGTGTTCCAACCTGTGCAGTTGTGTCACCAGACCAGCAGGGCTGGGAAAGTTCAAAACCCTTTCTGCCTGATTATTAAAGTGAGTTAAGAGGTTACTTTGATTCACTGATTCATTGATTCACCAATGACCAGAGACCAGCACACTGCAGATGAGACGCAGAACTGCCCACAAATGACAATGGTATTGTTTCATAAAGCTCATAGATCCATTTCAGCTTCTTTTATTTTTTATTATCACAAACTACATTAATTTAAAATGCATGTTTCTGTGCGTTTCATCAGTGGCCTGCAGTGTTTCAGAGATACATTTCTCAGGTTTGGTTCCCAGAGAAGTAGGACATCGTCTCAC
The DNA here is from genome assembly GCF_017654505.1 of Polyodon spathula. NCBI lineage: Eukaryota > Metazoa > Chordata > Actinopteri > Acipenseriformes > Polyodontidae > Polyodon > Polyodon spathula. The sequence goes on along the minus strand of NC_054558.1, from coordinate 232,839 downwards.
ACATCACAGAAACACTGGCTCCTGTTCTCCAGAGTCCTAGCTGACCTACTTTCACTCGTAACACACTTCACAAGATACACAAGGAAAGCACCGTCTGCAGAGCAAAACACTCTGAGAACAGGTTTCTGTTTATTTTTTTGATGCTCCCACGTTTTATTTTAATATATTTTATTAATGATCCACGAAGGGAAGTACAAAACTTTAAAACCCAATTTTAAAACTTGGGAAACTTTTAATCAAAAAAGATTTAAAAATAAATGTTTTATTATTAACCCTAACCCTAACCCAAATCCTCTGAGTCCATGTGACACAATTACCAATTATGCAATTGTATTCTTCTTAATTCGGCTTGATTTCCAATGCTTGGATGCCCAAAAAAGTTCTCAGACAACTAGATTGAGACTTGATGAGTCATAGGTGTGTTCACAGGCAAGAAAACATCCATTTGCATAATGAATGACATATTTCACATAACAGTTGTGAAATAATGTCAGATAATTAAAGTGCACTCAACCCTCTCTCTGAGACTGCCTGCAGTAAAATCAGCTCTAATAAAAGGCTAGGAGACCTTGGCTTCCACATTAAGTGCAATTGAAATAACCTTCATTATAATGATTAGAATGCACACCTCATTCTAGCACACAGAACACTGAGCTCTCAAGGGCAGCGTGAAGTCCGTGCAGGGCAGGCATTAACCCCTTTCTAGATCCCGAACTGCATTCAGTACATCAGCAAGCTCAGGGCTTTATCCCAGTAAGCCCAATGACTGAACACGGAGCTGTAAGGTTTTCATAATGCAGGTTCACAAACCCCACACCTCCATGACCACCACACTAAGGGCTTGATTCGGTTCATTGCTACCCTGCTCTATGGAAAACTGAACAGATTTTTTTTAAGAAGTGGCTGGCCATTTTATTAGGACATACCCAGTTGGCCTTGGCTTTGCCCTGCATTAGATCTGTCTTCTAATTGATTGTGCGATGTCCCTCTAACAAGACTGCACTTGTACCAAGGTGGCACAGCAGCTGTTAGAAATGTGACTCATGAAAGATCACAAGCAGAAAAGAGCCATGGATCAGAAAGTGCAAAGCTGTTTGTTTTTTTTCTTCTTCTTCATTTGCTGCTCATGGTATTGTTGATGAGAGGCGGCTGGCTTCATCAGGAGCAGCGGCAGTGTGTTATCAGCACTGCCCATCTGCTGTTCAACGTGCTTGTGTGGCCTGTTCACATGTGACAAGGCAAAGCAATGGGAAAGAAAGGCAGCACATTACAGCTCGATAGAGGCTGACTGCCAGCAAGGCTTTGACTTCATCTTTAACAGAATACAAATCAGGGACAACCTGAAAACGAACTGTCTTACAAAATAATTCAATTAGTTAAAAAGAAACATATATTATTATTATTATTATTATTATTATTATTTATTATTATTATTATTATTATTATTATTACAGATGAGGTCATCTATGCAGTAAGAGACTAATAATCAACTGTTTTCTTTTGATCAGAAATTTAAACAGATGGCTCTTCAATATCAGATGAGGTCATCTATGCAGTAAGAGACTAATAATCGACTATTTTTTGGCTTTTTGAACAAAACTGAATGATAACGCCTAGAGTGGTTGAACTGTGATTGTAAAGCAATGCAGTGCTGAATTATAACAAAAACTAGCAGAGCTGCCTTCTGTTGAAATGAAGAAACCTGTCTCGAACTTTACCTGGGACTTGAATTCACCTCCCCCGATGCAGCTCAGCTGTGGAGTTCTCTCTCTTTTTTTTAGTGTTGACGGTATCTGATGATTTGTTAGAGTGTGCCTGCACCAATTCAACTGAAATGGCTTTGGTGTAGTGTTGTATACAAATAATGACTTCCCTGAGCTTATAGTGGCTTTCTAACCAGCTCACATTCTGTTTGACTGGCGGGAATGCTGTGTACAGGCAAGCTTGGAAAGATTCAATTTGATGTGAACCTTGATTTTGAAAGAAGCTCCCACCAGCAACAAACCTGACATCATATCCACAGAGACTGAGAATGGCCACAGCTAATTCCCTTTACTGAAGACGTGCAGGATTGTGTTGGGCAACAGCTAAAGCTGTTCATCAATATTCTCTGAGTGCTTCATCATGAGCCTGTAAATAATGTGTGTTACTATAGCTTTAAAAACAACACATACCCCAGCCACCAGCTGAAGTACCAGCACAGGTAAAACAGGGTTCAGGTGGAATGCATAATCACTGAATAGGTGCCTATGGTATGGATGGGCTTCAGGGGGGGACTATTTTAGAAAAGAGAACGCAAAACATATTAGAAAACCTATTGCAAGTCTTTAATGCAGTCCTTCATCTTTGTTATTGTCACGACTCACCATACAGCTGTGTAGTAAAACATATCCGTAGCCATCATAGCCTTGTATCTGAGCTTCAGCCATCAGGGCAGAGGCTGCTTCTAATTCATGGTGATGCAGGTTTCACCCGAGGCTGGGGTGCAGCTGCGTGGCTTCAGTGACAGAGCAGTGTAGCGGCGTGGCTTCAGGTGGGTCTGTGCAATTGAAGGGAGTGTTAAGCAGAACCTTTTTAAAGCGATTTCGCATAACGTCTGCGGAAAATATGAAATGTTTAATATTTAGTTTGCGCTGTCCGGGGAGCTGTTCATGTCGAAGTTAAATGTCATAACCTTTCTGTGCAGTCACAGCGAGAGCTCATATTATAGAAATGATATCAGATGACAGCAAACAAACTTTTCTCTAAGGACAAAAATGAAGTAATTAAGTGACAAGAAAAGAAAAAAAATCTTAAATTAAAATAAGAAAATTCCAGTACAGTTTTTTTAAATTATATTGAAGTTGAGTCGTGTTTCCAGGAAGAAAAACTACAGACTAATAAAAACTTGTCCTGGCCCTGAAAATGTGTGCGGGCGGCACTGGCTGGCAAAATCAAGATATATTGAATAAACCACAGTGTCTTCCTAATACAGGCACCCTGTGAATGATAACTTCATTAGCAACCTTACAAGCCAGACAATACTACTCAACAGCATTGGAATATACAATGCCAAACATCTCAATAATCTGACCAGACCACAATACACTTTGTGTTGCAATCCTCTCCCAAACAAAGAAAGCAGGACATCGTTTCTAAAGCAGCGGCGCTTTGAACCCAGGATTGATTTGCATAACAGAAATAGACTCACAGTGCAATGAATCAGCTGCCTTTAATTTGCATAGAACATTCATACAGTAATACAATCAGTAGGATTCCTTTATTTGAACAAACAAAAAAAAAGAATTCCGTTTGAAACTAAAATCTAAACTTTACAGTAAAGATATGCAGGATTCTAATGAATAGAACAATTTTTTGTGTTACCAAAGAATTTTGATTTCATTCTCAGCAGATAATCAGGTTATTCTGTGGCTTTTGAGCTCATTTTCCTTGTGGAACACATGACAGACCTGAAGGGGCCGAATGCCTCAGTTAAATATAATACTCCAGAGTCTTCTGATGTCCGCAGTCTGGATGAAACAAACCCACCACTGGCATATCAGTCTGAATTCTCCTTCTAATAGTTTGCTGCTGAGTTTCCTTGTTATTTTCACTGGGGTGCGATGCGATCAATAGAACTCTGCAAAAAGCAAGAAAATATCTGCATTTACAGCTGAGAGCATTTGCATTTTCCCTTGGCAAACTTGTATCAATGTGCTGGGATATTTTTATAAATCTGTATCCCAGTGAAAATAGACTCCCTTGAAGGGCTTATAATAGAAGTGGGAAGAAACAATAATTATGATTTCTTTTAAGGTTCAGAATTACACTAGGAACACTATTACAGCCTACAATACAGGAGGAGATTATCTGTATTTGTTATTATTGTGACTGATGTGTGTGTTTGCTTGTTAGAACAATGAATAGTCAGGTAAGATGAAGCTAGGTTAGAATGAATAGTCAGGTAAGATGAAGCTTGGTTAGAATGAATAGTCAGGTAAGATGAAGCTTGGTTAGAATGAATAGTCAGGTAAGATGAAGCAGGGTTAGAATGAATAGTCAGGTAAGATGAAGCAGGGTTAGAATGAATAGTCAGGTAAGATGAAGCTTGGTTAGAATGAATAGTCAGGTAAGATGAAGCTTGGTTAGAATGAATAGTCAGGTAAGATGAAGCTTGGTTAGAATGAATAGTCAGGTAAGATGAAGCTTGGTTAGAATGAATAGTCAGGTAAGATGAAGCTTGGTTAGAATGAATAGTCAGGTAAGATGAAGCTTGGTTAGAATGAATAGTCAGGTAAGATGAAGCTTGGTTAGAATGAATAGTCAGGTAAGATGAAGCTTGGTTAGAATGAATAGTCAGGTAAGATGAAGCTTGGTTAGAATGAATAGTCAGGTAAGATGAAGCTTGGTTAGAATGAATAGTCAGGTAAGATGAAGCTTGGTTAGAATGAATAGTCAGGTAAGATGAAGCTTGGTTAGAATGAATAGTCAGGTAAGATGAAGCTTGGTTAGAATGAATAGTCAGGTAAGATGAAGTTTGGTTAGAATGAATAGTCAGGTAAGATGAAGTTTGGTTAGAATGAATAGTCAGGTAAGATGAAGTTTGGTTAGAATGAATAGTCAGGTAAGATGAAGTTTGGTTAGAATGAATAGTCAGGTAAGATGAAGTTTGGTTAGAATGAATAGTCAGGTAAGATGAAGTTTGGTTAGAATGAATAGTCAGGTAAGATGAAGCTTGGTTAGAATGAATAGTCAGGTAAGATGAAGCTTGGTTAGAATGAATAGTCAGGTAAGATGAAGCTTGGTTAGAATGAATAGTCAGGTAAGATGAAGCAGGGTTAGAATGAATAGTCAGGTAAGATGAAGCTTGGTTAGAATGAATAGTCAGGTAAGATGAAGCTTGGTTAGAATGAATAGTCAGGTAAGATGAAGTTTGGTTAGAATGAATAGTCAGGTAAGATGAAGTTTGGTTAGAATGAATAGTCAGGTAAGATGAAGCTTGGTTAGAATGAATAGTCAGGTAAGATGAAGCTTGGTTAGAATGAATAGTCAGGTAAGATGAAGCTTGGTTAGAATGAATAGTCAGGTAAGATGAAGCAGGGTTAGAATGAATAGTCAGGTAAGATGAAGCTTGGTTAGAATGAATAGTCAGGTAAGATGAAGCTTGGTTAGAATGAATAGTCAGGTAAGATGAAGCTTGGTTAGAATGAATAGTCAGGTAAGATGAAGCTTGGTTAGAATGAATAGTCAGGTAAGATGAAGCAGGGTTAGAATGAATAGTCAGGTAAGATGAAGCTTGGTTAGAATGAATAGTCAGGTAAGATGAAGCTTGGTTAGAATGAATAGTCAGGTAAGATGAAGCTTGGTTAGAATGAATAGTCAGGTAAGATGAAGCTTGGTTAGAATGAATAGTCAGGTAAGATGAAGCTTGGTTAGAATGAATAGTCAGGTAAGATGAAGCTTGGTTAGAATGAATAGTCAGGTAAGATGAAGCAGGGTTAGAATGAATAGTCAGGTAAGATGAAGCTTGGTTAGAATGAATAGTCAGGTAAGATGAAGTTGGGTTAGAATGAATAGTCAGGTAAGATGAAGCTTGGTTAGAATGAATAGTCAGGTAAGATGAAGCAGGGTTAGAATGAATAGTCAGGTAAGATGAAGCTTGGTTAGAATGAATAGTCAGGTAAGATGAAGCTTGGTTAGAATGAATAGTCAGGTAAGATGAAGCTTGGTTAGAATGAATAGTCAGGTAAGATGAAGCTTGGTTAGAATGAATAGTCAGGTAAGATGAAGCTTGGTTAGAATGAATAGTCAGGTAAGATGAAGCTTGGTTAGAATGAATAGTCAGGTAAGATGAAGCTTGGTTAGAATGAATAGTCAGGTAAGATGAAGCTTGGTTAGAATGAATAGTCAGGTAAGATGAAGCTTGGTTAGAATGAATAGTCAGGTAAGATGAAGCTTGGTTAGAATGAATAGTCAGGTAAGATGAAGCAGGGTTAGAATGAATAGTCAGGTAAGATGAAGCAGGGTTAGAATGAATAGTCAGGTAAGATGAAGCAGGGTTAGAATGAATAGTCAGGTAAGATGAAGCAGGGTTAGAATGAATAGTCAGGTAAGATGAAGCTTGGTTAGAATGAATAGTCAGGTAAGATGAAGCTTGGTTAGAATGAATAGTCAGGTAAGATGAAGCTTGGTTAGAATGAATAGTCAGGTAAGATGAAGCTTGGTTAGAATGAATAGTCAGGTAAGATGAAGCTTGGTTAGAATGAATAGTCAGGTAAGATGAAGCTTGGTTAGAATGAATAGTCAGGTAAGATGAAGCAGGGTTAGAATGAATAGTAAGGTAAGATGAAACAAGGACAGAATGAATAGTCAGGTAAGATTCTTTCATGTCTCAAGGATTAAAAAGATAGCTCGAATGAATCCTAAATAAAGTAGGATTTCTCAAGCATTTAATTAAAGGTCAAAATGAGTCACCAGAGAACGGTGCTTTTTTTTTAGAATTCATTAAAAAAAAAACTTTAATAAAGGATTTTGGATGGGATTCATTCATTTTGAATCCTAACTAATTAATCATGAAAAATGCAAATGAAAAAGAGCTTCTTTTTAAAGCTGGTTTCTGCCTCCGAGCACAGTGGAGACGTGCATGTTAAGTTTAATAAGCAGGTTTGGCCTCCAGTATTATCTTTGTTGGTGGAGACGTTGGAAGGAGTTCTATAGAAATGTAATGCCAAGCCTGCACTTTCTGAGCTCAACAGGCTGGAAATGATGCACTGAAACAATATGCAAATATCAGAGGTGTAGTGCTTCCATAATATTATGGGAACGCAATGGTCCATTACTTCCTTTAAGTGCATATCTGAAAGTGTTGATGAGAGTATTACAAATACAATGCCATGCTATACCCGGCTCGGATGAAAACCTAAGAAGGGTTTATTCCTCTGTAGAGATCTTAGACTATGAATATATAATACTGGAAGATAAGCAGCTTCCAGGAATTCAAATAGCTTGGGGGAAACGAAAGATAACAGCCATGTAGAAATGATTCATGGAATATTGTTTTTGTTTTGCTAAATTGAGACTATGAACAGATTAAGAACCAGTTTTACCTTCCAGTCTGAGATCACTGTCTGGCCACTTTATTAGGACCAGTCTCAAGCTCCTCCCACACTGAGGTAATGATTATCATTACGAGCCGGTGGCAATTAACCAGCTATCAACTTGCAATGCTGCACTCTGTTTACAAACTTGAAATTATTGCACAACACTGTCAGGTATGACCCAGCACACCAAGGCTTCAGTTTGTTAGGTAATGTTATAGTTAATAAGTTACATAAGAGTACAATGAGCTTTGAAATTCGCTGAACAGAGTCAATAAATGTGCGCAGAAAAGAACTATTTTAGAACCCAAGCAGAATAAGAGTTTGGGGGGATTTAGATTGGAACATCCAACTTCTTGAACTGAAATCAAGTACAGTGCTGTCATTAACAAGAGAAGCGATGTGAAATGATTGGATTGTTCAGCAACATGTTCCCTGTTCCTTAGTAAAGAAACTGGAGCTGACAAAATAAAACCACACCTGGTGCTACACCAGGTCAAAGAAAACTCTCTTTGGAAGCCATGCTTTGTGACTGTCTTGTACTTCTGGGAGAGTGAAATTGTCCCTGCCCCCTTCACTGGCATCTCCCCTGTCAATAACCAATCGGCTGCTTCCCTTATTGACTGACATGCTTTCAGCCAGTAACATGCTTGGACCCAGAAAACACTGCTGAGATGATCTTGGATAGGCAAGTGCAACAGATTTAACAGCATGGAAAGTGAGAACTTCCTTTCACCTTCCATAATATCAGACATCATGTTTTAAAATCTATGAAACATGCTAGCTAGCCATGAATCACTGTACCACGACCTCCTCTTCTCTATGAAACATGCTAGCTAGCCATGAATCTGTACCACAACCTTCTCTTCTCTATGAAACATGCTAGCTAGCCATGAATCTGTACCACAACTCTTTCTTCTCTATGAAACATGCTAGCTAGCCATGAATCACTCTACCACAACCCTCTCTTCTCTATAAAATATGCTAGCTAGCCATGAATCACTCTACCACAACCCTCTCTTCTCTATTAAACATGCTAGCTAGCCATGAATCACTCTACCACAACCCTCTCTTCTCTATGAAATATGCTAGCTAGCCATGAATCACTCTACCACAACCCTCTCTTCTCTATTAAACATGCTAGCTAGCCATGAATCACTCTACCACAACCCTCTCTTCTCTATAAAATATGCTAGCTAGCCATGAATCACTCTACCACAACCCTCTCTTCTCTATGAAATATGCTAGCTAGCCATGAATCACTCTACCACAACCCTCTCTTCTCTATGAAATATGCTAGCTAGCCATGAATCACTCTACCACAACTCTCTCTTCTCTATGAAACATGCTAGCTATCCATGAATCACTCTACCACAACCCTCTCTTCTCTATGAAACATGCTAGCTATCCATGAATCAATCTACCACAACCCTCTCTTCTCTATGAAATATGCTAGCTAGGAAGACGGTCTGCAGCTCAGTTTGATCTCCTGTTATCGCCCTCTCGTTTCGCATGCTATTGCTGTAATAAATATTTGTCATGCGGTAGTTAATGACCCTCCTCTCTGTCCCTCGTTTGACAGGCAGCAGTGCTGACAAGGTATTTTATCCTCGGAAGCGTGTCATGTCCCAGGCATTTCATTTGGTGTAATTGTGGGCTTTGATTCCAATTATTACAAAGTTCTTTTTTTCAATAATCTGATAAAACCTGCTACTTGAATGACATGAGATTATGAATAACGCAAGTGACCTTTCTCCTCACGCTTCTTATTTTATTTGGCTTGGCATTCGGCCCAGCATGCTTTCTCTCTAAAGAAACTGGGAAACAGAGAAGGCAGCAGCTTCACTTTTATTAAAAAAAGATATTTCTCATCCCTGTGGGACCCCATGAAACCCTGTATTTCTGCAGCAGTGCTTACCAAGTCATAATACAATAGAATGGAAACATTCAGTTAGTGTTGACCTGACCGACTTATCTCAGACATGAATGGAGGGCCCATTGGGATTCTGATTATACTGTTAACATCATATCAGCCGTTTGCGGCATCTTCGTTTTTATTGCTGTGACACAACAAACAAGCCATCTATATAAAAAGAGTGTGTGTGCGGACCTGAATAACAGGCCTGGGAAACACTAGGAAGTGCTTCACTTTCTGAAAGGAAAAGCTTGAATAACGATGAAGGGTCAAAAGCTTAGAGAATCTGCTTGTTTCTTTTCATTCAGGTGGAGTGAGAAAGGCTGTATGCGGATAAGAGGGCTTTATTACTGCTTGGTTTTCTTTTAACAGTATTTCAATTCACACAGTATCGTACCAGAAGGGTGTTTGCTGTACAAACCACACCTAATGGCTGTGCTCATAGATCCATGAATAGCCATTTGATGTTTCCTGTCGAGTTCTTGATTGTGTAATAATCTGTCTGGCCTGTCTGTATGTCTGGGTTTAAATCTCACATCTGTCAAAACTGAATTAATAGAAGAAAAGAATGCCTTAATCTTTACTTCTGAATCAGTTTGTCAAGAATATTAATAAGCTGCTTTGAAAAAAAAACAAACGATTTGACAAGTGTGATTGACCAAGCATACCTTTTTCAGGCCTGTAGAGGTTTAGCGCCCTCTATCTGAGGTTAATTGAAAAGCAGCTTGTATCAAAGAGAGGCTCCTCGTGATGTATCAAAGAGAGGCTCCTCGTGACGAGGTCATCAGTAGCAACAGCTGTGTGCAGTCAGAGGGTAGAGGGGGAGGAGCCCGTTCTGGAACGAGTTCTTGTAACTAGATTACAATGAAAGAAGTACAGATTAAGCCGAGCCTTGGTCAAGCAAAACGTGACTTCAATTATTAACAGCTACAGCTGTAGGCAAAAGTGTTACATCACCTAGAAGTCCAGGATTGAGACATGGTTTAAAATAAAATAATAATAAATGAACATAACTTAGATCTCTTATTTAACATCATGTAATCAAAGAAACTAAAATGATATTGCAAGAGTCTGCCGGAAGCCATAATAGTAGTACAGTATTTCATGTTAGATTTATGAATGGCACATTTAAAAATGTGTCCCTAGTATTTGGAAAACTACAAAGTGGTGTGTAATTCAATACTTTAACATGACTTTGTTCAGCAGGTTTCATTCGACTTTATGAAGCAAAAAGAGTCAATTCTACAGGGTGATGCAAAACTTTTGCCCAAAATGTAAAGTGTTTCCAGCAGTTATTTACTTGAGATTCTTAGTCTTACCCCATAATTTTGAACCTTTAGAGGCTTTCAAGGAGGACAATATCTCATCCTTACACAATAGCTGACACAGATTCGAAAGGTCATGGAACAGAGGTCTGCAATGGCACAGTGACTGAAGGAGCCTGAGCGGCCATGCCGAACATCGTGATCATCAATGGGGTGCTTCATGATACTCTCAATGATCATCAATGGGGTGCTTCATGATACTCTCAGTGATCATTAATGGGGTTCTTCATGATGTTCTCAATGATCATCAATGGGGTGCTTCATGATACTCTCAATAATCATCAGTGGGGTGCTTCATGATACCCTCAATGATCATCATTGGGTGCTTCATGATACCCTCAATGATCATCAATGGGGTGCTTCATGATACTCTCAATGATCATCAATGGGGTGCTTCATGGTGTTCTCAATGATCATCAATGGGGTGCTTCATGATACCCTCAATGATCATCAATGGGGTGCTTCATGATGTTTTCAATGATCATCATGGGGGTGCTTCATGATACTCTCAATGATCATCAATAAGGTGCTTCATGATACTTTCAATGATCATGGATCAGCCAGGGTTCACATATTACCCAATCCTCAAGGTAGCCCTGCAGCAAACGAATGCAGAAGAGGACTGTTGGTGTGTCACGCACATATGCCAGTGATAGGCAGTTGTTTTATCTTGTTGTCGATAGATCACCGAGTGCACAAGCTTAGCATATAGATAGAGGCTGGGCTGTTTGATGGAGCTGACCTCTTGGGATTCCTGCAGTTATTCTCAAATGTCATGTGTTGGCTGGGATTTGCAGTTCACTGAAGATTTGAAAGTCTGATATAGGGCACATTTCTATCTACACGGCTACCGCTTACACTTATTATTTTAAATCTAAATTGTCAGAATGTATCAGTAAAGAATAAGCACATGGGAAGATCAAGTGAAATGACTGGAAACAAATAAACTGTGACTCCATGCAACTGGTAGCTTTTCACAGACACATCCTGGCTGGTTTTCCGTCATGTCAGAGCGTGAAGATCACAACAGATAATTGTAGTGATACTGCCCTTGATACTTCAGTGTTGACCAAGGATGTTGATGAGATGTCTTGAACATAATACAAAGCACTTGGTTTTCACAGGTCTCTTGAGTCATGTTAAACCGTGATTAATATCTAGTCATTCCTTGTCAAGGGGCGATCCTGCAGAAATGTTTCTGACAGCCTCAAATGATGCCTATACACTCACAGAGAGTGCAGTCTAATGGTTGTCTAAACACTTAATAACTGGAAAAACGTTTCATCGATCCAGCGTTGCATTGCAATGGGATCTTAAACTCTTAAAGGCACCTCGATGCTGCAATTAGTCTGGAGTCACTGACGTGAAAAGCAATTATAGCAATTTTCATGATGACAAGAAAGTATCAAAGCTACTGTCAAGCAAATGACCTTTGTTTCAGAGTTGCCAGCTTCCACAGGGGTTGAGTATGCATTGGCGCATAACGTGGCAGTCAGCGGTGGTATTGTGTCAGGGCATTCGGTAGAGAGGGCTCGGAAAGTGGCAAGCAATTTGCGCAGTAAGAGATACAATGCATAATTTTAATTTGAAAAGGAGACTTGAAAGTGGAACACTCATGCGTGGCACACTGTGAATGAAGCAGGGGGATAACAGTTTGTGATTGCAGTTTTTTAAATGCACAGATCTTTGTCCTTCTTTCAGGAGCGGTACTGTACTGTTGTTTTAATACACATGCATGTTAGACTTATGTGTCCACTGACATCGTTCAAGCATCATTTATGACAAAAATCATCATGTGAAATGATCATACAATTTATTTTAAAAAGCTGTAATCTTCTAGGGATCTGTGACTGTATAGAACCAGAAGCACCGATGTTATTATTATTATTATTATTATTATGATATGATATGATGATGATGATGATGATGATGTAAGTGTGCTAAGGGTTAAGGATCAGGAATGCATAAATAATAAGAATGTAATTAGAACCTCGTTCCTATCACTTCCTGTGACCCAGCCTGAATGCTGAATATTGGAGCAAATTGAACTGTAGCTCACAGGACACTGGTTTTAGCACTGACTGATAGCATAGTGAAATAGAAGAGGATTGCAAGACACTCCACTCCCCTTCTAGAAGTCGGGATTAGAAGCAGCATAGCGTATGTGAACCTCACATGCTTTTCTTTCTTGTTTCCAGTTACGGGGATATGGTGCCAAAGACGATTGCTGGGAAGATCTTCGGCTCGATCTGCTCTCTGAGTGGCGTGCTGGTAATCGCTCTCCCGGTCCCTGTCATTGTGTCCAATTTCAGCCGGATCTACCACCAGAACCAGCGGGCAGACAAGCGGCGGGCTCAGAAAATGCAGGTAAGTGTGAGAGCAGAGCTCAGCCTCAATGGATCTGACACTGCACCTGACCTGTGAAAGTGCAGGTAAGCACGTCTCAGTGTGAGAGCAGAGCTCAGCCTCTGACCTGTGAAAGTGCAGGTAAGCACATCTCAGTGTGAGAGCAGAGCTCAGCCTCAGTGGACTGACCTGTGAAAGTGCAGGTAAGCACGTCTCAGTGTGAGAGCAGAGCTCAGCCTCAATGGATCTGACACTAGGAGTGGTGAAAGATGAGCTTGAACAAGGGAGCGTACATTGTGCTGATATAAACCCCTGCAGAGAGAGAATATTGAGAGCAGGGTCTTGATCGATGTGTGTCTGCTTTGGAATAACTGCGTTCACTAATAGAAAGGCACATCTCTGTGTCACGTTATTCTGAGTGGGTCCTGCTGCTGCCTGCCTTTACCTGCTTTCAGCTGCTTTGTGCTTGTCTGGAGAATCCTAAACGCCAGGCTGAACAGACTTCTGCATTCCATTCAAGTAATGTCACAACATGTCCTTTCAACACTGCATTGTTGTAGGAGGGAGCGTGATCTGGATACGGTACATAGGGATAGGGTTAGGGATAGGGTTAGGATTAGGGACTGGGTTAGGGTTAGGCATAGGGTTAGGATTAGGGTTATATCATGCAAAATAATGTACCCATTAAGCAGCCTACATTGGATAATAACGTTGTAATGATGTACGTAAACACACAGTAATTAGAGGCATGTCATGAAAAGAGTTATTCAACCCAATCAGATGACAAGACATAACCTTCAACTTTTCTATACATGAGGACAGTTTTAGTGGTATAATTAACACTAGAACAACAAACGCATCTCTTTGCAACATTCATGTTAAATGAGCTCACAATCTGAGCTGAATTAAAAGCTGTCCCCTCAGCCAGGACTTTTATCTCCCATATGTGTTCATGATGATTTCTTAATGAACGCTCCTCTAATTGTCTGTGTAATCACAAGACCATTGGCTTTATTCACATTTCAGCACCATTAAAAAAGGACTCTGCTGATGAGGAATTAATTTGACAGCAAATGAGGTTGAAAAAAAAAAACAATGTGCACTTTTCAATGAAACGCTGTCAAAGATGAATAAGCAGAGGGTGGCAATAAAACTACATTTCAGGGAAATCGAGTTCAAAGAGAGTGAAAGTGTTATTCTCCGAAGAGAAGGGTGTAATAAATGTGACACTATTTAAACTCGCACTGTATCAGTCTGTTTTTGTTTGCACTTCTGTGTGCTTCAGTAATGAAGTCCAGAGTGCTTTCTCTAAATAACATTAGTGTCCTACCAAACGCTTTGGAAATATGAATGTCTTGTTAGAACGAGAGGCAACATTGACGTTCCCTTTGCCAGCTCTGGCTTTCACATCCCATAATATACCTCAGCTAGTGGTAGCTTCTCAAGACCAAGTAAAACAGTCGCGTAAACAGCTGGTGCAGAAACGAAAATATCCTAATTTAGATTCCACTGGCCTATTTTTATCCTGCATCCTTCTTCATTTAGCTCTTGTTGTGTATTCTTCTATTGCAAACAAACAGCCATCTGTGGCTCTCAGGAATGAACACCCAGTTTACCAGGGCTGTACCAGAGCCATCTGTGGCACTGTTAAGGTGGCAGAGTAGGTAAGGTTACTTTCATATTTCCACTTGTGTAAACATGTGAGCAAACTACCAATAAGCTGCTTCTTCCTGTCAGAGCTGGCAGCGACACTGTTTATTAACTGCGGCAATTTAAGAGTCTATTTTGCTTCAATAAAAACTGAAGTGCCTTTAAAGGAAGTGAAGTGATTGTTGTTAAAAGAATCTAATAATTAAGCAGCCCTGTGAAGAGAGCTTCTATAAATATGCACATTTCCTGCAGCCATTTCTACAGCTGCTGCTGTATATTCCCAGTGTTTTAACTGTTTTAGATGCTGCTGCTGTATATTCCCAGTGTTTTAACTGTTTTAGATGCTGCTGCTGTATATTCCCAGTGTTTTAACTGTTTTAGATGCTGCTGCTGTATATTCCCAGTGTTTTAATTGTTTTAGATGCTGCTGCTGTATATTCCCAGTGTTTTAACTGTTTTAGATGCTGCTGCTGTATATTCCCAGTGTTTTAACTGTTTTAGATGCTGCTGCTGTATATTCCCAGTGTTTTAATTGTTTTAGATGCTGCTGCTGTATATTCCCAGTGTTTTAACTGTTTTAGATGCTGCTGCTGTATATTCCCAGTGTTTTAACTGTTTTAGATGCTGCTGCTGTATATTCCCAGTGTTTTAACTGTTTTAGATGCTGCTGTATATTCCCAGTGTTTTAATTGTTTTAGATGCTGCTGCTGTATATTCCCAGTGTTTTAACTGTTTTAGATGCTGCTGTATATTCCCAGTGTTTTAACTGTTTTAGATGCTGCTGCTGTATATTCCCAGTGTTTTAACTGTTTTAGATGCTGCTGCTGTATATTCCCAGTGTTTTAATTGTTTTAGATGCTGCTGTATATTCCCAGTGTTTTAACTGTTTTAGATGCTGCTGCTGTATATTCCCAGTGTTTTAATTGTTTTAGATGCTGCTGTATATTCCCAGTGTTTTAACTGTTTTAGATGCTGCTGCTGTATATTCCCAGTGTTTTAATTGTTTTAGATGCTGCTGCTGTATATTCCCAGTGTTTTAACTGTTTTAGATGCTGCTGCTGTATATTCCCAGTGTTTTAATTGTTTTAGATGCTGCTGCTGTATATTCCCAGTGTTTTAACTGTTTTAGATGCTGCTGCTGTATATTCCCAGTGTTTTAATTGTTTTAGATGCTGCTGTATATTCCCAGTGTTTTAACTGTTTTAGATGCTGCTGCTGTATATTCCCAGTGTTTTAATTGTTTTAGATGCTGCTGTATATTCCCAGTGTTTTAACTGTTTTAGCTGCTGCTGTATATTCCCAGTGTTTTAATTGTTTTAGATGCTGCCGTTGTATATTCCCAGTGTTTTAACTGTGTTTGCCTGCAGTCCTAATTGGGGCTGACAGAGTCCCAGTTGTAATAGATTTGATCTGGATGTGCTGCTGATGGAAGTGATCACGTCTCATTTGAAACCGCTTTCGGTCCCATTGGCAGATGGAAACGTGGCTCTTTTGTAGTAAGCATTAAATAAATCTCTGTTTGTGTTCATTCTGACTTCTTGCCTAAGAACAGAAGGAGATGGCAGCAGGAGAAAGCTGGGAAGTCTTTCATCTCCACAGAGTAATGAACATCGCCGTGGAACAACGCCACCTCGTGTCTTTAAGTGGCTCAATCAAATTATGTGACTATAATGAGCTCTGCACAATTAAATTTTCATACTTCTTCTATCCACTGAAAAAAAATAATGACACAGCTGAATAATTTTAACTTTCAAAAGAAAACTGTTTTTAAAGAATTGAAAACTTGTCAGAGCTAATGTGATTACCAGTGTGCCATTGGGGGGGTTGGAGGGGGGGGGCTGTTATTAACAGAAATACTGGTTTCAGTCTCTGCTATTTCATTTACAATGCAGTGATCCTGAAATGAGAAAGAAGGCTCTTCCAGCTATTTAATTACCAGATCAAGGAAAACCTTTAAGCCGTTGGACACATGAAAGTTGAACCCAATTGCAAAGTGTTCTGAAAGGTTTGGGAAGGAGATGAGGCGCTCAGCCCATGACTGCTCATTGCTTGTTTGTATATTCTCCGCCCGCCTCTGAGATCTCCTTTTATAGGACATGTTCCCAGTGTTTTAGACCACATTACTCCACCTGGTAGGCTATTCCATGCATTTAGAGCTGTAAAAAGAAAGCCTCCTACCCTCTCCGTTCTCAAAGACACAAGCTTACCTCATTGTTTTCTTTTGACAGAAAGTGAGACTGGCCAGGATCCGAGTGGCAAAGTGCGGAAGTTCCAACGCGTTTCTCCACAGCAAACAAAACGGCCTTCTGAGTGAACAGCTAGAATTAACGGTAAGTAAGCATGATCCTTGCTTTCTAGAGAGTCTTAGAACTATAACGCCCTTGTTGTTAATGTGCAGAGAGTATTATAATACTGTATTACAGTGCTGGACAGTGTGGCATTGTTTACTATGCAATACTTCTGTATTATACATCCAACTGGTGCGTGCATGTATACGGGCGGTGCTTTCACGATAGTGATTAAAGTAACTGCACATACTGAATACTGAAAGCCCTGATCATTCAATACGATAGCACCGTCTGGCACCAGCATGGTACCACAGCCCTGCAAGCCTTGCCATGGTTTATTTAGAAAGTGAAGGCTCCACCTCCCCCAGTCGCCACCTTTCTTCAGGTACCTCGTGGTTGAGGGAATGGGTCTCTGTGTTTTGTAGCAGACTTCCTCACTGCAGCTGCAATAATGCATGCTTGTGTGTTTATAGCTACAGTGGAGGGTGCAGCCACTTCAGAGTGAACCTGCTTGTTCTTCACTGGATCCACATTAGCCAATGCATTTTAGATGCTCTGTGATAAAGGGCACAGGCTATTTTTAGACACAGCAGCTGCTGAAATAATTTCTTCGCTATATCTGCGGGGAAACACAGCTGAACCCTGTAAACCGTGTCTGATTTCACTTGTACCTTTCCTTTACCCATCGCCACTATGAGTCAGTTATACTATGACGAGCTACTTAAAGCAGCTCTACTATCATATTCAGTTTTACACTAAGGATTCCTGGAGAAGTGTTTCCTGTATTCTTCAGTGAGCTTCATCGGAAACCCATTGGCTTGTCAGTTTGTTTGCATTGCCAGTCAGTTTTAGCTGCAGTCAGACAAGACTCTGATAACACTTTACATTTTGTCTCTTATTACTGTGTGTTTACATTGTAGTTACACAGTAAACAGCGTGCTTACCAGTAGCGGCTCCTGACTTTAATAAGTGGGGAGGCTAAACAGCAAAACCTGCTTTGATATGTTAGCCAATAGCAGTTGAGTAGACCTTGGAAAGCAAGACGTAGGCGGAGCCACTGTGCCTCTTGTGAGGAGCCCCCACTGGTACTTACACAGAACCGCAGTGTCACTGTGCAACATAAAACATGGTAAGAGGAACAACGGGGAACTGTCACATAAACGCTTTCAGCTCAGAGAAAAACGGGCCCATTTCAAATAAAGTTGAGAATGTAATCTTTACAGTTGATAGGAAGTTATATAATCTGCACTCACTCACAACAAGTTTATTTAAAGAGCATCATTTCATTTTGTTAACTGGAGGGAAATCTTTTGGAAGCAATTTCAATAAACGCAGAATGTTTTGCATATTTGAATTCAATTAACAAGCCTCTGTTCATGCACTAATTAAATCCAGCCAAGGCAAGATGTGCTTGTCATGTGAAGCAGATTTTGCATTGTATACCGCTCTTGTACATTTCAGACTGATGAGTGAAACTGAGACGTAGGACAGAGGTTAGGAGACTCTTCTTTACACAGAGAGTGGTGGGGCTATAGAATGGCTTACCAGAGTTACCCAGCCGTCTTGTTGATGTTGAATCACTGGGAACCTTTGAGACCCAGCAAAGATTTGAGATCAACCACCTACTGGGAAGGGGACGAGCACTGATGGGCCTCATGGCCTCCTCTCGTCTGTAAACGTTCTTATGCTCTTAATTAATGGCATCGTGCTGTCCGGATTCTCCCCTCTCAGACACTCTGAAACCCAGACCTCTG
Organism: Polyodon spathula; assembly: GCF_017654505.1. NCBI lineage: Eukaryota > Metazoa > Chordata > Actinopteri > Acipenseriformes > Polyodontidae > Polyodon > Polyodon spathula. Next base: position 214,485 of record NC_054558.1, on the reverse strand, counting down.
TCTCTCAGAAGCAGCGAGCGGGTCCACCGTGATTCACTGTGTTGTATTGCAGGGTTCCTCGGAGGAGGAGAAGCAGTTAAGCAAATCCACGTCAGTGATAGAAAGCCAACACCACCACCTGCTGTACTGCCTGGAGAAGACAACCGTGAGTAACCGAGCCAGGGCTTGAGCCTTCAACCTCACTGCCTGTTAGCATCACACAGTGTAAAGGGCCATGCCTGTAGACTGCACTGCATTGCTATGTTATAACACCACAGCCTGTGTGTTTAACTTAGTGTGGTTTCAGCTGCTGTGAATGCAGTACTGTGTATCCGCTCCCAATGATTTTTAATGAACACACTAAATAAAGATATAATAAATATTGTTAAAAAGTACGTTTCTCTTGTAATGATTTATGATTTGAAGTCATTCTGAGGGGTGCTTACTGCAATTACTCAAATATTCACTCTGGTTTTTATTATTATTATATTATTATTATTTATTATTATTATTACTGTGATTATTTTGTAGCAAGTCTGGGTTAAGAGTCTTTCGTGTGGGTTCAGGAGCTGCTCTTCAGTTCTACTTGCTGCCATGAATGTCTTTATCTGAGGCTAGAACAGCCATGCTGGGAGCTGCCACTTTGGCTCAAGTCTCCTTTTGTTTTGCTGGCAATACACTAGCTGTGCACTAGATGGTGCCGGTGTTTACTAATATAAAGATGCTTTGGCTGAACTGGCCTCCATTACAGATATCAAGGGCAGCCAACAAGAACTAAAGGGCAGCTCCTGAAATCTGAGTCAAAAGCACATTAAATCACAGAAGAAGACAAATAAACACAGTGTCTGAGTAATTGCAGTATCTCAAAATGATTGCAATCATAAAAGGTACATTCAAACTGTCATTAGAAACCACTTAACCTTAGTAAAGCTTCATGCAGAGCTGCAGCGAGAGAGCAGCAAGTTCATTACCCTTTGAACCCTGCCTGCGTGGAGCGGAATGCTGGGCTTGACCCTCGGAATGCTGGAATGTCGCAATCAATGGTGTTTTTATCTTTTGTTGGCATGTTACCCTGTAGGGATTGTCCTTTCTTGTGGATGATCCCGTCTTTTCTGCACGAACATCTACCTCCTTCAAGGTATTCCATTTTTATCCACTCCCTTCATTTGTGTGTTTGAATGCTTTACAACTTCACAATGTCTTTACATTTGTAAACTGGAACAAAAACACAATCAACACAAATATTTAACCACAGCAGTGCGTGTTGGTGCACAGGACAAATCTGACGAACAAACTGAGAGAAAAAACTGAAGATGTGAAACATTTGTCATTCAGTTGCATGTGTTTCTTCCAGATGTTAATGAACATTAGTCTTGCTGGTCACACATAATAAATCTTTTATTATTGATTTTTAAGTCTGTCTGAAAATGTCTGTCAAATATTCCCCCAGTGCAATTTTTTTAAGCAAAGATTAGCGTATTCCACTTTCCAAAATGTTGTAAAAAAATTCCATACCCTTGCCCTCGCTGTGTCTCCACTCCCTTCCTCTGGTGACCAACAAGTTTACATACTGTACCTGTGTCTGACTTGGTAACCCATTCCATACCCTTGCTCTCGCTATGTCTCCACTCCCTTCCTCTGGTCCTGGTTTCTGTCCTATGTCTGATTTGGTAACCCATTCCATACCCTTGCCCTCACTGTGTCTCCACTCCCTTCCTCTGGTCCTGGTTTCTGTGCTGTGTCTGAGTTGGTAACCCATTCCATACCCTTGCCCTCACTGTGTCTCCACTCCCTTCCTCTGGTCCTGGTTTCTGTGCTGTGTCTGAGTTGGTAACCCATTCCATACCCTTGCCCTCGCTGTGTCTCCACTCCCTTCCTCTGGTCCTGGTTTCTGTGCTGTGTCTGACACTGCAACTCTAGGGGTCCTGTCTTCATCTCTTCAGAACTCAAGTCCAGCCTGGTTGCTCTTCACTGGACTCCCTCTGAGACCACATTTTCCTTTGTGGAGGACATCATTGTGCATTCTCACCAGTACATTATACCAGGGATTCCCAAAACATAATATTCAATCTGAAATGCACAAGAGCTCACAATATTGTAAAGCCATTTGCAATTGCAAAAAACAACATCCTACTCCAGACACAGCATGCACATTCCGTCTGCCTCCAGGCTTGCTTGTCGATCGAACTCTCTGAATTACTTCCCAGTCCTTTAGTTCAAACATGGCAGATCAAACCGGCATGTTTCAAAAGAGAAAGGCGCTGTGTCTGCTTCCTCAACCTTGCTTTCTCGTCCCCAGAATCATGAGTTTGTTGACGAGCAGATGTTTGAACAGAACTGTCTGGACAGCATGCAGAGCTACCCGTCACGCAGCCCCTCCATCTCCAGCTCCCACGGCCTGACCAGCACCTGCTGCTCCAGACGAAGCAAGAAGAGCAGCCACCTGCCCAACTCCAGCCTGCCAGCCAGCCGGCTCCGCAGCATGCAGGAGCTGAGCACCCTGCACATCCAGTGCAGCGAACAGTCAGCGCTGTCCTCCAGGTGAGAAACAGGGCAGTGTTGAAGAGTGCAGCCCCCTGTCCTGCAGGTGAACCAGGGCAGTGTGGAGGAGTGCAGCCCCCTGTCCTACAGGTGAAACAGGGCAGTGTGGAGGAGTGGAGCCCCCTGTCCTGCAGGTGAAACAGGGCAGTGTGGAGGAGTGCAGCCCCCTGTCCTACAGGTGAAACAGGGCAGTGTGGAGGAGTGCAGCCCCCTGTCCTGCAGGTGAAACAGGGCAGTGTGGAGGAGTGCAGCCCCCTGTCCTGCAGGTCCTACAGGTGAAACAGGGCAGTGTGGAGGAGTGCAGCCCCCTGTCCTGCAGGTGAAACAGGGCAGTGTGGAGGAGTGCAGCCCCCTGTCCTGCAGGTGAAACAGGGCAGTGTGGAGGAGTGCAGCCCCCTGTCCTGCAGGTGAAACAGGGCAGTGTGGAGGAGTGGAGCCCCCTGTCCTGCAGGTGAAACAGGGCAGTGTGGAGGAGTGCAGCCCCCTGTCCTACAGGTGAAACAGGGCAGTGTGGAGGAGTGGAGCCCCCTGTCCTGCAGATGAAACAGGGCAGTGTGGAGGAGTGCAGCCCCCTGTCCTGCAGGTGAAACAGGGCAGTGTGGAGGAGTGCAGCCCCCTGTCCTGCAGGTGAAACAGGGCAGTGTGGAGGAGTGCAGTCCCCTGTCCTGCAGGTGAAACAGGGCAGTGTCTTTGCTAGGGATTTCCCAGGCAGAGTGCATTGTGTATATTCCATATAGTCTTTAAGATATCAAGCAATCCTATTTTTTATTCAGCAATGATTTTCCTTTTCTGTTGCAGTCGTTCCAGTCTAAACATGAAGTCAGACGAGGCTTTCAGAGCGAATTGCAAAAGCTCTCAGATCACCACGGCGATAATCAGTATCCCCACACCTCCAGGCACCAGCCCAGAAGAGGACAACAACCATCCTCCCAGCCCCGGCCAAGCAGCAAACATCAACACGACAGGAAACATGAACATTGTCAAAGTGTCTGCATTATAAACAAGCAACACAAGGCTGGGACACAGAGCCCTGTTCAGATTGTTGCAAACTGCGCCTGAAGGCAAGTGGAACTCCAAGCTGAGCTTTGCAATGTGATGCGCACTGGTAAGGGCAAGTGGATGGAAGTCTGGCTCAGTTTTGTACTGGAAACGATTACCTGCCCAGCAAGAAAAGAACGCTACAAAAGTCGAATTCACAAGTGCACAAGCATCTTTTTCTTTGCCGGTGTTTTAATGGCTGATATCAAGGGAAATGCAGATGTCTGAACATTTTTATTTTAGAAAAAAAAAAATGTGCGTCTGTTGAGAATCACAAACTGATCCATTTTATTCATTTTATTTTTGTGCGTGAGTCACTTTAAAAGATTTCTGTATATTAGAAAAATGATCTGCGGCCGCCGATGGCTCATCACACTGAACGTGTCAGATAGCTTTAACATATGTAGAATGTTTTGTAACAGATATGGCAGGCCAGCGCAATGCGTGTGAGTAATGTTACGTGACGTTCATATCCATGTGAGAGACGTGCTTTGGTAGACGCTGGCTCTCTTCTGCTTTACCGGTTCTTTTACTCTCAGTTGTGTGTGATTAGATTGAAATGTGTCTGTTCTTCTACAGCCTTGATGTGTGAGAAACGATTTGGTCTTAGATTGTTATTGAGACATTTCAATAGTTTAAACAGTATTACCATTACTGTGAAACACGAAGCACAGCACATCCACGCAGTAAATACACATCTCTGGTTAAGATATATCTCTGTTCACCACCTCTGTGTTTTATCCCTCATGAGATGCTTTCTGTCACAGGCAAACACACAATATTTTAAGGCTTTTTGCTTACAATTTGACTGGACATTTTCTGTGCTAATATGTGGCTTCCTTATTGTTTGGTACTAGAACGCTGTTTGAATTCCTCACTAAAAGGGTACACGCTTTCTGCCAGCAAGCAAAGCTTTTGAAACGGACCTGTCTAATAGGTCTCTGAGTTCTCAGCACTAGAAACGATTGAGAGACCTGCGCACATCAGCTATGGCTGCCTGTGCAATTGTATTAATGTGTTGAAATAACTCAAATTCTCAACAAGTACAAAATAAATGTTACCTTCGAACTGAGCGTTTTGAAACAGTCAAGTTAAGATACCCAGGCATTCCACTACATGAGTTGTATACTGTAGATAAAAACAAACAAGATACATTCTGTACAATAAATAACTTTGAATGTTTCCTGGAAAATCCTGCCATAAGATTCATTCCTGGTTGCAGTGTAAAGACCCATCCTGCTTCACGGACACCCGATTGAAACTCTACTGGCAGACACATTCCAGCACCAGCCCCACAGCCTCTAATAAAGGACCACTCTAATGAGACCAACATGCTGTAAACCACAAAGCATTGCTTTTAATCTGAAACCTTGCAACATGGCACCACTCGTTTTAAAATAACGTGATCAGGTGAATAAAATAAAGCTAGGTGATGCCTGGTTTACATCGTCCACTTTGAAGGTTAGAGACAAGTCTGCTTCTTTTAATAGTAGCCCTTGAACTCAGTGGGGGGGGGCTGGTTCACTAGCAGGTGGAAAGTTGCTCCTTTGTAGTCTGGTTTAGCGACACCTGCAGGTCCACACATTTCTATGTGGAGAGTGTTTTCTATTGATAAAGTCAAGTGTTACTTTTGACATCTGAATGTGTAGGTTTGACTTTGCGTTGGAGGTTCCCCTGTGCGTATTCTCCTCTGATTCATCAGGGTGTGAAGCTCACCCCTGTGGAAGCTGCTCATGCTATTATTTACTATATGTTTTGGTAGAACATTTTGATGTATTCAACAGCTTTCTCCAGTTTCTAATACTAAGGAAAAAACCCATAACATTATGACCTGATTTTGTCTGTGTTGTGCAGAATATGTTGAATGTTGTGAATCATTTCTTGTGCCATCACTGTACCCCTGTAATCAGGCTGCTAAAATCACTGTATTTGCAAACAAATACAAACCTGTGGGATTTGATCATCAAACGCTTGTGATTTCATTTTGTTTTCTTTGCGTTTCTTTATCTAATTGTGCGTGCGTGTGTGCGCGCGCATGCATGTGTGTGTGTGTGTGCGTGTGTGCGTGTGCGTGTGCTTGTGTGTGTGCATGTGAGGTGGGAGGTGGGAGGCAGCCAATCTTTGAAGGAACAAAATGATCAATTGGACATTAGAATAAGTTATGACATGTATAGCTTCGACCCATCAAAATAAAATAACGATTCACCATTTTAAATGACATTTCCTCAAACAGTTACCCATGATAACGTGCACATTCAGGTTTATAATTTCAATTTTTACAAATATTAAATACTGTACAGCAGCTTACTTTTAATACAAGCATGTGTAAACATGGAGTGGCAGCTTTACAGTGTAACATAAGAAGACAGAAACTATCTCAACACATGCAAGAAGTGCACATTTCAGAAGCTCTGACTTCTGAAAGATCAGACAGTAGCTGCAATACTTTAACCTTGCACCACACAAAGAGCTATCAGCTTTAATCTTGTGCAGTTATACCAATGCAGGTCTAATCAATAATGCACTTATCAATGCATTGAAAACTCATTCTCTTATTGATTCACGTCCGATTTTTCATAATGGATCAGCCATTTTCTGCAGGCAGTAAAGACATGAATCAAAGCCATGTCCACGCAATGCAGGTATGCTCTGTGAAACACTGCAGCCCAGATTCATCTGACGTCCCTATTAATAACACAGAGACTGGTAAGCTGTGTGCCTGATGGAAACATCTAAACCTCATAATGGGGTGAAGGACAGGCATTAGAAAAGAACATTGTGGACTAGTGCACATTCATCTCTGTTATAAAATCTATCACACACACTAAAGATGGATCTGCCTCACACTGAGGGAATTGAGAGAAACATGTTATTTATCCACATCAGTGTAATCTGAAACATGGCAGGTGTGATCGATTAGACCAGATGTGCAACGAATTTGTATGAAAATAAATACACACAAGTGCACAGAATGACAGTGGGTTTCACAACCAACACTGAGAAATGATTCTTTTTCTGCAGTGTTTTTGTTCTGTTCAAATCTGTGAAGACATGAGTGTCAATCATGCTTATTCACTGAGTCGCACCCAAGCAATCAGGAGTCTGAATTTTAGACACTTCAGTGACTGCAAAGAGACAAATGTATTTTCTGCAAATAATTTTATGGCAATGACGTTTTAATGCAAAATAGTTTTAATGAGTGTTAATAAATTAGTAAGTGAGCAAGAAGCCACACTGCCTGACTTTAATACAGACGGTTTCCTTAGATTCACTTGTTCCTTCATTGTATTTCAATTGGCCATTCTTCATTGAGCAAATGAATGGGAAAGTGCATCCTCTTGGTTAGGAGCTGTGTACAATGCATTCTTTAATTAACTCATGTAAAAGCTACCAACTCAAATAAAGCACACACACACACCTTGACAGCGCTTAAAATGACCCTGGAATATTTCACTTAGTAAAATGAACAGGTGCTTTACTTGTGTTGATTTTTTTTAAATATGAGTTAATTTACTGCTGGAGCAAACACTGCATTGGAAGCTCTTTGTGCTCTTGAATCACCACCATCGTTAGAATAAGAAAGTAAGCATCGTTTTTATTTGTGGGACTCATACGTCCCTTGTACCTTAAGAGGGAACATCTTGTGGGTCATTCCCAGTAAATGACACTAGGTGGCAGCATTCTGCTAAAAATAAAAATAATAATTCTCAGTCACTCCCAGCCCTACTTTAACTGACACTATTAAAGGAAGCCCCGACGAGAGCCGGTCATGTGATTTGATATTTATAAACTCATCACACTGCAATAAGCGAGCACTGGGTTCATGCCTGCATTTTACACAATCGGGGACACTCTGACCTTCCCATGCATTGATATACTTATTGAACCATCTGGGTGGTTTTACAACAGGGCATGAGTGCAGCCTTTTTAAAAGTTAAGTAAATAAGAAAATGTCTTTTGAAGCGACTTACTTCTTAAACTTTTCTAAATTTTTCCTAAACTGTTCCACTAAAGGTTTGTGAAAAACAAGATTTCTCAAAACTGTTCGGTACCTTTGACAGCTTTTTTACTTTCACAAACATGAGTACAAGTGTCCATGGTATACTGTATCCACCTAGGGTTTGCGCGCCATAATAGCTTAAAACGAACTGGAGCTCAAACCATTACACTGCTAACCTTCAGCACCACGGAGAGCTCCTAATCAATACTGTAAACTCGTCCCCAAAAGCGCAATCACCCAAGTAGTGAGTGCGATGTTTGGAGCTCAGCTCGGTCCAGATTGAAGCCACCTAATGTCTCAGGGATTGCAATCCTGGTGCTGCTGGTGCTGAATCAGTGGGATCGTTTGAGACCCGTCTTGACAGGGTTCTGAGATCAATCAGCTGCTTGGAAGCGGAGGAGCGCTGGTGGCCGAATAGCCTCGTCTGGTTCTTAAATGAAGTTCCTGCAGTGCGTTCTATAGAGAAACGGGCAGGGCAGCGTGTGCATGTTTTCTCTCGTGTTCTTTTTTTTTTTTGCTCAGCCATGGAAAACATGAGTCTACAGGCTCCTCGTTTCTCTATGAGCTTCGTATGTAGTTTACGTCTACATGTTTCTTTACAGAGTCTACAGGCTCCTCGTTTCTCTATGAGATCGTATGTAGTTTACAGAGTCTACAGGCTCCTCGTTTCTCTATGAGATCGTATGTAGTTTACAGAGTCTACCCGCTCCTCGTTTCTCTATGAGCTTCGTATGTAGTTTACAGAGTCTACAGGCTCCTCGTTTCTCTATGAGCTTCGCATGTAGTTTATAGAGTCTGCAGGCTTCTCGTTTCTCTATGAGATCGTATGTAGTTTACAGAGTCTGCAGGCTCCTCGTTTCGTATGTAGTTTACAGAGTCTACAGGCTCCTCGTTTCTCTATGAGCTTCGTATGTAGTTTACAGAGTCTGCAGGCTTCTCGTTTCTCTATGAGCTTCGCATGTAGTTTACAGAGTCTACAGGCTCCTCGTTTCTCTATGAGCTTCGCATGTAGTTTACAGAGTCTACAGGCTCCTCGTTTCTCTATGAGATCGTATGTAGTTTACAGAGTCTACAGGCTCCTCGTTTCTCTATGAGATCGTATGTAGTTTACAGAGTCTACAGGCTCCTCGTTTCTCTCTAGAGTCTGAGGCTTCTCGTTTCTCTATGAGATCGTATGTAGTTTACAGAGTCTGCAGGCTCCTCGTTTCTCTATGAGATCGTATGTAGTTTACAGAGTCTACAGGCTTCTCGTTGCTCTATGAGATCGTATGTAGTTTACAGAGTCTGCAGGCTTCTCGTTTCTCTATGAGATCGTATGTAGCTTATAGAGTCTGCAGGCTTCTCGTTTCTCTATGAGCTTCGCATGTAGTTTACAGAGTCTACAGGCTCCTCGTTTCTCTATGAGATCGTATGTAGTTTACAGAGTCTACAGGCTCCTCGTTTCTCTATGAGCTTCGCATGTAGTTTACAGAGTCTACAGGCTCCTCGTTTCTCTATGAGCTTCGTATGTAGTTTACAGAGTCGTTTCTTCGCATGTAGTTTACAGAGTCTACAGGCTCCTCGTATGTAGTTTACAGAGTCTACAGGCTCCTCGTTTCTCTATGAGATCATGTAGTTTACAGAGTCTACAGGCTCCTCGTTTATGAGAGTCTATCGCATGTAGTTTACAGAGTCTGCAGGCTCCTCGTTTCTCTATGAGCTTCGCATGTAGTTTACAGAGTCTGCAGGCTCCTCGTTTCTCTACGAGCTTCGTATGTAGTTTACAGAGTCTGCAGGCTCCTCGTTTCTCTACGAGCTTCGTATGTAGTTTACAGAGTCTACAGGCTCCTCGTTTCTCTATGAGCTTCGTATGTAGTTTACAGAGTCTGCAGGCTTCTCGTTTCTCTATGAGATCGTATGTAGTTTACAGAGTCTACAGGCTCCTCGTTTCTCTATGAGCTTCGTATGTAGTTTACAGAGTCTACAGGCTCCTCGTTTCTCTATGAGCTTCGCATGTAGTTTACAGAGTCTACAGGCTCCTCGTTTCTCTATGAGCTTCGCATGTAGTTTACAGAGTCTACAGGCTCCTCGTTTCTCTATGAGCTTCGCATGTAGTTTACAGAGTCTGCAGGCTCCTCGTTTCTCTACGAGCTTCGTATGTAGTTTACAGAGTCTACAGGCTCCTCGTTTCTCTATGACAGAGTCTACAGGCTCCTCGTTTCTCTACGAGCTTCGTATGTAGTTTCTCCATTTGTTAAACACTTTTTGGAATTCGCAGCGGAACTGCCGGTTCACGACGGTGTAGATGAAGGGGTTGACCGCTGCGGGAGCGCAGGTTAATGCCGCAGCCAAGGTTTCCAGCTCCAAAAGCAGCGTGGTCTGAAGGGAAGAGAAAACACATTGTACATGTAATGTGAAGCACAAAGAAATAACCAATTGAAGGGGTACTGCTGGCTAATAATGCCGGGATTGCTACTAGATTAGGTGATAACAAGTAGTTTTCTTTCACATGTAAAAGCACGGGTGCAATATAAAAGTTGCAGTTCCGTTTCAGTCACGATAGGTAAGACAGTACACCTTATTTGACAGAGGGCTGATTGTTTGCTCTCAGTTGGTGGGTGCTTGTATATTTACAAGCTACTCCAGATACAACAATGAATCGATTCATTTATTATTGATTGCTTTTACTTTCGATCCTCAATTAAAATTGGTTGATGAATTGCCCTGGTACCCTGTTTGGAGTCTCTGCTTAGTGTTGCAAGAATAAAGTTCTGTTTTGTAGTTTCCTGATGAGAAATCGGATGTCTTCATGCTTTGAAATCGAGGCGTGTTTTATATTACTATGCGAGGGATGTGCGTTCCGGATCAGAGCTAAAACGTTGATGACCACGGCGTGCATCTACAGTGTGTATCGCGCAAAATAAGAATGAACACGTGTCGTGAAACGCCCTATATCTCCAGAATGTCATACTCAATAAATCTAGACAACGTTAATACCTGCTTCATGACACTAGAATACGCGGTTCGTCAGATGTATGCAACAATGTTACATAGAGGCGGGACAGACAGACAGGCACCCCCTATTATCCACAGAAAATGATATCATCATTAACTTAAACACCTTTCCCAATCAGCCCCGCTGTGGATGGCCACGGTTTTCCTACCCCTGATTGACAGTGTTATGGCCGGTGGTTTGTATTTTTTGTCAGCGGCTGTATGCTTTGTACGTGTCTTGTGTGTGTTAAATACAAAGAGACATATGCACAGTTCATAACTCCACGTGACTGAGCTAGGTTTAGACAGCAATATGTAAACTGAATAATATAACAACTCTCCTAGCAACTTCTATAGCCGAAGCCCGTGTGTTAATTTGCACAAACAGATAGCAGTAATGAAATGCATCATTCAGGAAACAGGCCTGTCCCTCAAGGTCAGCTCAGACTGCATGTTTAACGCAAGTCACGAAAGATGCATCTTATGTAAGAGTAGGGTAAATTAACTTGTGTTAAATGTTTTAAAACACAATATATGCAGAGCTAAAAGGCGCGCGTGTAGCTTGGCTAGTTCACGGCCTGACAGAGCGGACGGTGAAGATTTGTGTGTGTGTGCTTGCAGCTCAACATGCAGGGAATGTAAACGAACAGGAACGTCAACAAGTCATACACATCCGCGTTGTACCTAAAACGATACTGCAATGCCATCATTTACATAGTCATTCTATGTGAGGTTGTTGGTAAAATACAGCATGAAACTTTAAAAAAATACAACAACAAATTACATTGCTTACATTCGTCAAATCCTTTTCCAGAAAGAAGTTCAGCAGCACAATGATCACCGCTGGCATCCAGAAAAGCAGGAAAGCAATGATAATGTATCCAAATCGTTTAGCCACTTTCCCTTCCATCCTTTTTTTGGCGTGTTCCCTAGATGTTGGTGTGAGAAGGCACACCGCGCCTACAATCTCGGGAGCTTTAGGAGGAGACGCTCCTGAAGAACTGGCTGGCAAAGCGGGCACCGAAGTGCTTTCAGCCACCGCTTGTGTACCTTCTTCGGCTTGAGATTTGGCTGACTGCCCAGAGTTGTCTTGAGAGGGGTGTAGTGGCCCCGCACTAGTTACATTTTGCCATGTAGACTCTGTTTTACCAGCGGTGGGCTGAGATAAAATGCCGGCGTCGAATATTTTATTGGCATGTTGTCGCACCACCGCGAAAATCCGCAGATAATTAAAAATAATCAGCGCCAAACTGACAGCCCAAGATGGAACCAGGATGTACATTCCAAATGGATTAAAGTAAGCACGAGCGTCGATTGTAAGATGTCGACACATTGCGTAAAGCGGGGTGACCTTTGTCAAAGTAACTGAGAAAACCGACATCGAAAAACCACAAGTCCAGATCATCAAAATCCAAAACTTGATTCTCAATTTCTTTTTATCCGTTTCAAAGGGGTGCGCTATAGCTCGGAACCGTTCCGCGCTTATAATAACCAAGGTTATCAACTGCACACAGCTACTGAAACAATACGTAAATTGTTGCGTGCTGCATAAAAGTTCTCCCAAGTCAATCTGGATTCTCCCGAATATAACGGCAAGCATGAACAGCGGGATATCCAGGATGCATTTGAGCAAGTCGTTCGTGGCGAGGTTCACCAATAAAGCGTTATTCGCAGTTTGCAAACTTCTGCTTTTATAAACCACGCAGCAAACCAGCACGTTCCCGAAAACACCAGCAATTAAAGTGAATGCCAAAAGCAGACCGGTCGGCACAAGGAACGAGTTCCCCATCTGTACGAGTATTCTCGCAGAAAAGGACCCGTTTGTTGCTGAAACGCGGTGCATCTTTGTGGGCTCGCACTAATCTCCAAGGATCCAAGAAATCAAAGACCCGCATGCTAACTTTCTTTCAAAGTCGTCCCCTCACACCTGTCTGTCTCAGCAGGGTTATACCTGCACGTCATTCACTCTGCTTCGGTGGTAACGCAGCTTCCTCCGTAACAGTGTATTTAACACCAGTGTTAACCATGCGAGTATTAAGAGGCTGTCATGACTGAATCCCTTCTTGTGGAAATCAGCAAGCTCCTCTTTCTAGCTACGTCAGCAGGCAGCGCTTTGTTGATCAAAGGAGGCTATTGTTTGTTCAGGGTTTAATAGATCCCTTGCTTTATGACATTTCGGTCTGTAGTGTATTAGGGTTCTTAACTACTGTCGACCTGCAAGGATAAACCTCAAACTCCCCTCCAAGAAATCACTCCTGCATTATCACAAGAGTGGAAAAGTGTTCCCGATCCAGCTGCTCTGCTCCCAGTTTACTGAGGGGTCTGATTTGTTTCCACACCCATTCCTTTTGATTAGAGACCTTGTCAGCAGATAATTGCTGCAATTAACCGCAATGAAGCACTCTTTGTGTCTTCGATGATAATGTGGAGAACAGGCGGGTTCCAGTCACGTGTGTGTGTGTGTGTCAGATATGGAGGTAAAAACAATGCGCTAGTAAATTATATATATACACACACACACCTTTTATTTACTGGACAATCAAGAAAATCAAACACCATGACAACAATTCAAAGTGTGCTGTTCCTGCACAGCAAAAGTCTAAAAAACAGTATGAATGGATTAACATCCCCAGAGACACTCCCCAGCACACTGGGGGACAGGGGTGCCTGGAGTTGAGGCTGTGATCCAGGCAAAAGGTGGCCCAAGCAAATACTATGAAAGTCCCAACAGAACAGGCATGCCCTGCAATCTACGTCAGTGTGGATCACAGTGGAGCAGAGGCACAGCTGTCTGGACAGTGTACAGGGCTGCTGCTTGCTTGGAGGGTTAGGGTTAAACAGGCATGCCCTGCAATATATGAACACTGCATCTCCCAGCTTCACGTGGGTGTGGATCACAGTGGAGCTGAGGCACAGCTGTCTGGACAGAGGTGGTAATGATTGCATTGAGGGACGGTAAATTATCCAGTCAGCGTCATGCAAGATATTATCGCACTGCTGAATATTCCAAACACAAGAAGAAAACCAGGAAACTAGAACCTTTCATTTTATCACAGTAAGGAAGGTCATTCAGTGCTTCTGTTTCTGTATTATCTTCAGTGCTGTTTTGACAATCCCCCCATAACTGTGCAGTTACATTTCTACATGCACTTTAGTGCCAATGTGCTCTTCTTTACTCTGTGGTATAAACACCTGACAGTGAATCAGTGTCAAGCAACTTTAAAGAAAACTAAAACGCAATGAAAATCAAGAACAAGACTCGACTTGAAACCTTTGTGTTTTGTGTTTTAAGCATGCCTCGAATTTGGCTGCAACGTATGTCACAGAAAACCACTTCACAAAAGACAGAGAGCGACAAACTGATATTTATTTTAAACTTTATATTCGTCAGAAAAATAATAAAAAAGTATAGAAAACTGAAATCAGCTATTTTACCAAGTCTATAACTATTCTGTATTCGCGTGAAATCAATGACGTCTTGCCTTGTTAAATTACACAGTGTAACAAATTTTTTTTCTTTTTTTTTTTTTGTTCCTGGGTAGTAAGTGTTATTTCCTAATTGCTTATGCCTCAAAAGTATAGAAAATGGCTATTATTCCCCACAGACTTTGCTTTTGTGACCAGGACAGTGATATTTCAAAATATCACTATTTCCAATGGGAAAACAGGCAAATGTGTGTCTTTTCATTCACATAAAGTCAGAAATTCATTAAGAGTCATTGAATCCAAATTAACATGTATTTATACTAAAGTAATACAAAAATGACTACAAAACATTTAGAAGTGAGTAGTTTTTCGAGATTTACGATTATACTGTAAATAGTCATTTTTGTATTACTTTAGTATAAATGCATGTTAATTTGGATTCATATGTTGTTTTTTTCTGACTTTATGTGAACGAAAAGACACACATTTGCCAGTTTTCCCATTGGAAATAGTGATATTTTGAAATATCACTGTCCTGGTCACAAAAGCAAAGTTTGTGGGGAATAATAGCCATTTTCTATACTTTTGAGGCATAAGCAATTAGGAAATAACACTTACTACCCAGGAACAAAAATTGTGTTACATAGTGTTATTATTACCCACATATGCGCTATGACAGTAACCCCCACTCTACTAAACTAGAAAGCGAGAGTCTCGTTTTTAAAGGTCCCTTCACTGACTGCACTCCTCAATGCTTGAGCAGCTCTTCCATGTACACAGAGTTCATCTGATACACACTCATCCAGTTAAAATATCTTCGGCTGCCTCTGTGAAGGGGCTGCCCCACAGCAGCGTAGTATCTATGCCAAGCCTCAAAATAGGCCTTCCAGTATTCCTGAGGACTGTCCTGCCTGTGCTGTTCGTACCCCTGGTCCAGGGCTTCTTCATGGTCCTCAGCCCCAAGCTGGCTTTCTTCAGCTCCGGTTTTACCCCTTGCCTTGGACTTTTGCCGTGGTGGTTCAGGACGGGGATCCAGCCCAGCTCTGTGTTTTGGAATGCCAGTCTTACCCCTGGCATGCTCACTTGATGCTTCAGCAAAGACACATCGGTTACGAGTGCATGGTTTAGGAACAGCAGGTGGAGAGGCTGAGATCTTCTCAACAGAACGTTGAATTGGCATTGAAACCTCCATTGGTTCTCCAAGAGCTTCCCGGTCCACGCCCCTGGAATCCTCATCGTCCTCAGAGGAGGTGCTCCTGTCACTGTACAAACTAAGCCGAGCATTGAAGCTGCTCTCCCTCTCGTAGTCCCTAGAAACAGCCTGCGGAACCCCTTGCTCTACACCATCTTTCACCTTGACCTCTTCAACGGTCTGCTGGCCAGCGTCATTCGAACCGGTATACCGTCTGATAATCTCCACTGTTCTCCCGGGCCCATCTTTTATAAAGCTTTCGTAATCTTCAGTCAGCTCTGCAAGGCTCACAGGTCTCATGCAGCGGGGCTTGGCTTTGAAAGAGGGCAGCGGGGAGATTTTAGGCAGTACATCTTGCAGAGCTACCTGGTCCTGGATGGAGAGGCTCTGGGGTTTCTCTCGGAGCTCCCTGGGGGTTATCGGAGAGGTAGAAATGTTTCTCAGCATGGAGATGTTGACAGGCTTTCTGGGGGTGGGATCTGTCTGGATGGTTCGGGGCTGGACAGGTTTCTTGGGTTTGGGTTTCCCCAGTGAGAATGGTTGAGTGTTGGGAGGTTCAGCCCCCCTGGAAGGGAAGGGGCTTGCAGTGCCTTCTATCCGAAGTCCTGGGTCCTGATTCTCCTTGAGCTCGGGAGAGGCTGCAGGTGTATGCGGTAAGGTTTGGACACTTTCAATGGTAACATCCCAGTCAGAGGGTTCTTCCATTAATCCTGGTGGGAGGGGGTCTGGAAATAAAAGAAAGGCATCACGTGAGGAGCATGTGTCTACACAAGCATGTCAGGAAAACACAGCATGAAAAACGCCAAAGTTACTCTTCTTCTGGTTTTCTCCAGTTCAGATTACGCATGGCCAATTCCACACAACTGTATTAAAATATTTTACAGTAAATCATTGAGAATTTAGTCCTGTATCTTCCACTGTGGGTAACTGCCCACTCCAGATTAAATGTATTTACACAGGCAATTTGCCCACAGTGGAGAGGGGGAACAAAATACACTAGGAAACAGGGGCTTTACAACAAAAGGCATGCATGCAAGCTCTCAAATCAGCACCCTCACTACAAACCAATTGTGAAATGTTCTGAATGAGCTCTTTACACAGGCATCTGCATACACAATAGCTACAACATCCTTTTCCTTCCTGCAATGCCCAGCAGATTCAAAGCATTTCAACACATGGTATTCTCATTCTGAAAGCAGTCATCATTTCCAACACATGACCTTGACATGTTCTCCCTGTGCCTTACTGTATTACTGATTACTTTTTAAATGAATCACGCAGCATACAATCTTCCAAAAGATTGCAGCCTTTTCAACAGCTTTCAATGACTTCCTTATGCAACAGTAATTAGAAACTCGTGGAAGCAAATTATCTTTACAACCGGCACTGCAGAAGATGGCCTTGACCAATATTAGACAGCGCAAATTTTCAAAGGGCAGCATCTGCAGTAATGAAACCGCGGAGAGTTTGTGAATGACTCAAGCCATCGTTCCAGCAGCACTCTGTGTCATTCTCTTGTTTTTTAGACATGCATACTGGCATGTTGGAAACTTCACCTTTAAGTTAAAAATAAACTAATTTACAGAATAAACTCAGAATGCACTTAAATGCGTAGAATTGCCCTTCAAGGAAAGGCGTGCAATGACAGCGCTTCACACAGTCGCGATCTTGTGAGGGCTTCAGCACTGATTGCAATTACAATCTCAGGGACCAATAAGAGCGGGAGATTAGGACGCGGAGCACACAGTGGTGATGAAGAGGCTACTCACAGGCCCAATCACTCAGTTATACTGATATCCTGTCTGCTGAATGATTCAGAAACCACACCCCCACACTTCTTTACACAGAGAGCAGGAGCGAAGTGTGGAAATGAAACAGACAGACCTGAGGGAAGGAGACACTTCTTCACACAGAGAGCAGGGAGGGGGTGGAATAGGTTACCTCATCACCTTGTTGATGCAAATCGTCCAGATCCTTCAAGACCCAGCTTATGTATAATGAAAAGCTAGTTTTCAATCCCATATTCACAGTATGTGGGCAAGTCAGTAAAGAAACGGTCATGCCAGCGATAGAGCAATTTCTTAGGGATTAACTACTACCCGATGTTAGCTTGGGGAAGGTAGATGAAGACGAGTGCTAATCAGGGTTGTGGAAGCAGCTGTGTCACAAACACAGTGACGCTCATCCCCAGACAGCGGACTGTACGTGTAGCTGTGGCGTCGAAGCCGGCACCGTCACCTCCTACAGCAAGACTCTTCCAGCACATTGCTGCTCAGGTGGTTTTAAACATGCAGGTACCTGGCAAGCAGGAGAGGTTCAGACTGCACTTCTGAGCAATGGTCATCATTTCATTCTCCTCCTCGCCATGGCAACAATACGTCACTGCCAAGCCATGAGTACCTAAAGAAAGCAGAAACTAAAATTAGCGCAGGTGAAAATAAACAATGAACAGAGAGGACTGGCCGTGAACAGTCACATGGTACTGCGGTTGTCTCTCGAACTGTATTGTTTTCTTTGAAGTTCCCTGCTGTTCAGCCCGTATCCATGGAGAATCACAAAGCCTTTCAGCTTCAGGGGCGAAACAAAGTGTCAGCTGCCATGACAACAAGCAATAAGGTACGGCTGCAGGCTGGCAGGAGCAGCTTCCCAGAGACTGTCTATTCCTGACTTGTATTGAAAATTACAATTTCAGCCTCTAGGGGACCCAGACAGTGCACGGCTTGCAAACAGAAGCTTAGCGAATATCAGAGATCTTCATTTCAAATGAATGAAAATATATATATATATATATATGTTTCAATGAAGAACTGAGTTGAAACAAGCATTTCTGATGAAACAAGCCCTTTCCTTTATAAAGGACCTGGCTGCTGACACACACCCTACCCGGCACTTTGTTTATCTGTTTCTGGCTCAAATTTGATCAAATACAAATGACTCGGCAGTGGAGTGACCGGGGTTAGCGGTAGATAGTCACCGAAGCGGCCGGCTCTTCCGATGCGGTGCATGTAAGTCTCCCAGTGCTGCGGCACGTCCAGGTTAATCACCAGGTTCACTTTCTCTGCATCGATCCCTCGGGACGTCTGAAAAAGACAACAGCATTTTACAAATGGTATTAATAAACACAAACCACACAACAGAAGAATCGTACATGGTTCCTGAAACAAAGCCAGGGGTAGGAGCTCTTCTAGAAGCAGCCATCGTGCCACTGTCACTCACCAGGTCTGTAGAGATGAGGACTCTGCATTTATACTGCTTCAGTTTCGACATGGCTTCCAGTCTCTGGTCCTGAGTCAGACTGCCTGAAACACACAGTGAGCAAAAAGAGTGGGAAACACACACAGTGAGCAAGAAGAGTGGAAAACACACACACAGTGAGCAAGAAGAGTGGGAAACACACACACAGTGAGCAAGAAGAGTGGAAAACACACACAGTGAGCAAGGAGAGTGGGAAACACAAACACACGCACGCGCGCACACACACACACGCACACAGACAGTGAGCAGAGAGAGTGGGAAACACACACACACACAGAGACAGCGAGCAGGGAGAGTGGGAAACACACACACAAGTTTGTTGGGTTTTTGTTTTGTTTTTTTCCTATCGGAAAGTAACTGAAACAAGCTTTACAGTTTATTTATTCTTCGCATGGTAAATACGAGGTCAAAAACAGCATTTGCACAAGCGAAGAACTCGAAGCAGGAATGAAACTCTGCAGTGGATTGTTTTGATCTAGAATAAACCCCCCAAAGTAACTGGTGCTGAGCACGACGCACAGGCCAGTCCCAACAGCAGGTACAGCCTGCATCTGCCAACACTGAACAGGAATGAAAAGCTGCTTCAGCCTTGGCCCTTGCTGCTTCCCACAGGGACTGGTATAGAAACACACTCACCTGAAATGCACACAGCGGGGAGGCCTTTTGAAGTGAGAATATCTGCCAAGCGCTGAGCCCTAGTAGGAAGAAACACACATCAAAGGAAGACCGGGCTCAACTTTTAGAGAGAGCTGGAAAGAGGATACAGTGCCACAAACACACATAGCAAGCATCACAGACTGCGTTTCAAAATTAAACTAGAAACAGGAATCTCAGTGAACACAACGCCCCCGGGAGAATGGAGTAGAACCGTATATCACAGAGAAGGGTTTGTAAACATGAAGTATAAATCTGTGTGTCACTGACAGACCCAGAGGTTAAAGACCACGTGGAAAAGAAGCACTTGTCTTTACTGAGAGCAGAGCGGCCGGCGCTGGTACCTGCTGTGTAAGTTGGAGAAGACCAGCGCCTGGTTGAACGGTATCTTGCTGAAGAGCTCCAGGAGATGCTGCACTTTCTCTTGGAAGATCTTATGAGGCAGCGGGTGGGATTTCACAATTTTGTAATACTGCTTCAGTCCTGTGAAACAGCAGCACAGTTAGAAAACAAGGAGCAGCACACAGCGGCCCAGGCTATGAACACACGCTTTCTTCTGCGCGTTCGGGAATGAACAACATCTACCAATAATCTAATCTAATGGGGAGTTTCCAAGTGTGAACTATTTCACGCATCGAGCTCTGGGATTACTCTGGTTGCCCTTCTCTGCTCTCAATGTATTTATTATTTAAAAAGCATTAAAATGAACCATGTCAATTGCAAGGGTGTCCGGGGGGAGATCTCAGGAGATCTGGATGCACGTGCTTTGAGTTCAGGAGCTGCTCTTCTGTTCTGGTTACCTGCCAGTCATGTTTAACACAGACTAGATCAGCCTGCATGCCTTTATATCAGCAGGCACCGACCCCAGAAGTGTACAGCTAGCAAAATAAAAGAAACTTGGTCCGAAGCAACAGATCACTAGGTGGCGTTGTCTCTTCTATAAGGACTCTATTGCTGATCTAGCCTGTGTTACACACAGGGCTCCCTCACTACGAAGCAGCGCTTTATAGACAGGTTATACGGTGGCATGGTCGGGGCTCCCATTCACTCCATAATGCCATTCCACTAGCCCTTCTATTTTCATTACTACAGGAACTCAAAGCGCACGCTCTTGCCTATGGAGCTCAACTACAGCGCTATGAGGAGACAGCACTGCATATCTACAGCTGGCAACTGGAACCGCAGAGCAGCAAAAAGAACCACTCAGAATGACTGCAAAAAAAAACAAAGAGGGGGCAGGAAAACGAGCTGATTTGAGCAGCGCTTACCGAGCAGCCCCAGGTCGCTGGGGTTCAGGCGTACGAAGGTGGGGTCCCTCATGTAGCGGGCGAGGTGCTGTGCCAGGGACTCGGGGTACGTGGCAGAGAGAGCCAGCATCTGCTTATTCACAGGGAGGGATGAATAGATCCAGCTAGGGAGAGAGTAACCCAATAGCAATGCAGTCTCAGTAACCTCAGCCTGAGCAAAACAGCTAAGCAACAGTGTCTGTGAACATTGGAATGATAGTCAATGTGGGGCCAGTCTTGGATGAAATGTGAGGGTCCGTAATTCATTCTCAAAACCACTAGAGGGCAGCAGAGAAAAGGAAGCCAAACCAGTGCTATCAGTGTGAGGGCAGAGTTGATGACAGCAGTGTGTGAAGAGCAGTATAGAAGAAATTGAAATTAATAGCTTCATGAAAACTGAAAACGGCTTCATGAGCTGCAACCTGATGACCATGGGTTTAACAAAGCATTGCTGACACAAGGACATATAAATGCACGTATAAACTGTGAGTAGATGCTTGTTTGTCTTCAGTAACGCGCATCGCTGTGTGTGCGCAGGTTCACTTCCAGTTCAAAGCTTTTCTAGAGAGTGTGAAGAGCACGGCAGGCTGCTAACATGACATTCCTCTCACTTGATTTGGTCTTGAAAGCTGCCTTCCTCCAGCAGTTTGTCAGCTTCATCCAGAACAAACAAGCGGATGCTGGCTGTGGGGAGACAGCCCATCTCGATCAGCTGCTTTACACGACCTGCATCACAAGGGAAACGCTTCCAATCACTATCAATACCTTCCTCTGTTCATCATCTTAACATCATGACAACAATAAAGAGAAGCACACTCCAAAGCACTGGCCGTGCATCTCAATGCACACGCACACACGAGCCCGGTCAGTTTAACAGGACGTGTTCTCCTGGGACACCCTGATTAAACGCATGCTGTAGTTTCCTCAAGCACCACTGCACAGCAAGTCCTCCTAACACTTCTGCACAGTGTCACTGGATCTCTCTGCATCACAGGCATGCACTCACCTGGTGAGCCCACAGCAATGTGACACTTTTTCAGCCTGGTCATGTCCAGACTCACAGGGGTCCCTCCTATGAACACATGACACTGCAAGCCCTCGATCTCAATGCCGACCGCCGTGATGACAGAATGGATCTGCACCGCGATCTCTCTGGTGGGGGCGAGGACCAGCACCTAGACCGACAAGCACACGTTTCAACCAAGGCAACGGGTCAATGTTCAAGACATACGCGTACGCTTCACAACCCCCCCCCTTTCGTTTCATCTGCTGTGATGAGGATACACTACCACTGAAAATAACACATTTCAAACAGTCGCGGTGATAATATGAAACGTGCAATTCTACCAATAAGAAACGTGCACTTCTACTAACACGAGACCTGCATTTGTAAATGAGATTTATTTTATTTGTTTCTCACCTGTGTCGCTGGATTCTCCACAACCAGCGAATCCAGAGCGATGGTGGTAAACACACACGTCTTCCCAGTCCCTGACTTGGCCTGTACAATAAGATCTGAAAGACAGAGACATGCCGCTTAGCTACGAGAATCGGGGTGAATCTGCAGCGACGCCCAGCAAGCTTGCCTGGTGACTCCGCGGCGTGTGCATGGAAGCGCTCGGCTGGTTTTCAGACACACTGGTAAATGCATGCATTGCTAAGCACAGCGAAACGCTGGGAATCTCTAGCGAAGCAGGTAATAGAAGAGCGTCGGGACCGTACCGAGCCCGCATCTTCCCAGCGGAATGGCCTTCAGCTGTATCGGGGACGGGCTCTGAAAGCCCGCAGCGGCGAGACCCGACAGGACAGGCTGAGACAGCAGCAGCGCGCTGAAATCCACCCCCTCGGACTGCAAAACATCATCGGTGCGCCTCCGGGACTGGACATCATGAGCCGCCTTCTGCATGCGGACAGCCATCGTGCAAACAAACCAAACATCGCGGGATTTCAGCTTTTCATTAGGCAACTTTATTAACAGCGGTTTGTAAACATTACAGTTTCATTCCGCGTCGCAATGCAACGAGCACCCCAAAAAACGAACGCTGCAGAAACCCCGTGATGTAAATCATACTAATATGACTTTACAGATCATTGCTGGTACATTAAAGACCTTAAATTCAAATCACGCTTAGCATTTGTTTTTTGCTTTTGGGTCAATGAACCGAAGCTTTCAAATGATGCATCGCTCTTGCCTTGCCACTAGATGGCGGTGTTTAGCTAGAAATTAATAAATAAATAAATAAATCTGTACACGTACGTATATGATGTTTTGAACTTAAAGACTTCCTCACACGGCAAAGGTCACCATTGGTAATGTTAATGACATGTAGGAAAACTGATGTAACTCTGTTATGATTCCTTTTTTGATTGTGTGCCGGCTGTATTTATTTAACATCATCACCACACACACACACACATAGATGGATAAATGCGTCTTCATCAGCCTCTTGACTCTTCCTGCGCGCTTGGTGTGTTGTTAAACCGCACAGGTGTGTAATGATCTCCAGCTCCAATACGTTGCATTTCCCGTCGCCTTGCCTGCTGCGCCTCCTACAGAATCAACACGTCAAAAGACACGTGCGTTTCGTACGATTCCCAGCAGCGCACATTTTCATTTATCAAATCATTCATTCATCTATTGAGCTTCGCTGTCGAGTACTTTACATTTCTAAAACCGTACCCCCGTTACAGGCGCATGTGGAGCAGAATAGTGTTTCAAATGTATTTAGGTCAAAACTATTTTTCCCCCCTATAATATGATAAAAACAAAACAAAGAAAGTTTATTCTAGTTAGAAATGAAACTTGTGACTTTCTGAATTGAGGAGAAAATCGGTGGTAAAATAATTGGGCACTTTAAATGAAACCCAATATTAAAATAAAATACAAAGTAATGCAGTTTCCGTGTAAGAAACGCGGCGATGACACTGTGGTCTAATTAAAGCACGAAGTCGCTTCTATAACGCTCTGGTTCAGTTTTACGCATTGTCAGATGCAATCAAATTCAATTGCGCTGACACTATGAGTAAAGATGAATAAATGCCGCAGGGAATTAAACGCGTTTCTGTTTTATGATCCTGGTGAGATTTAACTTCAGCTGGTGAGTAGAATGGCCAGGCGTAGAAAGAGCGAAATGCGCTCCAGAGAACAAAGGCGCGCTCGCACTAACACTGATAGTAATATACCAAGTGTGATTTAACGGAGGGCTGATGTGTTCGGCCCTGCAGATGACGGTCTTCATGCGAAACAGACCGGTGTTAGCATGCCGATGATTTCACATTGCTGTGTAGCAAATCTGCAAACAAAACAGCGACGTGTCACAGTGCATCGAAGCGCTCTGCTGTTCGCTCACTGTTCGCAGCAACGTGCGCGGCCCTAAATACACTTCCAGTTTGTAGTGGCCGACACCACGGGGCTTCGAGTCCTGAGCTCCGACCTCCCCGAGCAGGTGTGCTGCCGGGGGTCGGAGAGCACGCAGCAGGAATTCTGCGGCACTAAAAGCAGAGCTGCGCGGCAGAAGTGCTCCTACGAGATGAGCTTAGAAAACACTTACAGGAGTTCGCAGTTAACTCCTCGCAGGCGACATTAGGCAGAGGTGCAGCTTTTTCATCTTATCCACACTTTTGAATATTATTCCATTACTTCAATTTTTAAATGTAATTAAATCACATATTATATATTATACCAAATCATATAACCATATACAATAAATTCGAAAATGTGCCAAAATGCTATTATTTCAATTGTTTTAACATGTTTTCAAACAACCCGTATTTTGCACATAGCCCGTAATAAGTAATCAATAATATAGAACCCAGACAGAATATCATTTTATTATTTATCATTAATAAGCACTTATTAGCGAAAGAATGCACGGATGTTCCACGATGGATATTTTTGGAGGACACATCTAATCGGAAAATTCACATTGTAACATGCGGTACATCATTCTCAGTAATGCTCTAACGCTCATGCATTGCTGCAATGTAACGATATTCCGGTACAGTAAAAGCATCTAGAATTACAATTAAATATAGATGACTCTTTAAAGAGAGAGTAAAAAATCAATATGATAATGATGATGTTTGCTGCGAGCAGGGAAACTTTATCCCCCAGAGCGAGCACATGTTACTAAATTCCCTCTGACCGAAATGCTTCTCTGCTCGGTACTGGATCCAGGAAAGACAGCTGCAACGCGATTGGACGCCAGCACATTCCCTTAGCGTGCTTGCAAACCCAGGCACAGAACAGTGCAGTTAGACTCGAGTCGCAGACGGGACCGACCCAGCGCTGCGTGGCCAGAATATTAATTTCATCAGTCAGGCGGACACGCTTTTAAACACTGACCGACCCACGGGGCACTATATCAAAGCGGGAATCTCAGTGAGCCTTCAAACGCACTTTTAATCTCACGAATGACTTCTTTCTGAATAAAGAAACCCGGGAAGACGAGTAGTTAGTTTTACAGTTTAACCAGCGGGAGGACTGGAAGACACGGGAAAACAAACATCTTCAAAGAGATTCGCTAAGCGCACCAACCGGACTGAGGCCACCTGTCTTTACAGTATGCGATTTTTGTCCATTTAGAGAAATGGCACGTCAGCTTTCCAAACCCGAAAGAAAGACCATGGACACCTGCTTGCGACGTTTAAAACAGGAGCTGGTAGGTACTGGCGCAGTGTACTATATCCCCTAGTATACACCTGTATTGTCCTAAACGTGGCGTGAGCACCGCTGCACGGGGCTCAGCTGGACTGCACGCTGCTTTGGCTTCTTGCAGATCAAAGCCTGTCTCTGTGTTATTTAGTGCTGGCTGTCTAATGAAATTAGAATACCGATTAATCCAAGAGGATGTGCTCTTGGACACTCACACAGTGGGGGCGGGCATGCCAGTACATGTTGCTGCTGGGAACAGGAGCGAGCAGAATAGACCGGGTTTTTTTGTGTGGCATTAAAACTGAGCAAGGCGTGTAGTCTGGTGTGTGGAGTAAATGTTTTAGAGTTGTACATGTATTATTAAAGGCGCACTGTCTCTAGTGAGATGTCACTAAGTGCTGGTATCGTTACGCTCTATATAATGTGTGTTTAGACGAGCTGAGGCTGCGCTCTTGTTAACTGTTGTAATGCTCTACCGGAGTCCCTGTTGTTTCTTTCTGTCTGTCATAACCGCTGGACTTGGAGTCAGAAACTGTATCACCCCAGCAGTGACTCGGTGTGAGTTTATTGTGCTACTAACCGGCTTCATATTTAAAATAATACGAGAACCTGTAACTGTTACATTACTTTACATCGAGTATGTTCTTATAATGTTCTTATGTTCTTATGAGTACACCTAATCAAAAAGCAGAGTCCGGAAGACACGCCCACTATCCAGACGTGCCGCTGCCAGCTACAGCGCTGCTTTGATTGGATTTGTTTTGTTTTTTGTTTTGTTTTTTTGTATACACAGATTTCTCACGCCCACTTTGTGTTTTGGTAAATACTGCAGTTAAGATAGCTCCATTGTACGTTGTAAAAAAAAAAAAAATCAAATAAATAAATATATTTTAAAAATGTGTGTGTGCATGTATTAGTGTGGTGTTGCGTCAACATGCATACTCGTGCTATTATTATAGTCCTGTGTTTGCTGTGTTTCCGTTTCCCTGGAACTTCCTTCCCTTTCACCACAACAGACCTGACTTTAATACCACCTGGTTTATGCATTCACGTTTCCATTTCTGTCCATTGTTTATTCCCGCAAGTCCCCAGTTATGGTGCAGTCAGATAGCATTTTGTTCCATAAACAGAAACTCCCAGCATGCTGATGAGATGTGATTAGGTAGTGCATGTTTTATTACATGCAAAGGAATGCTTTTGATTTTAAATGCATGCTTTAGACCAGAGCAGTCCCAGCTCTTTGGCAAAAGATGATCCGTTCTGAAAGAACCAGAAAACTAAATGAAAAATCACAAAGAAACAAAGAAAAAAACAATGTTTGAGGCACTTTGTTCTCAATATTAAAATACAATGCCAGGATTAGAACATTGAGTTCACACAGGAGAGATCTTTACAGAGTGGTGAGGGGATGGAATGGGCTGCCTAGTCATGTTGAGGTACAGTCACTGAGATCTTTAGAGACTGGTGAGGGGATGGAATGGGCTGCCTAGTCATGTTGAGGTACAGTCACTGATATCTTTACAGACTGGTGAGGGGATGGAATGGGCTGCCTAGTCATGTTGTTGAGGTACAGTCACTGATATCTTTACAGAGTGGTGAGGGGATGGAATGGGCTGCCTAGTCATGTTGAGGTACAGTCACTGAGATCTTTACAGAGTGGTGAGGGGATGGAATGGGCTGCCTAGTCATGTTGAGGTACAGTCACTGAGATCTTTACAGAGTGGTGAGGGGATGGAATGGGCTGCCTAGTCATGTTGTTGAGGTACAGTCACTGATATCTTTACAGAGTGGTGAGGGGATGAGGTACAGTCGCTGAGATCTTTACAGAGTGGTGAGGGGATGGAATGGGCTGCCTAGTCATGTTGAGGTACAGTCACTGAGATCTTTACAGAGTGGTGAGGGGATGGAATGGGCTGCCTAGTCATGTTGAGGGGTGGGCTGCCAGACTGATATCTTTACAGAGACTGGTGAGGGGATGGAATGGGCTGCCTAGTCATGTTGAGGTACAGTCACTGAGATCTTTACAGAGTGGTGAGGGGATGGAATGAGCTGCCTAGTCATGTTGAGGTACAGTCACTGAGATCTTTACAGAGTGGTGAGGGGATGGAATGGGCTGCCTAGTCATGTTGAGGTACAGTCACTGGTATCTTTACAGAGTGGTGAGGGGATGGAATGGGCTGCCTAGTCATGTTGAGGTACAGTCACTGAGATCTTTACAGAGTGGTGAGGGGATGGAATGGGCTGCCTAGTCATGTTGAGGTACAGTCACTGAGATCTTTACAGAGAGTGGTGAGGGGATGGAATGGGCTGCCTAGTCATGTTGAGGTACAGTCACTGAGATCTTTACAGAGTGGTAATACGAATGCTGCCTTCATGACGGATACACAGTGAGGGGATAGGAAGGCTGCCTAGTCATTTGAGTATCCACTATCTTAACAGCGTGGTCAGTCAGGACTTCTTCATACAGAGAGTGGTGAGGGGATGGAATGGGCTGCCTAGTCATGTTGAGGTACAGTCACTGGAATGGGCTGCCTAGTCATGGGAGGTACAGGACTGATCTTTACAGAGTGGTGAGGGGATGGAATGGGCTGCCTAGTGAGATACAGAGTGGTGAGGGGATGGAATGGGCTGCCTAGTCATGTTGAGGTACAGTCACTGAGATCTTTACAGAGTGGTGAGGGGATGGAATGGGCTGCCTAGTCATGTTGATCTTTACTGAAGGAGACACATCTTGAGGTGGTGAGGGGATGGAATGGGCTGCTAGTCTGTTGAGGTACAGTCACTGAGATCTTTACAGAGTGGTGAGGGGATGGAATGGGCTGCCTAGTCATGTTGAAGGAGACAGATCTTCACACAGAGTGGTGAGGGGATGGAATGGGCTGCCTAGTCATGTTGAGGTACAGTCACTGAGATCTTTACAGAGTGGTGAGGGGATGGAATGGGCTGCCTAGTCATGTTGAGGTACAGTCACTGAGATCTTTACAGAGTGGTGAGGGGATGGAATGGGCTGCCTAGTCATGTTGAGGTACAGTCACTGAGATCTTTACAGAGTGGTGAGGGGATGGAATGGGCTGCCTAGTCATGTTGAGGTACAGTCACTGAGATCTTTACAGAGTGGTGAGGGGATGGAATGGGCTGCCTAGTCATGTTGGGTACAGCACTGAGATCTTTACAGAGTGGTGAGGGGATGGAATGGGCTGCCTAGTCATGTTGAGGTACAGTCACTGAGATCTTTACAGAGTGGTGAGGGGATGGAATGGGCTGCCTAGTCATGTTGAGGTACAGTCACTGAGATCTTTACAGAGTGGTGAGGGGATGGAATGGGCTGCCTAGTCATGTTGAGGTACAGTCACTGATATCTTTACAGAGAGTGGTGAGGGGATGGAATGGGCTGCCTAGTCATGTTGAGGTACAGTCACTGATATCTTTACAGAGTGGTGAGGGGATGGAATGGGCTGCCTAGTCATGTTGAGGTACAGTCACTGAGACCTTTACAGAGTGGTGAGGGGATGGAATGGGCTGCCTAGTCATGTTGAGGTACAGTCACTGAGAGTGGTGAGGGGATGGAATGGGCTGCCTAGTCATGTTGTTGAGGTACAGACTGATATCTTTACAGAGTGGGGATGGAATGGGCTGCCTAGTCATGTTGTTGAGGCAGAGTCACTGAGATCTTTAAAGACCCATCTTGATAAAGTTTTGATAAATCAGAGTGGTGGGTTGAAAACCCCTTTGTGAATTGTGCTTATTTCTGTGATTTATTTCATGTAAACAGCTTATTTAGTGGTAGTTGTATTTGTTTTCATTCACTTCCATATTCTACAGTATAAATGTGTAGAATTATTCCACCAGCTACATCAATAACAGTGTTATCTTTACATGCCTACTGAAATGTGTTTATTTTTAATATATATTTTGTAAATGTTAAATTCTGGTCACAGTAACTGTTCTTTACAATCCCATTTCTTATCTCTTACCCTCTCGCTGCATCTATTCCATTCCCTATTATTACAGCCTAATAGCCTGGCTAAGCTGCCAGTTCCGTTTGTCACTGTTACCCAAGACTGCTGTCTAGTAGTTCAGCAGAGCATTTACTATACAGGACTGGAACTCTGCTGTTTCTGAAAACGAGAATGAATCTTTGTTATAAGGAGAACAATTGTATATGAATAGGGGGTTACAGCAGGATATGCCGCTGATGCACCCTGAGTATATCCTAGAATATAATAACTCAGAATACCTTTAGTACAGGGGCTGTCCATTCCACTGTCATGTTATTTACCACGAGGCATCAAAAACAAAGTAGTGCCTTCCTGTTGTCATGAAGTTCTTTCCTTGTCTGCAGTAATGATGGAAAGCCCTGAAGACCCCTGGCCAGGGTCAGGTGCACACAATGCCGGCACTCAGAGCACTGCACTGCACAGAGAGAATCTGTGTGCCTCAGTCAAAGAGACCTGGTCTCTCACTGACCCTTCGGGCTGCCTGGGAAGGAAGAACACATTCATAAAGAATGAGAAGAAGTCAAAGTACACAGGGAGTGAACCTAAGCAGATACAGTTAACCTTCAGTTTGGGATTTTCAACTCCTGCAAGATTCCTCTTGTTTGACTGGGAAAATACCCCTCAGAACCAGAGCCAACTAATCAGAGATGACAAAATGCAGTCAAAATAATTCCAAGGTCTTTTTAAGCCCTCTCGGTTTTTGTTCATTTCTCACTTCATAACATTAGCACAAAATCTTCTCTATTCAGAAAACAAGAGTTAATAAAAATCTCTGTTCAGAGTAAAATATTCTTTGCTCTTTATTCCCTCCAAAGAAATGCTCAATAATGTGTCTTCTTCAGAGGGGTTCACATTGAGCTGTATAGGCCACGCCCACCCAGGCCTCCATGTAATATTTTGCCCTGAAACCTGGTTGCTGCTTTTGATTTCATGTTATGGGTTAATTGCTACATTACAAATGGCTTGCCTGGGAATATGTGTGGCAGAACTCTTACGAGCCAGGCGCCCTGGTTCAGATCTTTGCATGTAAAACCATCACTAATAAATGCGCAGAGCGTGGGGTCTGTTGTACAGAGATGGAGAAGCGCAGGCTGTGGACTCTTCACAGCAGTCCTGCCCTGCCGTGACCTTCACAGCTTCAATAGGAAACAGTGCTGGCAGGCAGATCTTTCCCCGTTATCCTTTCAATGAAAAGGACGAACAGAGCAAGACCATTTTCTTTCCTGCCGATATGCTTTAGCTTGAGTTAACAAAGTTGAATTTATTAGAGCATTTTACAGTACCATGGAATCCTGCTCCTAGATCAACCGCTCGTTTTAATGGAAAAGTGCTTGATGTAATCCAGGTGCTGTGAAAAAATTCTGGAACCTTAATTTCATAAAAATCTGATTCTGAACTATAACTACAGTTCCAAAGGTGAAGCCCATAACCCTGACATCATACGCATCTAATAGTGTTTAGATGATTAATATAGACTGGCACTGGCTCCTTAACCTCACTCAAACACATCCACAGTGCTATTAGCAAGCTGGATACTTATTGTAATAGCGGATTCTCCTCAGGGGTCAGCCCCGGTTCCTTTCTCCACAGCACACAGTAATTATACAGTGTGAAGAGGAGAGAGGATAATGACGGCTGATTGCTTGAATTACTGTGATTTCGTTCAGTGAAGCAGCTGTCAATCGGAATACAGTCCGATTCCTTCCAGAGCAGAAAGCTGTCAGATTGTATGCATGAATGAGCCACCTAACTATCTACAGAGACTCTGTTCAGCCTGTTTAGCGGAAACAGCAGTGTGATGACCAGGGAGCTCTTTCAGAGCCGTACAACATATATATATATATATATATATTACTGAAGGACACAACGTACAGTGAGATTAGATACACTTGTGTAATGATTTTATTTGGTAATAATTTCAATACAAGCACTTTGTGCACAGAGCAAATTATATAACATACTGAAACATGCTTGGAAAACAGTTCCTAACATGTTTATTTCTAATATGAAATCGATCACACGAAGTGACAAAAGATACACGAAGACTGGTTAAAAATACAATATGAAGCCCTGCTTGCCTTCCTGCATTCTCGCATGTGGGGGGCCTGCAGCTAATTGAATCAGTGAAGTGAACAGCACAGCTTGCTAACACATGTGTGCCTTTGTTTCTGATCAGCTTGTCAGAGCCTCCGTCTCTTTGTCAATCAATGCTGCCTGAGTAAACAAGCCTGCCTGCTTGGGATGAAGTCCTGTCTCAGCCAATGGGGATTGGGGTTGGGTGAGATCCAGGATAATGGGGATTGGGGTTGGGTGAGATCCAGGATAATGGGGATTGGGGTTGGGTGAGAGGGGAATGCTGCATTGTTTGGATATCCATTGTTGATTTGGGGTTCAGTTTATTTATTTGGGGTTATAGTTTAGAGTTATGAAAAAACGATTAACCAAAATGACAGATGTTAGCCTCAGAGTTTATAAAGTAGGATAGTTAAAGATTTTCTACTGAATTGATAGATTTGCTCATTATACATGCACATGAGGCAAATGTTACAGTCATTCTACAGCATGCAAGTTAGTTTGATGAGCTTTAAAAAGCAGTTCCTTGATCTAAGCCAGACTAGGAATATGAAGCGCAACTGGGTGTGTTTTGGTGGCGAGCCCGATGGCTCCAGTAAAGTGAGATGAGTCTGGCGGAAGCAGCTCTATAGACAGTGTGTGGCTCTGTGTGTCAATGCAGAGCTCTTTCATGGTGATCTTTGCATGCTTTGAAAGGCTGGAGCAGCTGCTGTGTGCTGCTGTCAGTTAGAAGTGTGCAGCATATGCTTGGCACTGGGATTAGGTAACACAATATGGACTAAATGACAGAAACACAGAAATGTGTTCAACAGACTAGATATGCAAGGAAGTGAATGCAGCAGAGAAGCATGATGCAATCATGTCAGCTCAGTAGATCATGTGCCTCACACATTAACATCATGCATGTTAATGCTGTAGTAAATTAGAATGTTTCCTGCTGTAGAAACTCGAGTCGTTGTGCTTAGAATGTTTTTTCAGCGAAACGTTTGGAAAAGGCCTCGGGAGATCTCAGCGATTTGATTTCTTACGGTTTTAAAACACTTTTTTCCCCCAGATAAAAGTTAAACCTTTTCACGATATTAATAAAAACGACAACAAAAACACAGTGAACGTGTAGAACAAAAAGCATGTTAATTATCTTACACAAATATAAAAGCTGGTTACCTGGCTTATTAAATTGTTACAAAAACATTTTTAAAAATGTACATTGAAACTGTACACGATTCAGTCAATTCACAAATTCAATTCTTCTTCTTCTTCTTCTTCTTCTTCTTCTTCTTCTTCTTCTTCTTCTTCTTCTTCTTCTTCTTCTTCTTCTTCTTATTATTATTATGATGTAATTATTAACACCCTGAGTGACTTACAGTTGTTATAAAATATCACACTGAAGATAAGAGCAGTTATAAAATAAAGTCAGTGTAAATGAATAGGAGAATATAAATGCAGTAAATAATTCAGAATGAGAGCGAGTTCCACTAAGAGCAGTTAAACTTATATTACTTGCATTGAGACCATGCTGACACTGAATTGTTGTATTTTCCTGTATAAGGCCCCTTCGCTGGTTCACATTCTCTTTTCTATGTGTAAGATAGCCAGCACAATATCAAGGCTGTAATGTATCTAATGGGTTCAGTAGCGCTTGTGGTCTCCAAAGGGCTGCAGATGAGCACTGAAAAGATAATGTGTGTAATCCCCTGTCTTGCTGATTGGATTGTCTCCCTGTTTCCACAGCTCTCAATGAAGGAGTCTGGGGATGGCCTGCATGATCAGATGAACAGTATGATGGGAGCCCTGCAGGAGCTGAAGCTTCTCCAGCTGCAGAGTGCTCTGGAGCAGCTGCAGATCTCCGAGAGCCAGGGCCAGCTTCCAGCCACGGAGGAAATGAAAACCAGGCAGGAGGACTGGAGAGTCCTGAGGCCAAGCAGCTTTCATACTCCCAGACCTGCTTCTAGTTCCCCATCAGAGCCTGTGAGCCCCTCAAAGCACATGCTGTGTGCAAGAGATGAAGCCGGGGTGATGCCTTCAAGCGAGGTCCCCAGCAGAAGCTCCCACCACGGCAGCCGTGTGTCCTCAGCGCCCAGTGAAAATAAATCTCCAAGTCCCATTGGATCATCAGCTGTGGATCTTCAATCCATCTTGCAGAATCTTTCCAGAGAAGCCTCTGCGATGGATAAGGGAGCCCTAGAGAGCACGGATGATTCAAACGACTGGACCTCTTCTCTGATGTGCCAGAGTCGCAACAGGCAGCCTCTCGTTTTGGGGGATAATATTTTTGCTGACCTGGTTGGAAACTGGTTGGATTTGCCAGAGCCAGAGAAAAAGGCATTGGAGGGAGAAAGAAACGATCATCCTGTGAGTGTGAGCAAATCTCAAGAGATCATCAAGAAGTTCTCATGGACTGCTACTATTTTTAAGAAGCTCCTCAGGAGTGTGCGCCCAGATAAGGAGAGGTTGCTCAAGGAAAAGCCTGGCTGGATGTCGCTGGAGGAACAGGGGGCAGAGATCTCTAAAAGACCTAAAAAGACGGTGAAACAGAAGGGCATTTTTTACCTCCCTCTCCGGGGACATCCGCAGAGCGCTCAGATCAAAAGCAGAAAAGTCCCACAGGCTTCAGAAGAGAAGACACCTGGCTCTTACATCACAAGAGGACCTGATGCAGTGGAGAAAGTGCAGCCTGGGTTTGATTACCACACAGCTGTTTGGGTCTAATGAAACTGCAACCTCCAGATCTGGCAAAAAGGGATTACTGATTCGATACTCCAGTCTTCCAAATGTATATACTGTCAAATACAACACTGTCACAAGAGACTACAGCACCTGTGCTTAGTCCTGGGAGCCTGGTCAATGTTTCACACAGTGTGGGCAATAATATAGTTCAGCGTGCTGGGAGATGCATTGCAATGCTTACTAATCCTTTGTGAATTTAGTGATCACCCCTCTCCCTGGAAAGTGCCCATGAATTAAGCAAAAGCAACAACGAGATACTCGGAAGGACTTTTGTCTCAACGACCAGCACAGAAAGCCATTCCCTCACAATACTGCCCTCAGTAAGCTATTGAAACCGAGTAGTTAAAGGACATGAGGAAACACTGGCCAGTGTCATGGCAGCTGAGTCAATAAGGGCCTTTCCGATGATACTGTTTACCTTTTACATGCTCCTTATATCAGTATAAAGGGTTTTACCTTTAAGTAGTGCAGTAAATCAACTGTCCTGCAGTCTATTAGCTGTCCGCTGTCCGCTGTCCTGCATGCTGTTAATAATGCATTATTCACTGGAAGTTTTTCCAAATCAAGGTATCCAGACTTGAATGACAGCTCTGTTAAACTCGGGGCCCCGGTGAGATGCAGGAAATGGAACGGCTTGTTTGGTGTTGTCTTCTTTTCGTTCTTTGCTTCTTAAGGAGAGTTGTGGCACTACAGGAGTCCACCTGTGGTCCAGTTACATGCTAACGGAAGGGAAGGTGAACGGAGTAAATGTGTTCAGTGAGACACGGCAGAGACTCTGGGCTTGAGTCACTCGAGGGGTTCTGGTGTGTTACAGGCTGTTTGGAAATCAAGACTACAGCAGAACCGGTCACAGCCCACTGAACTGGTGCCAGGACTCCAGCCCTATTTACAACAGCTAGGATCTATAGCAGTCTTCTCTAATGCTGATTCAATACACGTGTTTCTTCTTGTCATCCTTTTCTTTAATAAAGAATCACAGCCACAGCTTTTACAAGACTTGTTGCTTGTACTACAGCCCTCAGAACCCCAGCTTCATCGTTACATTTAAATAACAGAACGAGCGAGCAGGGCCCCCTTCTGCCTTTCACCTTCGCACTCTGACCTTTCACTGTTCCGACCGCTTTGGTAAGGTTCTGGAATGACGTTCAGTCACTTCCTCTCAGGCCGATGTAACCTTGCTGGGTAATATTAATCATAAACCTTTTCAATGTGTTTCCCCAGACTGTTCAACAATGTCAAATGCTACCTTCTGCTCAAACACAGCATAACAAACGCATTTAAAACTGTTTTGTAATTCAGGTTTGATTACCTACAAATGTAAGCACATGAACTGTTTGTGGTACGTTTCTCTGTACTTTGTACTGTAAATAAAATCCGTTCCATGCAGACCTCTCTCTCTCGCTCTTTATAAAAAGCATTAGGAATGGCATTCTCAGTGCAGGGCTATTGTTCACCAGCTAAGTGAACAGCTTTCCGTTTGTCATCTGCTTCATTCATTGGGACGCTGGTGACACAGTGGGTGGCTTTTTCTGAGCCGAGATCACAAATGAATATCCTGTCTTGGGAAATGCCAACTTCATCTGCCATTCCTACACGCTGTGCTTGACTGTTCAGTGGTGCTGTTTAATAGCAAGGACCTTTATCCTGTGACACACAATGCCTCCCCTTCACCCATTTTTACATTGTGGCATTTTACAAAAAGGCTACTAATTACCCCCCTGCCAGAGATGAAATCCCCTTCAACAGACACACGCATGTCACGCATCATACACTTGTACATACATATGGAGAACCGCTTAGCCAGTTGTCATGAAGTTTGGTTTAAGTTATTGTGCACATCGGATTGTGGCACTATAGGGCAGTCTGTGAGTCTGTTCATCCATCCGTCTGTCTGTCACACATTTTTGCATTAATCAGGGGAGCTGCTTATCAAATCGTGGTTTGTGCTCATTTTTCATCACAGTGGAAGCTCTAATTTAGAGTTGGTAGCCGAGGCGGTGGAAGGGACGCAAGTCCCTGAAATGCTTGTTTCTCTGCACTTCACAGGCATGAACATGTTCGGGGCTGCTGCTGGGTCCACAAGTTTTCAAAATGTATTTAATGAAATAATTTCTTGAGTGCAATATCAATTTTTCATTCCTGTCTGGAGCCTCGAGATCTCCAGCTGTCATGTGTTCCAGTCTCTCTCCATGAGTGTGTGTGTGAGCCGAGAGATCTCCAGCTGCCATGTGTTCCAGTCTCTCTCCGTGTGTGTGTGTGTGAGCCGCGAGATCTCCAGCTGTCATGTGTTCCAGTCTCTTTCCGTGTGACTGAATCCCTGACTGAACCACACAGAGTTTCCCATGGGAACAGAAGCTCTCTGCCCTGACAGTTGCCTCCCATCACAGGCATTCTTCACCAACATGGAATTAAAAATATACTGAAAGTTACAGCCCTGAATCAAGTCCCTTTATTAAAGTTTTTTTTATTATATATATATTATATAGAAGTGTTTATTTACAAAACAAATTAAACAGGTGAAAATCTATTGCCACACCACCTTGAGTCAGCCTGATCTCATGTGATCTCAGAAACTAAGCAAGGCTGGGCTTTTGATTTGTACATTTGATGCAGTTTATTCAATCTTGATGCTCTTCCATTTCTGCATTCCCGCTGTAGACATGCAGCCTGACACACGTTAATGTTGCCGTGTATCAAGTAACAGCGCTCTAATGGAGGGCTGAGCGGGATGGCTTTTCTAATTGATTTCAGAGATTCTCACTACAGTTTAAGTGTCTCTTAAGGTCTCCTAAGCGAATTACTTGTCAGTGCCTTTGACGAGAGGTCCTGTCATTGCGTCATTCCTCCTGGCGCCTCTAATTCTGTAGTACAGCCCAGCCCTGACGCCTCTGTGTGTGATACTGTTACTCACATGCTGCTTGGAAAACCCTTATTTAATAACATCAGTGTATAACTATTTCAGAATATTACTGTTCCTCATTAGAGTCATTTGGGAGTGTCCTCTGCTCCCCATCAAAGTATGTTCTTGTCCCTAAAGACAACGTACAGGAGTTGTGTCTCAGCATGAAGCAACGTGATCTGACTTGGACCAGACCGACGGACCCTTCAGGAAGGTCTCCAGAGATCGGAAGCTGCTCTGTGAAAGGAAACGGCATCCGAACCAAAGAGCTGCAATGCACTCCCCTTCCACTCATAGTCACTGCTATCTCCTTCAGGAACAGGCTCAGAAGAACGAACGGATCTCCTGGGAGAAGGAACGCGAGAAAGTTCTCAAGAAAGAAACTGCTGGCCCTGTTGTATTGTCTTCCCACAAATAAAATCCCCACATCAAATAAGTGACTTTTCATTAATGTGTAACATATTACTTTCTAAAAGCAACTTCCCCAGCACTGTCCATCGCTTTGTCCAAGTGAGCCCAATACTGCATCCCCTTGCTGAAGCAAATCCATCTTCCTATTGTAGCATCTACAGTACGGCACAGAGTACAGTATCTAGAATCTATGAGCTGCACTACCTGGATATGCAGCAGGTCCTGATAAACAGCTCCCACATCTCATTCAGGGGCTTGTCTGCAAACACATTGAAGCAGCCTTGCCGTGGCGAGTAGTAAATCACTTCTCTGCTGTTTAATGAATGTCGTGTCATTACTCAGTGTACATTACATATAGTACCAAACTTGTGGATTTTTTAAACAATTAAACACAGCAGCTGTGACGGCTCAGGGAAATGACTCATAACGTCCTGAAAATGATTTCAATGCAGCATTTCAGCGTAGCTCAGAACCAAGGGGTTAGAGAGAACATGACTGCAGAGCACTGCAGCTTTAAAAGGCTGCTTCTACAGAGACTTCTCTTTCTCTAGACATGCTTGTCTCTCTGATCCCCAGGAATCCTCTGCACACTGGGCTCAGCCTTTTCTTTCTAATTCCCAACAATCTACCTCTTTCTCATACAAACCCTGCATTTATCCCTTTTCCCTCATAAGAATGAGCTGCAAATGAACATACAAACCCTGCATTTATCCCTTTAACAGTGCACCCTGGTGAAAGCATAAGAATGAGCTGCAAATGAACATACAAACCCTGCATTTATCCCTTTAACAGTGCACCCTGGTGAAAGCATAAGAATGAGCTGCAAATGAACATACAAACCCTGCATTTATCCCTTATCATTTGAGCCAGCCGATTACACTTGGCTTCATACTGTACTACCCCCAGTGTTTACTTGCAGTGTGTCTGGCGTACTTCAATAACAATACATGATAAAACTATCAAGCCTAGTCATGTCGTTGCCAGGTTCCATTTCAAATGAAAGCTGCACACTTGAACATATCTGATATTCAGTATGACTGTCCGGTGACATCTCTGCATGGGGGCATTTCTTTCAGTAGTGCAGAGGCTTGCAAAGCCAGCATTTCAGTAGTGCAGAGGCTTCAAAGCCTCCCTCTCTGTGCATTTCAGTAGTGCAGAGGCTTAGAAAGCCATCCCTCTCTGAGCATTTCAGTAGTGCAGAGGCTTGGAAAGCCATCCCTCTCTGTGCATTTCAGTAGTGCAGAGGCTTAGAAAGCCATCCCTCTCTGTGCATTTCAGTAGTGCAGAGGCTTGCAAAGCCATCCCTCTCTGTGCATTTCAGTAGTGCAGGCTTGCAAAGCCATCCCTCTCTGTGCAGTAGTGCAGAGGCTTGCAAAGCCATCCCTCTCTGTGCATTTCAGTAGTGCAGAGGCTTAGAAAGCCATCCCTCTCTGTGCATTTCAGTAGTGCAGAGGCTTGCAAAGCCATCCCTCTCTGTGCATTTCAGTAGTGCAGAGGCTTGCAAAGCCATCCCTCTCTGTGCATTTCAGTAGTGCAGAGGCTTGCAAAGCCATCCCTCTCTGTGCATTTCAGTAGTGCAGAGGCTTAGAAAGCCATCCCTCTCTGTGCATTTCAGTAGTGCAGAGGCTTAGAAAGCCATCCCTCTCTGTGCATTTCAGTAGTGCAGAGGCTTAGAAAGCCATCCCTCTCTGAGCATTTCAGTAGTGCAGAGGCTTAGAAAGCCATCCCTCTCTGAGCATTTCAGTAGTGCAGAGGCTTGCAAAGCCATCCCTCTCTGTGCATTTCAGTAGTGCAGAGGCTTAGAAAGCCATCCCTCTCTGAGCATTTCAGTAGTGCAGAGGCTTAGAAAGCCATCCCTCTCTGGCATTTCAGTAGTGCAGAGGCTTGCAAAGCCATCCCTCTCTGTGCATTTCAGTAGTGCAGAGGCTTAGAAAGCCATCCCTCTCTGTGCATTTCAGTAGTGCAGAGGCTTGCAAAGCCATCCCTCTCTGTGCATTTCAGTAGTGCAGAGGCTTAGAAAGCCATCCCTCTCTGTGCATTTCAGTAGTGCAGAGGCTTGCAAAGCCATCCCTCTCTGTGCATTTCAGTAGTGCAGAGGCTTAGAAAGCCATCCCTCTCTGTGCATTTCAGTAGTGCAGAGGCTTGCAAAGCCATCCCTCTCTGTGCATTTCAGTAGTGCAGAGGCTTGCAAAGCCATCCCTCTCTGAGCATTTCAGTAGTGCAGAGGCTTAGAAAGCCATCCCTCTCTGGCATTTCAGTAGTGCAGAGGGAAAGCCATCCCTCTCTGTGCATTTCTTTCACAGTTACATAAATTATTAACTAATTAGCTTAGCGGCAAATTGGGATGCATGTGTTCAAAGGCAGTGCATTGGCCTGTTAATTAGGAAATGTAAATGAGATGTAAGTGATTGTGCTTAACCAGGATTCTTAGACTTGCTCTACATTATATTAAATACAGCAGGAGTATCTCGGGAGCCTGGGGCAGGGGTTCCATTGAAATCTGTGTCAATGAATGACAGTATTATTCAGTTGCTCAATCCCTTTCCTGTGTGCATTGTTAATTCTGCCCGGAGTATTGCTGTGTGGGATTACAGGGATAGGATTCATACCCCTTCAGACAGACTCCGTAACGCAGTGTAGCTGCGTGCAGAATGTGTCAGAATCTGTAAGAAAGGGGGAGAGACCTGCAATTATTTAGACTGGAATTGGGGGTGCTTGAGCCAGCGCTCTGTGTCTTGCTGATTAAAGATCCTTGTTAGCGTCTCATAGGCCTTCATGTAACTGCAGGGGAGGCTTCGTGAAGGAGCAGGTCCAGCCAGGGGGGTGATGGAAGCAAATGAGGCATTCAATAACAACGCATTGTTCTCAGCATCTCCAGATATATTCCGGGAGACATGTGCACCTCATGTGTGCTTTCCTCAGGCTATCTCATCAATGCATGTCTTTATTCATTAATAATGAGCCTTGACGCTATTACCTTTAATTATTGCAAAACATACGCCTTTAAATAAGTTTAGTTTAAAACTCTCAGATCAAAATAAACTGCATCTATAATTACCCATAACTTAGGAGTTATGGGTAATTATACAAAAATAGGAGTTCATTAAAGAATGCAGGAAACCCTTTGAAAACCCGACCCATGTGAAATAACACCACCTGCTCACTACAGCGTGTGTCTCTTTCAAAGCTGCGCGGCGCAGACCTGGGTAGTAGGTGGAAGGGCGCTGCAAGGTTAATGAAATGATTTTGTTAGCTACACGCCCGACATTTCCCGCTTCATAGCCACTGAAATAACTAAAGTCATACAGCGCTAACATGCGGAGACCATGTGATAGGATGTGTTCTCTCCCGAGTGTAAATGTGCAAACAGAATCAATCCCACAGCTGCCAGCTTGGCTGCAATTTATTTCTGAAAATATATATCCGCTTCTAAAGGAACAGCTGCACTTCAATTAGTTCTTTGAATATCAGCGTAGGCTGTGATCCAGGCTTCGATGGCTACTGACTTGTTAAAACACAGACTGTCTATTAAGACAGGCTTGTAAAAGGCCTCTTATTTCCTGTGACTGATTTTCTGATAAACACTTTCCAAAAACCAACGTGTGGCTCCCCTGAGTAAGCTAACAGGACAGAATCTATGTTGTTAACTGATTAAAGGTTTTATTTACTCTCGAGAGTCAATCAAATGTGCATCAGGCTAACGGTTTTATAAAACAAATATCAGCGAGCTGACTTCCTCCAGCAACGTGGGGCGTGTAACAGGCAGTGTTGAGGGAGGCACATGGGTTACCCAGAGCAAGGAAGCAGCCTGAATCAGGGCCAACAAACGCTACACACCATTCATTTAATATTTCTTCTAAGCTGTGAAACGTGCATATTGCAATGTTAATGAGACTTGCTTCTTGCATGGTTAATGAAACTTGCATATTGCAACGTTAATGAAACTTGGTTTGGACTATGTTTTTGTTGTTATTGAGAGAATCACAATCTAGGAGTATATAGAGGCCTCTGTCTGCCCATCTGGAAGTCATGACCTGTGTGTGAAATCAATGGAGGTCGTGTGCTGTTTCATGTTATTGATAACTAGAAATATGGATTCAATTAGCAGGAAGCGTATGGCTTTATTCAGGGTAATAAAGTGCTATCATAATGGCATCGTTACCCTATTTATGAAGCGTTTCTGCAATCGCTCCAGCACCTGAATCTTATCTAAGCAAGGTTTGCTTGCTTCTGCAGTTTTGCTTATTGAAGCTGATTGAGAGTGATGTTTTTACAGAGATGCACAGTCATGCTGGCCTGCCCTGGGGAGTCTAACAGGGAGACTAGAGGAGCAGGAGCAGACAGGGCCATATGGGCACCAGAGGCTCTTCTCCTGGGAGTTTGAACACGATGAGCAAAACTCTTCCAGAGCTCGGGGGAGGGACCAGGTCTTACACAACACAGTGGAGAGATGAGAGAGAGGGGCGCGTGTTTATAAACATTGAACAAGCACGAAGGAGTAACTGTGTGTGACAGGTCCACTCACTGTGCGGTTTATTAAAGCTGTACTCGTCTGCACCGCCTGGAGCTGTCTGAGAACCAGAAACTTCACAGAAATGGTTTGAGCGGTTTGAAACGATGTGCACTGATGCCTTCATATATTAAGATTCTGAAACGTGGTTTCTATGAAATGGTAAGCCCTGAGTCCCTGGGTTCAGATAATATAGAGTCTGCTGGACACAGACAGGCTACAGACGGAAGGGGCCAGGCCCAGGGCACAGCTGGGGAAAGGCAGATGCCAAGGGCTGCTCAGGCTGGGGGGCAAGGGGAAAGGAAACCAAGCAGAAAATGAAAAGGCAGGTAATAAACTGGAAGGAGACTTGGCAGGAGTGAAGCAGACAGGTGATCGGTGTGTATGAGGAGAGACAGGGAGGAGAGGAGAATCTTTGCCAAGCGACGAGAGCTCTCCTGTCTA
Organism: Polyodon spathula; assembly: GCF_017654505.1. Classification (NCBI taxonomy): domain Eukaryota; kingdom Metazoa; phylum Chordata; class Actinopteri; order Acipenseriformes; family Polyodontidae; genus Polyodon; species Polyodon spathula. The sequence continues at coordinate 172,425 of NC_054558.1, read as the reverse complement.
AGCACTCCAATAGCATGGACCTCTATTCTGTATTGCCAGTAGTGTGGACTGCAATAATTCTGCATTGTGAGGAAACAATGTTTCGCTGCCGGGAATGGTTGTCTTCTTGATTTCTAGTAGTTTGATTTGGGTTTGACTGTCTGAATTATAACCCCCTTTGAGGAAAATCCTTTCTCCACTTCATTTCCAGCAGTGTCCTCGGGTTCTGGGTCCTGCGCTGCTCTAAAGTATTGGTTTGGGTTAATTTTGTCAAATCCTTTTGAGATTGCAATCAATCTCTTCTACTGCAAAGTCCTGAAAACAGGGCACCATTCCACTCCTAAACTTAACAGTACTGTCTTCATGAACCTTTTCCCCCACATTCAAAGAAACGCTCAATAAAGGCTGGTCAGCAACAGAAAACCAGTACAACTGGATTTCTTAAACTGGCATATTAAAGCAGAACAGGCCTGTGAGTTACAGCAGCCTTCTCTTCCACCTGATTCACATCTGCCTATATCCCTACAATACCCAACCACTGCCAGTGAATAAAAAGCATTGCATCAATGCGACGCTGCGAGTGATATGAAATCCAGGATGGTGCTGCTCCACAGCACTGCCACTTCACCCTCATTACAGCCGCGTCCAGCTCTGATGAAGACAGCCTCTGTGATCCTCTCAGCTGTCTGGGACAGCGTGCCAGCTTCTCTCTTTCTTTCTTTAACAGCACTCCTTGTTCCCCGCCTCTGTGTCTGTGAGTGCCGTCTTTGTGCAGAACGATCGCTGGCAGGCAGCCAGTTCAGGGCTAATGACTGACATGTAACCCCACCTCGAGCCCCCAGTACCACGATGAAGTCATTCTGAGGGTCCGATTCCTGCATTATTAATTTAACACAACAGTCAAGGTTACCGCCACAGGCAGGCTGGCACATCGTAAATGATACGCTTCGCTCTTCAGCTCTTCGAGTCACACTTTATAAGCAGCATTTCAAAAGCAGTTGAGAGGTTGCTGCAGCACAGGATTGCCCACTGAGCTCTTCTGAAGGAACTAATTGCAGCACGTTCCACTCAATGCTACTGAACCGATATGTCGACAGCCCGCTGCACGTGGCAATTCATTTGAAGGAGATAACAAGGTAGGAGTCTCGCACAAGGCAACTAAAATAATGAATACCATCTTACTACCCAAGGACCTTCACAATGCCCCTCTTTATAGTCAAGCTCCCTCCCTCATCTCATATTCATAGAAACTGGGTTGCAAGGAGACAGAGCGCTTCAGTTTACCCACAAATGAATCCTTTCCTTTTTATCATGTCAGGGTGAACTGCTGTCAGCTGGAATGTACTGCCCTCTGCTGATGGGATCTAGTACTCCACACACATCACTGTGACACTAGTTCTCATGAAGAGAAGTATTATCTGCCCAATTAAAAATCTGTATCGATTGACTAGGTGATCTGTAGCACCAATAAACAGGTTTCGTTATGCAATGTACTTACAGCTGTAGAACGCTTGTGGAACATTAATGTCAGTAACATACACCCTCATCACAAAGCCACAACAGCATTGTAAAAACACAGGAGCGATCAGGACCTGCTGTACAGGCAGCACAAATCCAAGGAGGCTGTATGATGCACAGGCGAGACTGCGAACACTTCCACAGCAGCACAGGGACACTGCAGCCCCGGAGAGAGGGCAGAAAAGAGCAAGCAGAGGAACCCTTGGGCTCACAAGGACCGAGATACAAAGACAGGATGAAAGAACTGAAGCTATTTAACCAGCCAAAAGCCAATCTCTGAAATGTATTTCAGCATTCAACATCACATGACTACAATGTAAACGAAGTGCAAAGTCAACAAGGCCTGTTTCTGACAAAGGCTGAAGTGAGTGAAGAACGTCAGCCAGGAAACATCATTTTAGAGTCAAGCCGTTGTGATGCTGATACAATACAAGAGCCTGTTTGAATTGCAACCGCAATGCAGCCCCAGCAACTCCCCTCCAGTCGGGAATACATTCACACGTCCTCTGAATGTTCTCAAGTGTCGACTTGGTCGTAAACCGAAGAATGCTGGTTTAACTCGAGTCCTTTACCCTCTGAAGCACAGCACTGCCATCTTGTGGTCGAAATGAATTACTGCACTAACAAATACAAGTCTGCAGTTTTCATGCAGAGTACACAGACATGCACACAGTGTACAGCCCGCACAATAAAACTTTAGACACAAGACTGGACTTAAGATCCACCTTGGCTGGTTCCTGGCCAAAAGTTTTGCATCACCCTATAGAGGTTTATCTAACTTTGCTTCATAAAACCGAATGAAACCTGCTGAACAATGTAATGTTAACATATTGAATTACACGCCGCTTTGTAGCTTTCCATAGAGAGAACGAAAAACTGACAACACATGGGAAAAGGAGACATTTCAAAATCTATCACGTACTAATTACTACTACTGTGGCTTCCAGTTAGCTTCTGAGATATCATTTTGCAGTTTCTCTGATTACATGTTAAATTAGAAGATGTAAACTATGTTGATGTAGTTGTTTTCATTTAAAACGACATCTCGATCCCAGAATGCCAGGGTGATGCTACACTTTTGGTCAAAGCTGTGCAGCGCAGACCATTCACTGCCAGGGTACTAATCCAAGCTGCAGATTCCAGCACTTCACAATGAACCCATGGGGCCAGGCTCGTTCTCATGTAATGTCATTTCTCTGGGAACCAGCATTCCCGGTCGTGAAACACTTTTCTGACTCAACGTTAAGGACTGCTTTTAGGAATGTTTTGATTGAGAGGGTTTGAATTATTATTTTTAAGCACAGTCTAATCTAATCTAAACCGCTCTTTGACAAACATTCCTTAATAAAAGCATTTTTAAAACGGTCCTTAAAAATACTTTGCGAATAGGCCTTTCGATTCTTAATTTAAGGAAACAAAAAAACAACGCAAAATAATGAAAATGTACTAAAATTTAATCATTCATTCATTAATTTGACAGTAAAACACACGAAGCAATATTAGAGTTGGTTTAGTAGAATATATTTTAGAAATCAGTTTGTTTTTTTCTCCCCCCCCAGTTTGTTTTTCTATAAAAGACCCATTTTTCCCAAAGCATTACACACAAAACATTTGAATTTGAATATATTAAGGGAAACACGAAAGGAATGGAATTCCTGAAGTCCCAGGATATAAAATGCAGTCACTTCAGAAAGACGATGCTGTTTGTGATGCCAGTCCACTGACTTCAAACTGTTACCGTCGGGCTGTTAGTACTTCAGAAAAAAGAGGGTACTGTGAGAACAAAAAGGCTCACACGTTATCAATTCTTGATTCAACTTGCAACATCTAACATTTGAAACGTGTCCATGCATTCACATGATCAAACAATTCAATTCAAACAGAACTATTTTCATCTTTTAATTACTATTGCAAAAGGTGAAAATACTGTTTGCTTTTTTTTTTCTGCCAAGAAGCGATGCAGGGGGGTGGGAGTGGGGGTGGGGGTGGGGGGGTGCGGATCGTTCCAATCCGTCCTCCGAAATCAGAATTCTTCAGTTAAACCATACAGAAAAGAACAGGAGCCTCTTCAGACAGCTTGTAACTTTCAGATTGTTTTGTATTAAATCTGGAATGCTGGCACCTTCCAATTTGGGCAACAGTTCTTCATTCCTGCATTCTGTGGAGGAAAGGAAACATTTAGAACACAAAATCGCAGAGGAATCATTTCCAAAGCACAAGTGTTTATTAAAAAAGACAACCAGTACACCTGTGTACAGTCAGGGCTTGTATGTGATGGAACAGAATACTTCACTGCAAACAGTACAGCCTGTACTACAGTCAGGTATATTACACTATTAAACCAGTAACTGTACAGAGATGGTGGGTTTGCACGGGGTACACATTCTCCAGTACTGACTTTCACTATGACAGCTTTCGTAAAACCCAGGAATTCTGGGTAGAAATTGAGGATTAGACTTTGAATAAACCCAGAATATTAACAGAAAAACTTACTGTATAAGGATTCCTGTAAAAAGTCATCACTCTACAGTCAAAATCTGAAGAAACCCGAACCGTTTAACTGGGATAACATTAAACACGAAGCCAAGAGTCACCCCTGATCCACACCCCAGTCAGAACACAAGCTACCTGCAGTGGTGGAGGCTGTTCATCTTTTGAGTTCTCTGAATGCATTAAACAGAAAGGAATCGGTCAATCCCATCTCAACATTGACATTTATTCATCCAACTAACCCTAAAGGATCAAAAATGCCAGACGTAGCAGCAGCACAATATCACTGCTTGGAACTGCAGGCGCAACATGGACATGCAGCCCTACATGATCCCAGGCTTGCTTATCTAGAACAAAGACTGACCTTGTACTGTCCAAACAAGGCTAATGCAATGAACTGATAAAGAGCTTCATATGCAAGCTGCAGGAGCGTGACAGCTGCAAGAGACACACAATGTTCTAGAGGTGTGAAAACACACAGTGGTGTACTGTGTCACTTCTGCACATTTCCATCAATGATGAACAAGATTCATATTGATTTAATATCTGTGGTGGTCACCTACATGTGAACCCCTGACCCTAGGAAGAAACTGCAATTAGAATTTCAAACTAATAGCCAATCAGAATCCACTAGGCTTGTGTTCTGAACAAAAGCGAATCACCTATTATTGTGCCCCACTGTGCCATGAGCCACAACAGAGCCGACTATTGCAATAGTGATTATACTGGGATTCCAACTGCCTAAACCCTACTAGCAACATGTCAGTGCTCTCAGCAGGGATGAGAAAAAACAGCCCTGGAGCACTGAATCTGACTGACTCCCTTCACAGCCCCAGCCCCGGAGCACAGCACACACCCCTTCAAATGAATCTGACTGACTCCCTTCACAGCCCCGGAGCACAGCACACACCCCTTCAAATGAATCTGACTGGCTCCCTTCACAGCCCCGGAGCACAGCACACACCCCTTCAAATGAATCTGACTGACTCCCTTCACAGCCCCGGAGCACAGCACACACCCCTTCAAATGAATCTGACTGACTCCCTTCACAGCCCCGGAGCACAGCACACACCCCTTCAAATGAATCTGACTGACTCCCTTCACAGCCCCGGAGCACAGCACACACCCCTTCAAATGAATCTGACTGACTCCCTTCACAGCCCCGGAGCACAGCACACACCCCTTCAAATGAATCTGACTGACTCCCTTTCACAGCACAGCACACACCCCTTCAAATGAATCTGACTGACTCCCTTCACAGCCCCGGAGCACAGCACACACCCCTTCAAATGAATCTGACTGACTCCCTTCACAGCCTCGGAGCACAGCACACACCCCTTCAAATGAATCTGACTGGCTCCCTTCACAGCCCCGGAGCACAGCACACACCCTTCAAATGAATCTGACTGACTCCCTTCACAGCCCCGGAGCGTATGTCTCATTTGAGAGCTGCCTTTAGCTTTCACATAAAAAAGATATGACGCAAAGCACAGACGACAGTACATACAGATAACAAGCAGGTACATACACAACAGCGACGCATCCCGTATAATCTACAGCCTGTCAGCCACCCCTCTACCCCCGAGCTCAAGTGACAGAGCAAGCCTTTCAATTGTAACAGCTCCCTTCAGGCTACTGACACACTCTGCAGCAGCGTCCAAGAGGAAATGAATTAGTGAAAAAATACTGTGACTGACCAGGAGGGGGAGCTGCTGCTCTCAGATCAAGCTCAACAGTTTCATTTTAAACTGGAAACCGCAGCAGCGGCACCCCTGGGACTTCACCACCCAGCTTTCAGGGCTGATGCGAACTACAAAAAGGACAAAACAAGGTGGCGTTGCCCACACCAGAGCTGCCCCGTCCTGCTGGTTTAGAGATCTGAGTGGCAGCAAAGACGTTTGAAGAACAGAACATGGTTTACAGAGTCACAGTTTAAAGAACTGGAATAAACAGGGACATCTGGTATTGCAGACTGGCAGGAAAAGGCAGATCACTGACGCAGCACCGGGCAGGTGTCCTGAAAACGTTTTGAGACAATGCTGTCTTTCCGTTTTGAGATTTCTGCCACTGCTACTCGACGCGAGTGCAGCTGTAAATGAAGCTGGCGTGCCAGTGGTCACGTGTTTTAATTGATGCTTGCGTCATTGCGACGGCTCTTGCACTGGCTTCCAAGGTGCAATATGAAATTAGCCACAAGGTTTACAAGTTCTGCAATTAAATTTCAATGAATTCATGTAAACATCGCTTCTTTGTGCAAATCAGCCACGGGGCAATTCAGAGATACATGCAGAAACAAGCCTGTGTGGAGTTTATCGAACTCCCACACAATTCACAGCGCGTTTACTTCTGAATGTTTAAGATGCATTTTTTCTGATGTTACAAAGAGAATACAAGTACAGCCGCAGCATTGAAGGCTATAATGGATTACTGATCTCCAAGAGGATTTAATATTTCAATTAAACAAACACGCTGCTGTACTAAAGAGCTCCCATTTGCTTTGTGATGAGAGACTGCATCATCTAGAGCAAACAAAAAAGCATTTGAGCCTAACTGTGTGCCATATCAACAGAGCGTGCTTGCGTGCGACTTGATCCAGACCGGAAGCAGTGAAGGCCACACTGCAGTGAACAGCACTATGAAGCAATGTTTCCACACTAGCCTGTAAAGATGCAGCTCTCTCTTGGCCTGGCCGCTTGCTGATCTGAAAAAGCGTTGTCATGTTTAAAATCTCTTCATTGGGTGAAATGTCTTTGTGCAGTCTTCCTGTCACCTCGTCGCTGGAGTGTGTAAAACCAGGGCCTTTCAGCAGGCGCAGCAATATTATTTTTAAAAGAAGTCACTGACTGGATTGCATGCCTTCCGTTCTGTCTGTCAGCATTTTCTTGTTCCTCTTTACAGTATTAATAACCCACCGCCTGAATTTTCAGGGCAGCAACTCGGTTTGCAGATTCCGTGTCATTCATTTATTTTCTCAAAATCAGTGTGCTGCTGTATCAACACATTGAAAGCAGCGCTCGTTAACCCTTTCATCTTGGAGACCCTAGTGGTGGTATTCGCCGATGCACGTTCTGGAACAAGAAGAGCAACGTGCTACAGGTGTGAAAGGTTTTTAAAAGGTTACAGCAATCCTGTTTCTTAATGGAGCTCCCAAATGCCTCTGGTACACCAGTGTAACCAATAACATGTCCCCCCTGCAACACTCCTCCCAAGTGGAACTAATACCTCATAGTACTTCCACTAGCTGCAGTAATATTGGCTAGAAGGCCAAAGCAACACAAGATATTGCACACCAGAACTACAAAAGATCCAGATAAATAACCAATTGATTGTGAAGTGCAGTAGCAGCGAGCCACGTAATACATTAGAGATAATCTCTCAATCTCACTCACACACTAAAACACAAGGAAGTGAAGCAGTCAAAGATAACACAAGGGAGGTCACTGTACCACAGCAGAACTAAAACAACCCGCTCGCCACTTCATATGCAGCCAGTAAACTCGGGGTTAATGGTTTCAAGACATTTACAAGAACAACCACCAAAAAAAACACAACACTCAAAAATAAGGTCTCCATAAGATCAATGGCGTTTCCATGGAAATATGCCCAAGCATGGAAAAGATTAAAGGCGATCTCCTGTGGTAAGTGCTCCAGTGGGTGGCTTCAGCTCTGCTGTATGAAAGATAAGGAGCACAAACAGCAGACCATTGAAGCTACCAGGACTGCCTTCACATTCAGAACTCATTACACTTGAGAGACACTGAGCCACACTCTAGTAGCACAGCACACCTGTATCCAGGTCTATGAAAAACACTCCTCTCAAAACTGCAGTGAACTTATTAGATCTACCAATGTATCTGCATGCATTCATCAGCACACAACCCATTCCACCTGCACCATGAAACCAGTGTGCAAAACTGTCACCTCAGAATGAAACTGGAGCTGCAGCCCGGTCCACCTGCACCATGAAACCAGCGTGCAAAACTGTCATCTCAGAATGAAACTGGAGCTGCAGCCCAGTCCACCTGCACCATGAAACCAGCGTGCAAAACTGTCATCTCAGAATGAAACTGGAGCTGCAGCCCAGTCCACCTGCACCATGAAACCAGCGTGCAAAACTGTCATCTCAGAATGAAACTGGAGCTGCAGCCCAGTCCACCTGCACCACGAAACCAGCGTGCAAAACTGGAAATGTACTGAGTGAAGAGCGAATGCTTTCTGGAAACGTCCCGTTGTCCCGGCGGCAGTTTCAGAAGCTGGTCTCGTCAAGGCTGGCCAGCGCTGGCTCACTCACCATGCTCAGAGCTGCTGCTGCCGCTGCTGCTGGCTGGACTCTCACAGCAGCAGGCAGGACGATTTCTTTTTAGCCTTTTTCTTTTCCACTGGCGTTTTCCTATTGATCTGTCTGACCAGGTCATAAAAGATCTACGGAAGGAGAAAGCGTACTTGTGTTAATGATCCGCACTTTGCTTGCTGTAAAGAGAACTAAAATCAACTCAATCATTTTGTTAAAGTAGTTTGACAATTTATTTAGTTTTTATTTGTTGTACTGAAAAATTCTAAATTGGCGATGATCCTCTAAAGTTAAAGAAAGCTTAGCGCCACAGCCAGTGCAAGAAGAGGTCCTGTTCCTCTCGCTTCCCATCGACGACTGATTTGTCTGCTGAGATGCTGGGTGTGTCTGCGTGAATCAGCAGGGATATTTACAACTTTCCCCAAATGGCTGTTAAATACCAAACTGTTGTTAAAAGCCAAGTGAAGAATCTCAAGCAATAACCATGACTACGAACAGAGCAAAAAGACGGGATTGTCCCTCTCTTGTAATTTTATTGTGAGCGAGGACATTGGTTTATTTTAAAAGCCAACAAACAAAAAGCAGAGCTGAATAAAACAAGGGTGTGTGAAAGAGAGTTACTGGAACTCAGGAGATCTGAGAATTGGGAGGACTCATTTTTGCTCATTTAAAACACGTCACTGTTTGGCTGTAGCGTGGCTGCAGTGAGTGTCCTGGAATAAACACGTGGCGCTCGTTCACTCGCTGCTCTGTCAGTCTTACCTCATTAACGTTGATCTTTGACTTTGCAGAGGACTCTAAAAAGGCACAGTTGTTCCACTGTCTTGCTAGGTTCTGACCCTGTTCCTTCCCCACGACCCGCTCGTCCTCCAGATCACATTTATTGCCAACCAGAATCATTGGGACCTGCGGGGAAACAAGAAGGGGAGCTGGTCAGACACTGAGCAGCCACACAAAGGAGGACAAACCCTTACTGAACTTGCCCAATCCAGAATAATACACCCAGTTACAGACGAGTTTAAACCATCTCCCCCCATCCACCTCCAACTTCACAGTGCAGCCTCATGGACCGAGTGTCGTGCTTCACACCCTGCTGTGGAATCAGAGAGGAGGAGAGCCTGCTAACTGCACTTCACTTGTATTATTAAAAGCTAGTGTGATCCGCTTAATGACAAAAGGACAGTTTAACGTTGACTCGTCAACAGTGAGCAGCGGGATCAACACAGAACTCCATTTGCGGTAACTGAATGAAAGCTGCACTTCAGCTGTGTGTGAAAGCCGAGCCATACTCTCCTGCTAGCAATGAAACAGCAGCAGCCATACAGAACAAGTCTGTCAGCGACACCCATCCCCTGCCATGGCTGTGCCCTCATGACTAGAGCATTATTAAAGTTTAAAGCAGCTGGCACCTTGAATGTCAGAAGGAGAGGTGTGGTACAGTGCAGAGGAACATCGATATACTCATGCCCACTGTGTGCAACACAGCCCTGCAGGATCAATGCAGTCTAGAAGCTACTTACATCTTCAGTGTCCTTCACTCGTAGGATCTGTTCTCTCAAGTCCTGGAGGTCGTTAAACGTTGACTGTGCTGTAATAGAATATACTAAAGCGAAACCCTGGCCGTTCTTCATGTACAGGTCTCTCATCGCTGTGAACTGCTCCTGTGGACCAAAAATAAAAAGTGTTCAGTGTCCTCAAATCATGTGTCCACACGAGACCAGGGTCCCCCTTCACTAACAGTGTCAAGTGTCTGTTCGTCTGTCCAGATGAACTCCACTATGCCTTGATCATGCACTCCTAACCTGAAACACATTCTCAGGAACACGAATCTACAATCAGTTCCACTTATTAGTTTGGAAAATTCATTATCGGAGGTTTATATAGTTTACATTGTATATTTGATCTGAAAGTTACTTTCTGTTTACGTATTCTTTCAAAACCCATATGCATATTCAGATATATTTTTCACTGTTAAAATGAGTCAAAAATCATAATTAAACCCAACTGCGGTATTGGACAATGTAGATCAATTATCAAAACCATTAACAAATGAGGAACAAACTGCTTGAGGTAGTAAGAGGGCCTGAATTATATTACTGAGTACAACTGGAGAGCATGTGCTCCTGTGTAATTCATTTCAGGGATTGATACCTGGTCCTTCATTAACTCAAGGCTCTAGCACTATCATTAGATTGATACCTGGTCCTTCATTAACTCAAGGCTCTGGCACTATCATTAGAGGCTCTGATACCTGGTCCTTCCTTCATTAACTCAAGGCTCTGGCACTATCATTAGATTGATACCTGGTCCTAGATTAACTCAAGGCTCTGGCACTATCATTAGATTGATACCTGGTCCTTCATTAACTCAAGGCTCTGGCACCATTAGATTGATACCCCCCCCTGGCATCACCATTAGATTGACCCCCCACCCCCCCCCATGTTTGTGTGAATAATTGCCCCACGCTATATGTTCCCAGGGTTGATCATGTTACCCCTGCCCTGATCACTCATAGTAAAACAAAGCAAAACGCTCTCTTACTGTCCCTGCTGTGTCGAGAATTTCAAGCATACATTGTTGTCCGTCTACTTCCACTTGCTGTATGGGGGGGAAAGAGGAGAAAAAGAATGAAGAAATTATCCATAACAACCTAGCCATTATATACCACAGCGGCCCTGGAGAGAGTCCAGAGAACAGCAGCAAGACTAATCCAAGCAGGGCTGGGATCCCTTCAAACATGACTTTACAAAGCTTTGAGATCAATCAGCCACTAGGAACAGGACCAGCTTAGGACGGGCCGAATGGCCTCCTCTCGTTCGGAAATATTTTTATGTAAAAAAAGAAATAAGCCAACGACTCATTTAAAATGGGGTCTGACTAAGGGTTGCAATGACACGATTTCGAGATTATTGGTCATTTTGTCCAGGCATGATCACTTATTGCACTGAAATCTTCCTATCAGTAACTGCATTATTAGCAGTGATCGTGTTTCTGAAAACGTACTTTGGAAAACTTACCTTTCTGTATGAATCTTCTATTGTGGGGTCATATTTTTCAACAAATATTCCCTGTACGAATTGTACTGTCTGGAAAAAAAACGAAACAAGGAATGCAAATACTTAGCAGTGTACTGAATAAGATCCAGTCATTAATTCACTGTTTTTAATGTGCAAGTCAGATAGCGAAAGAGGAAGCAATGGCCATTGTACTTGAAGGCAATGCACATAAAAGACAAATTAAACCATGAGAGAGACTTGCATCTATTTCTGTAAGGGAAGGCTGCACAACATTGCTCCTCGATTTCTGTAAGGGAAGGCTGCACAGCACTGCTCCTCGATTTGGAGAAGCAGAAGAGAGACAGGAAGGTGCCAGCACAGTTTCCAGCAGCTCTGCAGTCTGCTTTTCCAGCGAGAGTCAGGGTCAGCTGTACTCTAGACTCAGCCCTGCCAGCGCACTCACCAGAGCGGACTTCCCCACACCCCCCGAGCCGAGGACCACAAGCTTGTATTCACGCATAGTGTGGCCTGTTCAGAAAACAGCGTCTCAATCTGAAACGAAAGAGAGGCACAGGTTACAGCTCACACTGAAACGAGGAGCACAGCTTACAGAAGAAACGGGAAGACAAGCCTCCTAACCCTGACCCGCCGCTGACCTCAACACCCTCCCACTGCACTGGAACAGAACAGTTCAAACTGAAGGAGGGAATCCATACGCTGCTCACTGAGCGCCAAAGCGCTGTCCCCATTTCAAAAGGGGAAGAGTCAAACTTCAGGACAATTACTAGCCCTGGTAGAAGGCACTGGCGAAATGCAATGGAATTAAACTCTCAATTCTAACTGGTGCATAAGAGAGTCCGTAACGAAAATTCAACATAACCTCCCTGGTGTTTTCATTCAACCTCGATTTGCAACATCAAGCACTGAAACCTCAAACGAACCTGAAGTAACCAAACTTCAAACGAAAAACTGAAATCTCAAATAATCTTATCGAAATAAAACCAGGCGCTGCACAGCAGGTCAAATATCTGTAGTCATTTTACAAACCAGGACACGCCTGAGAGGGGATATTAAAGGGTGCACGGGGACCACCCTTTTATTTCCATAACACTGCTAAGAATTTTTAGCTGCCTATTTTACGTTATTTTATTATAAACATCAAAAAACCACTACATCAAAAGAGATGCGAGAGACTATATTTCCTTGACACATTGCTGAGAAACAGATAAGAATAAAATGAATTAAGTCAGACCTAAAAAATGCTGTTTGAAAACACACTTCAAGCAATCACCTCATGCTAATTTGTAATCTCATGTCTGGTATGTGCTGTCTTCAGTATCCACAGGGTTCATTTAGAATTCAGTCCTGATAGACTCACAGCAGTAAGAGACGCATCTAAAAACCCGTGCAAGACAGGTGCCTCCAGACATGAGGGAATGAACAATGCAGAAATACTCATCCTTCAAGAATAAAATCCCACATTAAAGAAATAAACACAGACAAAATCAATGCAGAGACAGTTCTACAGCCTGTCAGACTCGATCAGGCATGACAGCTCTAAAAACGAGAGTGTTTTTATCCAGCGTATCATCCTGGTAAAGCCACCCATAGCATTCCTCTCTGGAGGACTGGTGAGCTAGTCTAGCACAGGAGGAGAGTTTGAAACAAATGCACGCTCCACTTTCCATTCTAGCCAGCGCTGGACTTCAACTCAAACGATAGCTTAATGAATGAAATGGAGTCATTTTTATTCCACAAAGATTCTAAGAAAAACGTTAACGACAAATGGAAACTATTTCATTTCACACAGACACCCCATATTAGGAAATGCCTCTTCAATGAACCTGCAGCACAGGCCTCGTTGCTCTTTCCTCCCAGAGTTTCCCCGACAAATAAGGAGAACGGAGGAGCATGCCATAAACACTGCCTTCTCTCGCCTGTCCTCTGCCTGGCTTTCTAGCGCAGGGCCCTTTTAAAACAATGACATCATCAAACAATTATCCTTTTCTGGCAAGGGGGCTGTTTCTCCATGTAAGGCTGTGAATACTCCACAAATATGACAAGTGGTTTGATTCCTGGAATTCGTATATTCTGCCCTGCCTCACAGCAGCTCTAAGGATCATGGGCAACGCCTCGACAACACAAAAGCAGGCTTTTCAAAACCAGTGGAGGGTTAGGATTTCAGCCAATACACTTCGGCTGCAAAAGAAGGAAAGCCCCTGGTGAAATAGAGGCGAGCCGACTCAGAAATGAAAAAGGAGCTCACGTGACATCGTGACTCATCAAATGCACCAAAACCTCGTGTTTTGGTGCGAGTTACTGTGCTTGCAAGTCAGGCTGAGTGGAGAATACAACACCTTTCCATGAAGCAATCAGCACCCCATCCACAGAGTCTGCTGTATCACACTGGAGCCCCACAACTACAAGAGAACATGAACAGCAGTAAGACACTGACCCTACACAGCACGCAGCATCTTGTAAAGTCTAGCAAATACCACACAAGACAAGCCAGCTCTACAAATAAACACACAAGACATGGTGGGGAGTCTGACTGCGGTTTTGTAGAGGTTTTCTGTGTGTGGTGTGCTACTGATTTACCACAGTAACTGGAGTGATCTGTACTGCTTAAAAAGTGAAACATTATTTTGCACGCCAGGCAAAGTGCTACATAAGAGGACCAAGACAATAAGGAAAAAAAAGGCTTGGCAATGAGAAAAGGCTGTTCAAGGTTCGTCCCTGTTTAGCACCCCACTCGCCCGTACTAGTGAGATCGTATTTTAACAGGACAGAATAGGTGTTCAATGTTTCCAGTGTTTGAAGATTCTACTACATCACCTGTGAGGCTGTTCCATGCATTTCTAACTCTCTGTACAAAGGTGCTTTTTACCTTCCATTCTCCACTTGCTTCCATTCAGCTTCTGTTTACTATCACCTGGTTCTACTCTCTGTGCCGAACCTGAAGTCACTTCTCTGCACTGTCTCCCATTTTATAGACTCACTCTTGTTAACCTGCCCTCACGGCTCATTGAGTCCTGGGACCAGCCTAGTTGCTCTTCTCTGTACCTTCAAGTGCAATAATGTCTTTTTTTGCAGTGAGGGGACTAAACTGGACACAGTATCCTTGGATAAATGCAATACAGACACATGTTTCTACTTGACTGTAGTTTTAAATGACGTGACGCACTCTGTTAATAAAAACTGTTAGAGTGCAGTCAGCCCAAGTTCAAAAAAACACTATTTCAGAGAAAAATAGCAAAACAATGTTCTGCACCCACCCAGTATCCTGGGAGTTTAACCAGAGGAGTTTAAGAAACCATTGTATTAAAAGAAAAACAGCAGATCTACAGCAACAGAAGTATGCACTGGGCATGGACAGCATGCAGGGGATTGTGAATCGTGTGGCTCTCTTCTTTGCATGGACAGTATGCAGGGGATTGTGAATCGTGTGGCTCTCTTCTTTGCATGGACAGTATGCAGGGGATTGTGAATCGTGTGGCCCTCTTCTTTGCATGGACAGTATGCAGGGGATTGTGAATCGTGTGGCTCTCTTCTTTGCATGGACAGTATGCAGGGGATTGTGAATCGTGTGGCTCTCTTCTTTGCATGGACAGTATGCAGGGGATTGTGAATCGTGTGGCTCTCTTCTTTGCATGGACAGTATGCAGGGGATTGTGAATCGTGTGGCTCTCTTCTTTGCATGGACAGTATGCAGGGGCTTGTGAATCGTGTGGCTCTCTTCTTTGCATGGACAGTATGCAGGGGATTGTGAATCGTGTGGCTCTCTTCTTTGCATGGACAGTATGCAGGGGATTGTGAATCGTGTGGCTCTCTTCTTTGCATGGACAGTATGCAGGGGCTTGTGAATCGTGTGGCTCTCTTCTTTGCATGGACAGTATGCAGGGGCTTGTGAATCGTGTGGCTCTCTTCTTTGCATGGACAGTATGCAGGGGCTTGTGAATCGTGTGGCTCTCTTCTTTGCATGGACAGTATGCAGGGGATTGTGAATCATGTGGCTCTCGTTGTATCAACTATGCTGCTTTATAAAGTAAACAGGGTTCAAAGTCTACCAGTACCGTGTGATGCTGCTGCTGTTTACAGTGTGTCTGTTTGCCGATAGTCACTGGCAACATCACAGACTAGGAGGCAGATAAATTATTCCCCACAAGAGGTTTTACATCCTTCACTGTTCTGCTTCAGGAGGAGTTTCAATGTAATCTCTTCTGAGGATCCCAGCGGATCTAGATCACGCTCCCTCCTGTAACAATGCTGGCTTTCTGTTCCCACAGTACACCTCTCCTCTCTGAGCACCAGCACTGTTGCAAATAGGCCTGTTCATTTTACACCATTCGAAGCAAGCATGCACTCTCAACGTGTTCGTTTCTCATTTACGTGACTGTTTTCTCCAGTCTGTGTGCAGATCAATATTCCTGTTGCTCTTGCGTTTCACATTTTGCTCAAGGTAAAACAGCATTGCTGCTAAACACATTCTTCCAGATGAAGGTGACGAGGTATTGATTAGAGTTCCCGCAATCTTTTCTTTTAGTTTTCCTGTTCCTGAAAACAAGGCCTTTCAGTCAAAAGCAGACTAGAGTAAAACCCTGATTATCCAAACCATGATTGTTGGAACCCTGTAACCCGAACAGCCGTCGGTAAATCAGTCCTGCTGTGCGCTGTGCTCTTCTGCTCAGTCCTGTATGCTATGCTGTATTACAGGCAAAGGGTTTGAAACAGATCTAAAACTGGGAAAGCAAACTCGACAAAGCAGAACAATTCCTTCAGTTAGAAGTGACCACATATCCAACCCCAGCAGACCTCACTGCACCTGTGGTCAAGCTGCACCAGTTACCATGGCGTTCTCAAACCCCTCAAGGGTGTAACGTTTTAAACACCCGCAATGATGTGCGGTACAGCGTGACCGCCTGACCACAACCAACTCAAAACGTCAAGTGATCAAACAGTCATCGTAATGCTTAAGCCTTTACACTGAAATCTTTGTTTTGCACAAGACCACATTTAAGCAGCTGCCACTCAAAATGTATGCAAGCCATTCCATGTTTTGTGCTGCTTCTTTATTTCTGCATTTAAAAATACCACCAAAAAAAAATAAAGGAAATGAATCCCTCTTGTGTATTCTCAAACAATCGACAAGGAAACATTCATGACTAAAAACAAATCTCAGTATGTTTTCGTAAGACTCAATAAGATATGAATATTCGGGAACATTTGCTATAGCCTGTTCATTTTCTGAAGCTTGAAATACCAGAGCCATTTCTTATCAG
Source organism: Polyodon spathula (assembly GCF_017654505.1). NCBI lineage: Eukaryota > Metazoa > Chordata > Actinopteri > Acipenseriformes > Polyodontidae > Polyodon > Polyodon spathula. Next base: position 155,872 of record NC_054558.1, on the reverse strand, counting down.
CCCACTGGAAATGTTTAACTACCCACTAGCAATTCAACTTGTGGACAAAGGCTGGCTTGTACAAGCTGCTAGTGTAAACCGAGTCACACAATCCTCTGAACTCTCACAGCAACACCAACTGCCAGCAGAGCACGGACTGGACTGCCCTCCTGCACATACCAGCTGGGCTTTACTGGAAAACAATGTGAAAATCACTGTGTTCTGCATCAGCGCTCATTAAACTGGAGGCAGGTCAGGGAATAACTTTCAGAAGAAATTCACTTTACTTCTTTCTTTCTTTGTGTTTTTGGTGCCGTACTCCAGCAGTGGCCAGTGTCTCCAGCACTTGCATTTCATCAGCACTATGAAGCCTTTTGTTAAACAGCCTTGCTCGGGAGCACTAAGACAGAGAGGGATGGACTGACTGGAAATACAAGATCATTCTAAGGAGGCCATGTTTTCAATTCCCGGTAGAAAGATTTTTTTCATCAGATTTCAGAAAGTAACATTGATGGTTTGCAGCAGTCTGGCTTTCAATAAGTCGGTGACTAACAACGAGATGGTTTTTCAGTTCTCTTGTTGACTCACTGATTATGAAAAAGCTTTTCGCCCCAAACCAGCATGAAAATCCCCTATTGCAAGGGAGTGGGCTCAATCTTTCAAAGCCTGCTTAAAGCACTGCTACAGTCAGTGACCCCTCTCGTATTGCACTGACTCATTCTGATAAAACTGCTCAGATAACGACACAGAAACACACGCTTTCAAGAAGTTGACAGAAAGCCGAGAGTCTTGTCAGAGAAATGCGGCTCATTCAGATTATTAACCTTGTGCTTAAGAGTCATTTAAAAAGTCCTAATAGAAGATTACAGTTGAAATCCAAACATAGAACTGCTTCCTTGTGTTTCAACCGTTTCAAAAGAACAAATTAGAGACCGGGGTTCCCCTGCAATAACCCACAGAAAAACTAGAGACCGGGGTTCCCCTGCAATAACCCACAGAAAAACTAGGGTCCAGACTCATGCTAATCAGGGTCTGTGAAACCAGCCATAACAGCGTCAAGTTAATATATGGTATGCTCTCTGGTTATTATTAATAATCTCTCTGATTATTAATGCAGCTCTGTTTGTGTTCCCTGTTCACAGTCTTGGCAGGATTCATTTCTCAAGAGGAGTAGAAGAGGGCATGCACTCGTACTCCTACACGCTGCGCAGTGATGAGCTTTGTGATGCACAGCACTCCCTGCCCACTAGCCTGGACATTGTGAGATGAAGCCTCTCTGTGTCGTCTCGGACATGGCCCCTGTCCTTCCTGACCGTCACACAGTCAGAAGCCTGCTGCATGGCTGCTGCAGCACATGGCCGGAAGTGCTGGCCGACCTTTCAGAAGGCGTTTTCCTCTTTAATGTTACTGAAGACCAATTAAAAAGTATGAACATTTCTGAGACATACAGATCCCTGATGTTTCTATTCACATTATTGGCTCGCTTTATATTTCATGCAGGTTCTAATGATCCCAAAGTCATGATGCCATACCCCATTATCAGATATCAGAAAATCATTCAAATAGTGGGTAAAAAGAAACAAAGAAACAAACAATTGCTTAAACCGTGTTTAGAAGACATTGTACAGCATTGCACTTTGATCAGGGAAAACTCCCTGACATAACTGCTGTCAAAGTGCAACACAGGCTGAGAAATCAGTATCTGTCACCGCTCCACCAACGGGACTCGGTCTGCATTCAACTGCTTTCTAACATGCTCCCGAATCTCCTGAAACAAACTATAAATGTATGACTTCAGATAAAGAGGAAGCTTCTTTAAAAGGACTGTACAAGTTTTGTGATTCATCAGCTAATTTTAGGACTGGTCAAATAATCATGCAGACTGTGAGGAAAATCCTGCTGCTGCAGAACTGCAAACCCCCCCCCCACCCAAGAAAAAAACAGTGCTGACAGGCAATCTAAAAATGATAGCAATACAAAACTATCAGTTATTCCAGTCAGCTGCTGCAACCTTGCAGCCTAAAAATACTTGAGCACAGCAGCTTCCAGGCTGGTGCGTTCCAGAAGATCGGAATTCCTAAATCCAGCACGGCGAGGGGACAGACTGGCACAGCGAGTTCCTGCAGAAATCCTGGAATCAAGCCTGGCTCTCTTCACTGGTTAGACGAGTCTTGCGGTTTCCACTTAGTCCCCCATTGAGATGGCGTTTGAGTGAGCAACGCTCTACACTCGAGATGCAGGGAGGGCACACAACGCAAACGCATGAGCAGGTAAACGCTGGAGCGAGCAGTAGAGCTCTGTCTCGTTTGCACGCTGAGAGGAGACCAAAAGCACAGCACAGCTCACTGTAGTTCAGCAAGCGGCTCTTGAACGAAGAAGAGCGAAGTGTACTGGGACACATACTCTGCCCAGCTGCTTTAATGTTTGTCTTTAATTTTTTATATAGTAACTGCTTAAAACTTTCTCACAATTTAGAATAGCCAATTATTTTAGGCTCAGTTCACCGGCTGGAGGTCGGGGCGCGGATACTGGCAGCCGCCTTGAACGTTTCTGCTTGTGTGACAGAGGGGGGGGGGGGGGGGGGAATACTCCTGCCCAGGCGTAGCTTAGTGGCAGCAAATGACGAACCTTGTTCCCTCCGCAATCGTTAGAATAGTCTAGGCGAAGCCGACAGTTCTTTCACACCACCGGTGGGTTGCAGCCACCTCAGAGCTGCAGCGTCGGAGGACAACGCCGCTCTGGGAAGCTTACAGGAAAGCCCGCAGGCGCCCTGCCAGCGGCCAGACTGCAGGGGTCTCTGGTGGGCGGTGAGCCCAGGATCATTTGATCTTGTTATGCATCATGCAAGTAGCCCATCAGGATGATCATGTGCAGCGTGGTGCATATCGGATCACGACCGGCACATCGTGGTACACATTGTTATCGTGAGATTGGGGTCCCGTTACACCCCCAGTTAGAACACAGCGAGTCGATCTAACGATACGAATGGTTCAATCTGTAAAAGACAAAGAGCTGCAGGAAGGAGGAACTTTAAAAAGATTATAAGGAACCGAATGTGTTCAGCTGCAAAACAGATAAGAACCCAAAATAAACATACAAAAATGTAACTAACAGCAACCAAATAAACAGCGCTGGGTTTTCAATGGCCTTGTGTGTTTCAAACACTGCAGCCCTGCTCGCGGAGCGGCGCTTCAAGACCAATACAGAATCTACATTGTTTCACTTTAATAAAGAGGACAATTATTTGCAGCGCATGAACATTAGTGTGGGTCGGCCCCCAAAGACCTGCTCAGAGCAAAGCATGCATAGTGGTGTTCAGTTACTCCTGCCTTCAACAAACAGCACTGTGCACACAGCCAAGGGAAAAGGCTTTGTACTTAACCCTGGCCCCAGCCTTCTGTTCCACGCCTCAGTGTGTGTCTGCACAGGGTTACGATCATCTGTGTTCTAATTCAAAGACACTTCAAATCACCCGAGCATTACAGTTAATGCAGCTAAAAAAAGAAAACAGTTTGCGATTTTAAATTTTTTTCCCCTCACTCATTCAGGTCTCAAATGTGCAGTTCTGAAAGAAGCACATGTTTTAGTGTTTTATAAAATGCTCAATTCCAGGAGTAGCTTATACTAGTGTGGTAAAAGATGCTCAGATGACACTGTTTCGTTCACTGCAATTCTGTGTAGAAACACGGAAGCCCTCATATGGATGATATAGAAACCCCTTTAGGGCACGGTCTGTGCAGGGCAAAGTACTGCAGGAAAATGATGAACCACCACATTACACAAGCCCCACAAATCCAACATTTAAAAGCCCTATATAGTGTCATTTTCAAATAAATTCAAAATGAAACTCCTATGACTGCATAATTCAGTCACTAATCTCTACCGAATCAAACTGAAATCTGCATTTGTAAAAGACAGCTTTTCCTGTTTGATCATTTCCTGAGATTTCACAGCGACACATGAAGACCGTGCTGAGGCTGCACAGTGCTCATGAAGACCGTGCTGAGGCTGCACAGTGCTCATGAAGACCGTGCTGAGGCTGCACAGTGCTCATGAAGACCGTGCTGAGGCTGCACAGTGCTCATGAAGACCGTGCTGAGGCTGCACAGCGCTCATGAAGACCGTGCTGAGGCTGCACAGCGCTCATGAAGACCGTGCTGAGGCTGCACAGCGCTCATGAAGACCGTGCTGAGGCTGCACAGCGCTCATGAAGACCGTGCTGAGGCTGCACAGGGAGATAGGGGCTTCATGCTCATAAGACCGTGCTGAAGGCTGCACAAGCGTGCTCATGAAGAACCGTTTGAGGAAGCGGCTTTTTTGAGAGAGCTCGGGAGGGAGGCGCTGCAGAGATCGCAAGCCTGCCCAAGAACAGTTGCTGAGTGCTGCATGAAGACCGTGCTTGAGGCTGAGGCTGCACAGTGCTCATGAAGACCGTGCTGAGGCTGCACAGTGCTCATGAAGACCGTGCTGAGGCTGCACAGTGCTCATGAAGACCGTGCTGAGGCTGCACAGTGCTCATGAAGACACAGTGCTCATGAAGACCGTGTTGAGGCTGCACAGTGCTCATGATGATAGCAGCCTACATCTACATGTACAGTAAATCTCACCTAAGCCATGAAACTGCACAAGCTGAAACCACTCCAGTCAGAAACAGCCTGCTTGTTCAACTAAAAAGACAACTTGGTGTTTAATTCTGCTCCTTCTCTTTTTTCATCTGGCAGTAACTCTACCTAAGAAACAATGAAGTGAAATGCGAGTCCTGCCAGCAGCAGCATCCATTTTAATCCCTGGGAAGCACAGGCATGTGTTAGGGACTGCAGAGGACTGCACAGTGCCATGCCAGTCACAGGAACAGCTGGGGATCAGCAATGCTCTCAGGACTTGTATCACATTCGACGACTCGACCCTGCCCTGAACTGGAGGGAGCACCCTTTCTGTTAGGGGTGAGGGAGCAGTACAGACTCTGCATCAACCCTGCCCTGAACTGGAGGGAGCACCCTTTCTGTTAGGGGTGAGGGAGCAGTACAGACTCTGCATCAACCCTGCCCTGAACTGGAGGGAGCACCCTTTCTGTTAGGGGTGAGGGAGCAGTTCAGTCTCTGTGCCTCAAGCCTGCCCTGAACTGGAGGGAGCACCCTTTCTGTTAGGGGTGAGGGAGCAGTACAGACTCTGCCTCAACCCTGCCCTGAACTGGAGGGAGCACCCTTTCTGTTAGGGGTGAGGGAGCAGTACAGACTCTGCACCAACCCTGCCCTGAACTGGAGGGAGCACCCTTTCTGTTAGGGGTGAGGGAGCAGTACAGACTTGTTGCTAACTATGACTCAACCAAACCCATACTGAACCCAAGTAATTGCTCATGCTACAGTACAGAAAAATGTTTTAGCTTTTAAACTAAAAGATATAAATATCCTACCTTTAAAAAAAAAAAAGCCGTGCTGTGAATGTTATCAAGGGATGTGCACTACTTCCTTTACAACCCCTACCTAGGAGAAGAGCAGGAAAGGGAACAGCAGCTTTATCTGTCAGGCTAATGCAAGCTTTGTTGAGAGAAGCTCAATCCCAAATCTTCAGCAGAAGGCTGAAAATGACCAGAAACCCAGAGGCTTTGTGTCAGTTTCTTCAAAACAGCTATTCCAACTGGCAAAGGTTTCAATACAAGAAACGCCTGACATCAGCTTTTACTGCAGTGTGTGTGTGTGTGTGTGTGTGTGTGCGTGTGCGTGTGCGTGTGTGTAAGAGGGGGTGTGTGCGCATGCATAGCGCGAACTGCTTTCCCTAACAGAAAACAAGGTTGGATTGCTCCAGAATGCACAAAGAAGAATACAGCAACCATTCACCGATGAATCACCTGTTGTGGACAGATAACCAGGTGCTGCTGTACCTAAACACGCATGTCAGTAAACACAATTACCTCCACTGACTGATCCAGTCAAGGGGCGGTCAAGCATGAAATAAGCACTGTCCTCACCCCTGACTACAAAGGGCTATCCTGCAGATGAAATAAGCACTGTCCTCACCCCTGACTACACAGGGCTATCCTGCAGATGAAATAAGCACTGTCCTCACCCCTGACTACAAAGGGCTATCCTGCAGATGAAATAAGCACTATCCTCACCCCTGACTACACAGGGCTATCCTGCAGATGAAATAAGCACTGTCCTCACCCCTGACTACACAGGGCTATCCTGCAGATGTTTTTCAAGTGAATAACTCCACTGTCAGTCAAGCGAGTTTAACAAGGTTTCGTCACTCTGGAGTCCGCTGGCAAATGACGTCGTTTTTACAATCCAACACCTGTCTCCTGGCAATCAATCCCAAACAAACACAGTGCTAATGCAATCCCAGTCAGAAACATGCAACCGATTACCAGCGTTCTCTGACACAGGAGGAGGGAAGACTCCCTCCAGAACACATCCTGCACCAAAACATCAGCTAATCAAAAAAAAGTTCCTGGAAAATAAACACGCTTACTTCTAGTGTATACCTGGTTTAATGAATGCAGACGCAAGGCTGGTTTCATACTGTACCTTCACCGTCAATCTGTCTGCTGCTGCACGCTGTAGCAAAATGCTGTCGGTACCAGAGCCAGCTTCCCTCGCTGCTGTGTCAGCGACTGCATTGCAAAAGAGCATGGTTTGCTGCTGGGGGTACATTTGAATGATCCCAGATAGATGTTAAAAACTGACTTTATTTTGAGCATCATCGGGTAAACAAGAAGCGAATTACTTCATTATCACAGTGCAGTAGCAGCTACAGGGCTGCTCTGCAATGTGAGCGGTGAAGAGCAATCACTGTCGCTAATGAGTTTACAGGAAAATACCAAAAACACATCATCTGCAAGAACCAGTTTCCACCCAGCAGGGACTGTTCTGCGTACTGCAGAAGGACACAGATATCAGTGGATCAACCGTTCAATTACCCGAAAGACAACTTCACCTGAACTGCCAACAAACGTAATCCCCGACAAACAGAACAGCAGCCATGGCTACAGCAGACAAGGTTAGAAATAAAGGGTACACTTGTTGTATTAAAACCTGGACTGGATGAAACTGCTATGCAACAGGAGTCTTATTCCCATCCATCTTCCCCTACATGCAGATAGTAAGAGGCTTGACTCTGAAGAGACTGCCAAGGTGAAATGACCTACAGCAGGAAGCGTAAGAGATTTGGACCAGCAGGGAATGCAAACTGAGAACGTTCTTGTGCCTGGTGTGTCAGACGCCGTGTTTCAAAATGATTGTGTTTGTAAGCTCAGATTTTCTATCAGGAGACACCTCTCTAGGGAATGGCAGCTGCACACAGCAGTTGCACACAAGTATTTTGTCAGCTACTGTTCAACGGATCCTGGACAAGATCATCCACCTCAACTGGATGCCTTTGTACCAGCAAAAGAAAAAAAAAACAACAGCTAGACACAAAAGCAATGAAAAAAATATATAATCTGAATTTGAAAATAATAAATACGTCAAGACAGGAAGCAACGACAGGAAGCTTCAGAGCAGAACGGTTCTAACCTATAACAACATGCTGAGCGGCTAAGCTGTGAAAACACGGCTGTGAAAACCAAGCCATGAACAGCAACACAAGCGACCCAAGTGTGTCGTTTTATAACCAGACAGCTAGAAATGAGAACGGCAGCGCCCACTCTACAGCAGCACTGCCCGCTCCACGTTGTTATACTCACAGCATCGGAAGAAAAGCTAGATTGCCTATTGAGAACAAGGGTGCTTGTTCATTTATATTTTCCTGATTTAACTGAAATCCAAACACTGCTCATCTCCCAGCATCACACACACCTGCTCCAGTCCACCTGCTTCCAGGCTCTGAAAACATGCATGTGCTAGCAATGTCATACACACAGGAAGGAAGGCAAGCTCCAAACAAAAGGGCACCCGGGCATTTAAATGATCAATGAATGAAAACAGAGGCACATTAAAACCTTCCTTCTTGAATTCTGCACTGGACGCTAATAAAAACAGTGCTTTCCTGCATTGCCGGCCTGCAGTTTAGAGGCGCTGTGCTAGAGGCGATGCTGTGTGAATGAAGCCAGGCAGCACTCGTTTCCTCATGTTTAACATGCAGGAGTACTGCAAGCCGTCAGTCACAAACTCAGCCCGGGGGCCACGCATGACAGTAACAAGAAGCAGCCGCTTACAGCAGAGCCTGTCCAATCACAAGGCTTGATCTCTCCCTGCAGCGCAGTCAAGGGCACATCCCAGTACCTGGAATTGTGAAACGAGGTCACAACTGTGTGAGCTGGCAGGGCAGAGACGTCACCGTGCCAGAGAGAATGCTTTCCAAGGTTTTATTAACACAGGAATGCTCAGATACAGCATGCCACTCATGCACGTGCTGTTCCTCTCGCTACAGCAATCTTTCTCCAAAATGATCCCAGGCTGGTTTTCAAAGCTCCAGCGCAAAATCCTATTCTCGGCAATGCAAACTCTCACACAGCCACACAGGTGCAGCGTTCAGTCAGTTAGAGTTTGGTTAAAGGAGCGCTGCCAAGCGGTGGCTCATCTACCACTTCCATTCGGGAAAACAGGGCACATTTTGCTCATGAGGAAAAGTTTAAAAAAACAAAAATAAAATCTACCCCAAAATCTACCCGTGTGATAGTACAAGGCTTTCTCTAACAGTGTGTAAAGAGCAGCTCGCTGTCAGCTGAAAGCTCAAAGAGATGCTCTTGTGGGCTGAGCTGTGTTTACAGCGCTCACAAACACGGGGCGCTGGACACACACACTCCTATTCATTTATTAAGCACACCTCAGAGAGGCGCCGCTTCATCTCAGTGCACTAACTGAAGGAGATCGCCTACAGCGTGTCACTTTCAACCCGCGCTTAACAGACAATTACAAAAAAATGAGAATATCTGAAATCAGAGGGATACACAAAAACAATACGAAATAAAGAAAACACGGCAGTGTTATCAACGTCTTCACACATTATTGCATCTGAAGACGCTACTGGAGGGAATCGCAGTCAATAATTCATTACTGTTGTGACTCTACACAGCCTGAAGTTATGGATTCACACCTTTAATAATACATTTCATAAGAGCCCCTATCCACAGCTCTACACTGTCTAAGAGTCAAATGTATAAACTGTGTATGTAATATTTAACACACTTATAAAATTGGGCTTAAAACTGACTTTGAAACCACACGTCTCTGGGTGCTGTAAATTGCGTTATCACTTCACCATCTAGACAAGAGATCATTTCAGTTAAGTGCAAATACATGTAAAACGAACTAAAAAAATCTATCCATCTATTATATATATCTCACACATTCACATAGAAACGATGACATCGCTTCCGTACAAACCCAAGAGCTGCTAACTGTAATGGATAATAATACTGGTTAATTATAATCAGCACTGCACATCACCCCAGCGGATAACAAACAGCACGCAAAATTACACGACTCGGGAAACGACACCCAGACTGTGTTACTGGTAGCATTGCAAACGTGTAATCCTGTCGTGACCACCCACACACTATTATTATTATTATCATCATCATTACCAGCAGTACTATTTTACAAACAGCTTCAAAGCGAGCATCCCAGTTAAACTTTGGCGTGTATGTTTGTGAATGCGACGCGACCGGCTCTGACAGCCGGGTCGTGAATGGTGCCGGGTGAGCCTCTCTCCCCGGGTTTAGAGGATGCAAACGAGGCAGCTGGGAGCCTCCGAGGATGTTACGAGGTGTTCTCCGCTCTCAGCACTTTTTTTTTTTTAAAGTTTAGCCCGAAAGTAAAACACTGCGCACAGCCTGGTTACACTTACAAGATAAATCAAGCCTAGGTTCCCTCGGCCGGGATCATGGATCACAGCGCTTCACGGTTAGCATGCTTTGCCCCAGTGCAGTTTTGAGGGGTGCTTGTTTTTATGAATTTGTTTCTTTAACAGTGCAATGCAATCCGTCTCTCCGCCATATTCCGCTTTGCTGCTGGACCTCCCTTCCGCCCGGCCTGTGCAGGCTGCTCCCGCTGCCACAGGGCAGGGCTTTGCACCGAGGATCCCTCGCAACCCCCTCGCCTGACCGCCTATTCCAGCGCTCCGGACTGCGCCCCAATCACCCCGGCTTGTCCCTACTCTGCCCCGGTCTGACAGGCACGATCTCCGGTTAAAGCTCGCCTCCGTTACTCACCGTCTCTCGCTCTCTCCGCCGCTCCAGCAGCGCCTTCGCATCAGCGCCAGTCTATGCGCTGTGACGTCACCCCCAGCCTCCCTCCCAGCGCTCTTAAAAGGGCAACGCCACCGGACTCCCTGTGCACTGTGTTAGTACTGCAAATAATAATAATAATAATAATAATAAAATACTATACGTCAAAAAGAGCTATCAAGCGCCCAGGTCATATTTTGGGGTGTTAGTACTACTTGGCAAATAAGTAATAATAAAATCTATCCGTCAAAAAGATCTATCAGCGCCAAGGTCATTTTGGGTTGGAATTTGGCTATTTTCATAAACTTTAACAAATACAGCATGATATAAGCATAGGTTAAGCAGAGAGGCTGGTTAAAACATATTGAAAAAAACTAAGGTGAATTGTGATATGCACTGTATGCATTTTTTATTTGTAATAATTGCTGTTGGGCTTCATATGTCTATGTCAGTTAGTGCTACAGCTTTTAAACTCCTCCTCTCATCATTCCTATTGGTGTGTGTTTTTTTTTTTCCATTTTGTAACATTAATGTATTTGTTCTCCATTAAAAAAAAAATATGAAACTCTTTTGAAAATTTGACATCCTCCACCCCCGCCCCCGGCCCCCGTCTTTAACACAAAATTTATAGAGCCTTGGACAATGACAGCATGGCCAAGGAATGAGAAAGAAAGAGGTCTCCTATTGTGCATTCCCTGAGTCAATATGTTAAGAGAAACTGACGGGCCACAAAGAGTCAGAAGTCAGCTATACAAATGTTATACAAATAGCCCAGGAGCTCCGTGGAAAATCTTGTCTTCCGAAGCCTTGATGATCACTTTGTCAAACACCGCTGCAGCCTGCAAATAATCCCTGCCTTTCCTCGCTTTATCAGCAACCTGATAAGACAAAAGTCCCCGCAGTGTGCACAAATGGAGCAGAAGCTGCGTGTTCTGCTGGAATGTACACTGAAGCACTGCAGAGATTCTCTGTTGCCTTGCCAGCGAGGTGGTGCAGGACCAAGGCAAAGCTGCAGCTTATGATGCACAACGCGCAGTCTCCATGCAATGTTAGGCATACCTTTTCAATGTGCACCATATCCGTGTACAAATGCATAGCAAACTTCATTGGTATCGTATGACTTCCTATATGTGCCTCACTTCCTGTTCTACTTGAGAGAGCGATTTTGCAGTTGCCCATAAAGCATTGTGTGGGGTTTCTTCGATGAATAAAGGGCCCCGGCTACCATTGTGTGGATCAGAAAGCTACAGTGAAATAAAGAATCAGACTCAAAAACGATGAAATGACGAATTTGAATGACTGCTGTACTTTTCATCCACCAATCAAGAATTCCACTCAGTGCGGACCCTGTTTCCACTACTGTGGCACACAACACAACAAACACACACACCACACAAACACACCCACCAACCCACACAACACACACACACACACCACACAACCAGTCGAAATAAAAAAACAAACTCCATCTCCATAAGACTTATCGGGCATTGCCTCTCAGTGCGCTCGACTGCCAGGCGAGGAAACAGAAGGAGATGGTTTTTAGTTTCCAATTCTTTGTCCAGCTTCCTTCCGTCGTAGTTTTGGTTTTGAAAGGCCTGTAATTCCAAAACGGACGTTGCCCTTTTAAAGAGGGCAAAAGGAAATCCTCACTCAACCCCTCTGGGCAATAAAATCAGTAGAGCCTGTCCAATTGTTTACCTCTGACCTATTTCCTCTGTCTCATGCATTAAGCAAAATAACTGTAGTGTACAATCCACTCAATAGACTGAGCCAGCAAGACCTCGTTCACAGATCTGTAGTGTACACTCCACTCAATAGACTGAGCCAGCAAGACCTCGTTCACAGATCTGTAGTGTACACTCCACTCAATAGACTGAGCCAGCAAGACCTCGTTCACAGATCTGTAGTGTACACTCCACTCAATAGACTGAGCCAGCAAGAACTCGTTCACAGATCTGTAGTGTACCCTCCACTCAATAGACTGAGCCAGCAAGATCTCGTTCACAGATCTGTAGTGTACACCCCACTCAGTAGACTGAGCCAGCAAGAACTTGTTCACAGATCTGTAGTGTACACCCCACTCAGTAGACTGAGCCAGCAAGAACTTGTTCACAGATCTGTAGTGTACACCCCACTCAATAGGCTGAGCCAGCAAGAACTCGTTCACAGATCTGTAGGGTACACCCCACTCAATAGACTGAGCCAGCAAGATCTCGTTCACAGATCTGTAGTGTACACCCCACTCAATAGACTGAGCCAGCAAGAACTCGTTCACAGATCTGTAGTGTACACTTCACTCAATAGACTGAGCCAGCAAGAACTTGTTCACAGATCTGTAGTGTACACTCCACTCAGTAGACTGAGCCAGCAAGACCTTGTTCACAGATCTGTAGTGTACACTCCACTCAGTAGACTGAGCCAGCAAGAACTTGTTCACAGATCTGTAGTGTACACTCCACTCAGTAGACCGAGCCAGCAAGACCTCGTTCACAGATCTGTAGTGTACACTCCACTCAATAGACTGAGCCAGCAAGATCTCGTTCACTCGTTCACAGATCTGTAGTGTACACTCCACTCAATAGGCTGAGCCAGCAAGACCTCGTTCACAGATCTATAGTGTACACTCCACTCAGTAGACTGAGCCAGCAAGACCTCGTTCACAGATCTGTAGTGTACACTCCACTCAATAGACTGAGCCAGCAAGACCTCGTTCACAGATCTGTAGTGTACACTCCACTCAATAGACTGAGCCAGCAAGACCTCGTTCACAGATCTGTAGTGTACACTCCACTCAATAGACTGAGCCAGCAAGACCTCGTTCACAGATCTGTAGTGTACACTCCACTCAATAGGCTGAATACAAGTAGAATAGTCTATTTATTTATTTATTTTGTCCTTGTTGCTGCACTCGTCCTATACATTAAATACACATCTTTAAATTGCATTTTTATTTTATTATATGTCGTTGGTGTTGCTGTTAGTTCATTGACTCAAACACTGTGTTTTTAACGTGTTGTTGATGCGAGTTCAGAGCTGCTCTTCGGTTCTAGCTGGCACATGCAGCACACCCTTTGTTTATCAGACAGCACGTTACAGTAAAACTATTAGTGCTGCGATCCTAAATGTAAAGACATCAGCATCAATTTAGCGCTGAATTACTTTTTTTTTTTTAATTAAGCATCTCCATAGTTTTGGTCTGCCCCGCCCACCTTATTTCACTGGCACCGCCACGCATGCGCTAGCCTGCCGTCTCTGTCATTGGTTGGCAATAATATTGCAAGTAAATCTGGGAAGTGTAGTTTAACAAAGAGCTACGTTATAACCTGAACCCAGTTAAAGGACTACAGATCCCGGAGTTCCCTGCGGGCGAGGCGGTCCAATATTCAGATCAGAGGCGGGAGCGCGTCGGTCTCTGTTGGGGTTTGTATTGTTTTGAACCTCGGAAAGTGTGCCGCTGAGTTTCTCACTGTCAGGTACCGTATCACAGGTATAGACCCTCCAAACACCGCAGAGTAGATGCCATAGACATGTTTGAGTTGAACTATAAATACTGGGTTGTTATGAAGTCGTCATCAGCTTTTTAATTTCAGAACCAGCATGCTAAGGTAGACCCGCCGCTCCTCTCTTCACACGCCTCGCAGCGCAGGGCGGGTACCGGGCAGTGTGTGGAAGTGAAGGGGCGCATGGACGGGCTGTTCCCGTGGGGAGCGCGGTGTGATCTCATTGTATTGCGGTGTCTCCCTCTTTCTATATGCAGTCCGGAGAGTATGCAGCGATCAGCCAGGCTTAAGCGGGAGCTGCATCTTCTCAGCACCGAGCCAGCTCCGGGGGTCTCCTGCTGGCAGAACGACGGCCGAGTCGACGACCTCCGGGCACGTAAGTGACGCTTCAGCCAGACCAGCCACGCTTCGTCAGGTTGAATGCATCGCCTCTAGTTATTGCCGTGGCGCAGCTTTGCCGGAGGTTTGAGCAGCGCAGGATCACCTGCGGTTGGCTGGGCTCGAATCGGTTTTGAATCGGTTCCCCGTTGTAACGTTTCAATCTGAAGACAGTGTTGTGAGCGCCCGTTCCGGTGCAGAACAGCGAGCCGCTCTTGCTGCAGCCACGGCGTGTGTTTGGTGCGGCTGAGGCTGTGCTTGCTGTAGCGGTGCTGGCTCATGTGTGCTTGTTTTCCTCACAGAGATAGTGGGAGGGGTGAGCACTCCCTATGAAGGAGGCCTCTTCACACTGGAGATCGTGCTCCCAGAGAGGTACGGAGGAGCCCTGTGCTCCTGTGTTAGTCTTCATTTGTTTTTTGTAGAAACACCACAGTACAACACAATGCTAATGAGGAAAGAGGTGTTTGAAACTCACCTGTTTAATTCACAGGTATCCCTTTGAGCCCCCCAAAATGCGCGCAGAATCTGTCTGGACGCTCTGAAGCTCCCCCCAAAGGTGAAGAGGACCCCAAAGGTGAAGAGGACAAGTGAAGCTTGCTGTACACTGCGAGTGAATGGCAGAGAGAGCAGGCCTCTGTACGCTTGTGTCGTTGTGTCTGTACGCTGCGAGTGAATGGCAGAGAGAGCAGGCCTCGTTGTGTCTGTACGCTGCGAGTGAATGGCAGAGAGAGCAGGCCTCGTTGTGTCTGTACGCTGCGAGTGAATGGCAGAGAGAGCAGGCCTCGTTGTGTGAATGCGTGTTGAAGGGTATCCCTGGTAAACACTGTGTTTTGAATGCGTGTTGAAGGGTATCCCTGTTTGGTGCAGGGAGCGTGGAGGCCCTCTCTCAACATCTCCACTGTTCTGACCTCAATCCAGCTGCTGATGGCAGAGCCTAATCCAGACGACCCCCTGATGGCAGATATTGTGAGTATCCTGCAAAGCCAGAGCATTGCTCCATGTGATGCAGGCCCTCCAGCTGCATTAAACTGAAACTGCACCCAGATTCACAAAGAACCAACATGAAGCAACTCGGATGAGAATTGTTTTTCAGTTTTTGAATTTCTCCTGTGATCTGCAGTCCTCCGAATACAAATACAACAAGCCGGTCTACCTGGAAAAGGCGAGGCAGTGGACCGAGAAGCATGCGATCCAGAGGAAGCAGGTGAGCAGGACCTGCAGCACTCTGTGTCCGATCACTGGAACACACTGCGCCAGTCCTTCCGGACGCGCGGGGCTGTTGTATTGCACAGGCACAGTTATAGTTAATGCAATGTGTTGGATTTCAAGCACTGGTAGCAGAATTCGAATGCTGTGCCGCAGCACAGGTGAGCAGAAAGGTATCCCATTTTCCTGTTTAAAAGATTGAGTCATTGAAAATCTCATAAAGCATGATAATAAAAAAATCACATACACCTTTTTCATAACGTTTTTGCATGCGTGCTTCCTGTTTGCCACTAGAGGGCAGTAGCACTCTGCATTTAAACCCCCATCTGTGTGTGTGTGTGAGAGAGAGAGAGAGAGAGAGAGAGAGAGAGAGAGAGAGAGAGAGAGAGAGAGAGAGAGAGAGAGCTGTGTGTAAATGAAGGGCTTCCACTCCTGTAGGACTTGAGTGAGCTTGACAAGGGCCCCCGTGAAGATGAGCTGTCCAAGGGCTTGGTGGGGCCCCGGAAGAGAGGGGCTCTCGATACGGGGGAGGAGGAGGAGGAGGTGAAGAAGACATGCGTCTGAACAGGAGGATGATCCTCTGTACATTAACCTCTCATCTCTTCAGGCGCTGTGCTGCATTGCTGTTTCTTTGTGTTACAATGTTTGTGTGTTTGTTAAATTTGCTTTACCACAGTTATGTTTGGAAGAATAAAACTATTAGTTTGAGTTTTGTAAAACACTTTCTGGACTGTTTGTTGCGTGTGTGTTTCCTCGATCACTGTGTGGCTGGTTTTCAAAACTCTTCCACCTGGTTTATAAAGTGTTCATGAATAATAACTGGTTTCCAGTTAAGGGAATGTAGGATCCTGATGGTACCATTGCATCGGGCCATTCCATGCACGCTTCTTCATTGCTCATCACAATCCGTAGACTTTCCGATTTTCCAAGTTCTGTGTTTTAAAATCCCTGTTTTTATTATTATTGCATACATTGTGGCAGTCATGTTTGTTTTTTCATCCAATACTTAATGTAGTTAGTAGTGTTTTGAACCATGAAGGAGCTGAGAAGAAGCTGTGCCATGCTTAAGATGGGTTAGTCTTTGCATAGATAGTTGTCACAGATTTTTTTTTTTTTTTTTTTTTTAACAGTATTTAATAGAAATCGGAAGTGTTCCTATTGTATAGGGTTTGTACGAGTCCAGGTAGGAGGTAAGAAGCCAGGAGGAGCCTGGGAGTCGAGCTCCGAAGCTGCTGTTTGCAGCCAGCCTGCTCCCTCCAGCTCCAGCCGTCTCCTGACGAGAGGAACGTTCCGCACTGTCTTCTGAATAAGCCAGTGATTAATGTACACGACAGTGTGGTGGAGCTGCAATTAAACACACATGCGAGGGCCTCTTAACCACTTTCATATGCCTTCTAGCTGCTAGAACCGACCTCAAGAGAACCGCAACCTGTGGACTGGTTCAACTGAGCGGTCTGTCTGTCTCTGTCAGTCCGTCTGTGTGGTCACGCTGCTCCCCTGCCACTGAAACTGTGTTGATGTGCAGGTCTCCTGAAAGTGCTCTGGGACTCTGAGCCTTTCCACCCATCCCATTATGGGAAACAAAAACAGTCAAACCCATGTCTTTTATATGAAACTAATCATTTCGTATTGAATTTATTATTATTATTTTTTTTAAGTGAAACGTTTACAAAAGTACTGAAAATATATACATCCAAAATCTTTTTCCTAATATATTTTGTACAAGAAGAGCTTTTATTTTTTGTTCTTTTCCATCTATAAAAGAGGAGGGTACTTGAATTATAGCATATAGATCAGAGGTAGTTATACTGTACATCAGCTAGCCTACTTTCAAAAAACAGAACAGAAACATTTACAAAAGCTATTTCAAAAAAATGCTGAACTCAGAAGCTGTGAAATAAATACCTCTTTTTGTTCTGATGTCATAAAAAAGCTGCAATTTCATTGATAATAACGCTAGTTATTAATAAAACTAGTCTTCGCAGAACACCTGCATTATGCCAGTCAGACAGGAAATGCAGGTGTTCTTTGGGCAGTGAAATGGCTTTGGGTAACGATGAAGTGAAAGGAGGCAGTAAGTGTCTGCAGCCACTAGATGGCAGTCCTCAGCAGTTGTTTCGTTGTGGAATTGCTTCCAAGAGATTTGCAGTCGCCTGAGAATGTTACAAGCCAGGGAGGGGTTTTGGTAACAGCAGGTAAATGAATAGGTAGAATTGCCAGGATAATATGTTTTTTAAATTCAGTTTTCAGGAATATTTGTAACGGTCGAATAAATCATCAGATTGGGAGTATAGCCCATTGTTTTTAACTTTCAGACTTCACCAGCAACAAATCCAATGTATAATCTAGACAAACGTGTTGACAAGTTACTCCTGCAGCATTTCAGGGAATGCAGGCATATATATATATATATATATATATATATATATATATATATATATATATATATATATATATATATCATATACCATGCATCAAATTAAATGAGGTTCATGCCTGTTTCCAACCAATTCAGCTTTTTTGAACAGTCGCTTCGCTGTAGAAGAGCGATTTACAGTCTTCGTTGTGGAATATGGGAGTTGTAGTCCAGAGACCAGTCAAACTATGGGAAATGTAGTCCAAACCCATTGTTGTGAACGGTGGGAGTAGATCTTGGAGGATTCTGAGACTTGTGAACCAAATCTGTCATGCAGGACCGTGGGAACTGCACTTCAGATATCTAACCCATTTCTAAGATGCAGAACAGATCCCGTGATAGGGGACGTTTTTTCCTCCGTTTCAATGTTCGTTTTAAAGTTTATAAATGGGATGAGGAGGCCGGGGGGTGTCGATAGAACTGGATGGAGTAACCACTGCTTGGCAGGTCGTCACTTTGGGAAGCGATCAGGAGTTCCTCGTCGGTGAGGCAGGGGCGTGGGGCTGTAGAAGTGTCACCCTCTTGCCAAGAAAGGTCCGGTTGCTGACAGGGGACGAAGGTTACCGAGGCAGATTGGGGGCACCCGAAGGACTCCAGCCTGGGGAGAACTGCCCCCTCAAAGATCAGCTTCACGTCGGAGAAGGTCACCAGCGCTTGGGTGGAGTCGTAGGAGCTCTTCTCGGTCTCCTCCGATGCGAAGGAGTCTGTAGATTCCTCCTGTGTGGGCTCAGGCCTCCTGCAGAGCAGCCGGAGATCTTCCTTGAAGTGGGGATTGAAGAGCAGGTACAGGAGGGGGTTGAGGCAGGCTGGCAGAGGCAGAAGCACCAGCAAGACAGACTTGATGACCTCGTTGCTGATGGGGAAGAGGCTGAGCAGGGAGGAGAAGGTGAGGAAGGCCACAGGGCAGTAAAGGAGGCAGTTGGTGAAGATGAGCCAGGCCACGTGCTTGATCATCGCACAATCCCAGATGCTGTCGAACTCTCCTTTCATGAGGTCCCAGTAAAGCTTGATATAGGTGCCGGTGATGACCAGGAAGCATAGGGTGTTCATCATGATGAGAGCCACCATGAAGCCCAGAGTGGAAGGACGGCTCTCTGGGAGCGGGGAGGGGAGGCAGAGAGGGGAGGACCCATATTCCCCCACCGAGAAGAGTGGGAGGGCAGCCACAGCCAGAGAGAGGCCCACACAGCAGAGGGCGGCTGCCTTGACGCTGCTGAAGGAGGGGGACTTCCCGTAGGCCCGGACGCAGGAGACCGAGATGCTGCACTGCACCGCAGCCAGCGTGAGGAAGAGGATAGAGGCCTCGGAGGCAAAGACGGAGAGGAAGCCCCCAGCCTGGCAGCCTGGCCCGCTCTCCCAGCGAGCGCCGTGTCGGGAGAACTCTCCGAAGGTCAGGGCATCCACCAGCGCCAGTGTCCCTGTGCACAGGCCCGTCAGCAGGTTGGCGCCCCCAATGGAGCCGATGACGAACTTGACAGGAGACAGGTAGCTTGGGGAGGCGAAGACCGTCATGATCAGGAGGCTGTTGCAGATCAGGGAGACCAGTGCGATCGCCCACACGCCCAGTCGAATCACCCAGCTATCGAAAAGGTAGTCGCATGGCTTGAAGGGACCTGTAAACGAGTAAGAGAGAGGCGCGAGTGCATCAGTGAGCCATCAGGAGGGAGACACACACATGAGAACACCCCTTTTTAAGCAAGCATTTTTAAGTTATTGATGATTTTCAGAAAGCTCCTAAGTCTTCGCCACTAGATGGCGTTGCGATTGTGGACAAACAAAATGTAATTAGATTTGTAGAACTGTTATTCAAAATGACATTCGCTTGACTGATTGCACTGGCTGTTCTGATATTGAAAATGACAGTCGCTTGACTGATTGCACTGGCTGTTCTGGACAGTGCTTTCTCACCTGGAGAAGGGCTGCACTGGACGTTGGGGTGCAGTTTGGAATCATCAACATCCAGCTGAAAGTCGTCCATATCCAGGAAATCTGTCCGGGGACAAGAGAGAGTTAATTCAGGTAAATAACCAAGTGCTGGGTGGAACAGTGAGCTGGAACTGAAGCTAGTTCAGCTACACAGAGAGAGAGGTGGAACAGTGAGCTGGTACTGAAGCTAGTTCAGCTACACAGAGAGAGAGGTGGAACAGTGATCTGGTACTGAAGCTAGTTCAGCTACACAGAGAGAGGTGGAACAGTGAGCTGTACTGAAGCTAGTTTTGGTAATGCCAGAATGCACATGTGCTACATATTGTACATTATAATCTTGATCTCTGACTTGCAATGTTTCAATGTTCTCTATTGTATCTGACAGTAAACAGGGCTTTGGTTTTGCTCACAAAACGCTTGTAGTGTCACCTCATAAAAACACAAGGCGATGAAACAGAGGAGCTGCCTGCAGATTGAAAACAGGAGCCGTGGAAAGAGAATGCCAACAGACCCAATGGAGAGAGATTTCAATATGTTTTAATGGGAGACACATGGGCTGATGTGCAGAGAGACGATCTCCTTAATCCTCTCTCCAGTCTGTCTCCTCGGAGCGGAGCAGCACTCAGGGTACAGAGGAACGGGGTAAAGAAAATGCCAGCAGGCCTGTCAGCCTGTCATTAGAAACAGGCCCTGGATGAACGTTTTTCAATGAATCCAAAGCTTCGCTCTACTTACAGTGGTTGTCAGCGTGGCTCGGGAACATGCCCACAGTCCTCTTGGGCATATCTTCATCCTCACTTCCTGTCTCCTCTGCATCCCATTGGCTGGCTGGCTTGAAGGTCGTTTTACAAGCCCCGTAAGCACAGCACTGGTAGGCATAGGGCATCTCCAGGACCCTGTGGGAATCAATGGAAGAGGATCCTGCACTAGCACACCAAGACTGTCCTTCAAAGCTGCCGATTACGCATTACGAGAGAGAGAAATTCTCCAGAGTCTACAATCTTGGTCAGGCTGTGTTTGGGTCTATGATTGGTTTGGATATGAAGACTATATACAGCGCTGCTTGCCTGAATCTGATACAGATTTAAAGAATCTTGCGTATTACTCCTAGTCTAGGCAACAAACAAGTGAGACAAGTACCTGGCAGGCACCGGTACAGGTGCTGCTTATTCACTCAGGAACATCATGTCAACAAGGCTTTACCTGCGCTGTTTATGAAATTCAAGCACCGTGTGGTTAGTTTGTTATGAAACTGCAGCTTACCTGCTGGTGAATTTTGAAATGCCATGTATTTAAATGAAGATTACTTCAAACACGGCAGGTGAAACACACCTTTACGATTGTAATTGTTACGCTGAAGTGAAGTCGAACAGTACTTCCAAGTGTGCTTTCCCATACTGAATCAAAACCAGCTTACAGAGCTGCAGAAACCTTGTATCATTTACTAGCGCTCTGCTAGGAAAATGTTGCTTTATCGGTAGATTACCAAAAGCTGGTTACGTGCGTGCTTGTTACCAACCAAAGGCTTGCTGTTAATCCTGACAAGGGCTGAAGGCTTGATGTGCTCTTGAACCCGTCCTCCACTGAAAGCTCGGGAGTTTCCAAGTGTTTCTTTGGAAAGCTCTGTGTGGGGTCGGGGGGTTGGAGGGGTGACCCTGCTCTGATATTCTGTAATACCACAAGCAGTTCAACAGCTAATACTTTGTGGGTTACGGGTTCAAACTGGATTCAGAACAAGCGCTGCCAGCTCTGTTACACAGCCGCTGAGATTGATCCAAAGCCCCACCTCATCTTGGGAAGGTCCTCCACTCTGAAAGGCTCGGACAGCCCCAGGTTTCCCTTCAGCTTGAGGTGTGTCAGTCCGCTGAGCCCCTCCACGGGCAGAGTGGTCAACTGGTTGTCAGTCAGGTCTCTGGAGGAGAACAATACCCACAGTGTATTCCCGTTAGCAACTTCTAGAGCATGCCTTTTATCAACTGTCAGCACACGCAGATACTTACAGTTTGACCAGAGAGCGCAGGGACCTGAACGCCTCTGGGTGAATGAATTCGATGTGGTTCCAGCTGAGGTCTCTAGAATACAGGCAAAAAAATTAATCATTTGACCATTACATACTGCTTTTTGTAGTTTTCCATACTCAACAAAAAACAGAGAAAAATTGAAAAATGTCACATTTCGAAATCTGACATGAAATACTGCACTACTATTACGGCTTCCAGTAGTTTTTTTTTTTTTTTTTAATAATTCTGTTTTGTTTTTTTACTACATATAGGTTCATACAGGTTTTTTTTTAAATTGTTTTATGATGTCCCAATCCTAAAACTAAGCTAAACTTTTGACCATAGCTGTAGAGTGAAAGACAGAGAGACAGACTGACAGGACTGAAGGATGCATTTTGAATTATGATGCTGAAGAGAACTAAAGGCTCTGTTTTATTTGAGCTGTGACAGTGTTTGCAGCCCTGCAGGATAAGGAGGGCTGTGCTCTCACAGTGATCGCAGGGCTGCAAGCTGCTGTTTTATTTGGGCTGTGACAGTGTTTGCAGCCCTGCAGGATAAGGAGGGCTGTGCTCTCACAGTGATCGCAGGGCTGCAAGCTGCTGTTTTATTTGGGCTGTGACAGTGTTTGCAGCCCTGCAGGATAAGGAGGGCTGTGCTCTCACAGTGATCGCAGGGCTGCAAGCTGCTGTTTTATTTGAGCTGTGACAGTGTTTGCAGCACTGCAGGATAAGGAGGGCTGTGCTCTCATTGTGATCGCAGGGCTGCAAGCTGCTGTTTTATTTGGGCTGTGACAGTGTTTGCAGCCCTGCAGGATAAGGAGGGCTGTGCTCTCACAGTGATCGCAGGGCTGCAAGCTGCTGTTTTATTTGAGCTGTGACAGTGTTTGCAGCCCTGCAGGATAAGGAGGGCTGTGCTCTCACAGTGATCGCAGGGCTGCAAGCTGCTGTTTTATTTGAGCTGTGACAGTGTTTGCAGCCCTGCAGGATAAGGAGGGCTGTGCTCTCACTGTGATCGCAGGGCTGCAAGCTGCTGTTTTATTTGGGCTGTGACAGTGTTTGCAGCACTGCAGGATAAGGAGGGCTGTGCTCTCATTGTGATCGCAGGGCTGCAAGCTGCTGTTTTATTTGGGCTGTGACAGTGTTTGCAGCACTGCAGGATAAGGAGGGCTGTGCTCTCACAGTGATCGCAGGGCTGCAAGCTGCTGTTTTATTTGGGCTGTGACAGTGTTTGCAGCACTGCAGGATAAGGAGGGCTGTGCTCTCATTGTGATCGCAGGGCTGCAAGCTGCTGTTTTATTTGGGCTGTGACAGTGTTTGTAGCCCTGCAGGATAAGGAGGGCTGTGCTCTCACAGTGATCGCAGGGCTGCAAGCTGCTGTTTTATTTGAGCTGTGACAGTGTTTGTAGCCCTGCAGGATAAGGAGGGCTGTGCTCTCACTGTGATCGCAGGGCTGCAAGCTGCTGTTTTATTTGAGCTGTGACAGTGTTTGTAGCCCTGCAGGATAAGGAGGGCTGTGCTCTCACAGTGATCGCAGGGCTGCAAGCTGCTGTTTTATTTGGGCTGTGACAGTGTTTGCAGCCCTGCAGGATAAGGAGGGCTGTGCTCTCACTGTGATCGCAGGGCTGCAAGCTGCTGTTTTATTTGAGCTGTGACAGTGTTTGCAGCCCTGCAGGATAAGGAGGGTTGTGCTCTCACAGTGATCGCAGGGCTGCAAGCTGCTGTTTTATTTGGGCTGTGACAGTGTTTGCAGCCCTGCAGGATAAGGAGGGCTGTGCTCTCACTGTGATCGCAGGGCTGCAAGCTGCTGTTTTATTTGGGTTGTGACAGTGTTTGCAGCACTGCAGGATAAGGAGGGCTATGCTCTCACTGTGATCGCAGGGCTGCAAGCTGCTGTTTTATTTGAGCTGTGACAGTGTTTGTAGCCCTGCAGGATAAGGAAGCCTGTGCTCTCACAGTGATCGCAGGGCTGCAAGCTGCTGGAAGGTGGTGGCTCTGATCTCCCTGATCTGGTTGTGCTGGAGGCCTCTGAAACGAAGCAGACAGAGACAATTAGACCCAGGACTGGAAGACATGTCATTACAAATACACATCAATTGCACAGGCAAGGGGACACAGTGGCAGGAGTTGACGGACGGAGGCCATCTGGATCAGATGTCACGCGAGCAGTGAACATAAAAGAGCCTGGTTTTATTGGCACACGTGTATGCTGGATGCCTTTGGGATTAGAGCTGAGAGCGTTTTTGTTTTGGCCCTGCTGAAGATTAATTGAATGCTTAAAAACAAATGGAAACATCTGCCATGAGACTGCCAATAGGGGTTTGACAGCCAGGACTCCTGAGTGATCCCTTCATGAAATGTGCAGGGAAGTCTGTTCTCCAGAATGGCCCACAGACTCATCACTCTCCAACAGTCAGTGTACAATGTGCCACCAGTCAGGAATGAGCGACAGCGGGCATTTAGATGGAGGTTCACATGCTCGCTTGCAGAGTGCTGGGAGCCACTGCCTGGCACTCACTGCTCAAGGTACTGGATTCACGAATAAAAAGAGAAAACACAACTCACATTTCCTCAAGGCGCTGACAGCGGTGGAAACTGGGCAATTCCTCGATCTGGTTATGCGACAATTCCCTTAAAACACACAAACACAGACTGAATCAATAGAGTGTCTGAGTTCTAGTGAGCTTTACCCATGAGAGCGTAATGTTAATGTTTAATCACATTAACAGAACCGCATGTGGACCGGCCCGTGTGGTATAGCTAGGCTAGAACGGAACTGCAGTCTTCCATCAATTAAAAGCCATCTTAACAAAACCTCAATCAACTCTTCAGTGCAAAGCCAGGTAATAGTACAGTCTGCTTTCATCAATGCTGCTGTGCTATTCTAACCGCTAAAGACAATGTGCTTATACAAGCTATTGGAACACCAGTGTATTCCCAGTGTATTATCACCCTGAAAGAAACCCTAGCAGATACGTCATCAGAGCAAAATGTATTTGGAAACAAAGACTGCATGGCTGCCGTGGTGCTACCATCGTGCAGACTGGTGTGAAATACCTGCACTGAGGTGCCATTCTTCTAGTGGCAACATCATACCACTGCAGCTGCTGTCGTGCTGCCATTGCCCCTGAATACAGAACTTGTGCACAGAGCCACTCTCTGAATTACACGTTCATATTAACAGACTCACAGAACTCGCAGGCCAGGCAGCTGCTGACACAGGCTCCTCGGGAGAGAGGTCAGTCCAGCTCTTGTCAAGGTCCTGGAAGAGGCAAGCAAGAGGACAGTAAGGACAAGTGACACCCCCAATCATTACAGTGCAGGCAAGCGAAAACCCCAACCCACAGGGACAGACACGACACCCAGCCCGACTGACACTAACCCACAGGGACAGACAGGACACCCAACCCGACTGAGACTAACCCACTGGGACAGACACGACACCCAACCCGACTGAGACTAACCCACAGGGACAGACACGACACCCAACCAGACTGAGACTAACCCACAGGGACAGACAGGACACCCAACCCGACTGAGACTAACCCACAGGGACAGACACGACACCCAACCCGACTGAGACTAACCCACAGGGACAGACACGACACCCAACCCGACTGAGACTAACCCACAGGGACAGACACGACACCCAACCAGACTGAGACTAACCCACAGGGACAGACACGACACCCAACCAGACTGAGACTAACCCACAGGGACAGACACGACACCCAACCCGACTGAGACTAACCCACAGGGACAGACACGACACCCAACCAGACTGAGACTAACCCACAGGGACAGACACGACACCCAACCCGACTGAGACTAACCCACAGGGACAGACACGACACCCAACCCGACTGAGACTAACCCACAGGGACAGACACGACACCCAACCCGACTGAGACTAACCCACAGGGACAGACACGACACCCAACCCGACTGAGACTAACCCACAGGGACAGACACGACACCCAAGCCAGACTGAGACTAACCCACAGGGACAGACACGACACCCAACCCGACTGAGACTAACCCACAGGGACAGACAGGACACCCAACCCGACTGAGACTAACCCACAGGAACAGACACGACACCCAGCCAGACTGAGGCTAACCCACAGGGACAGACACAGCAAAAGGAGCCTCATGCCAAAACATGATGCTCTACTGAAAAGTCAGGGCTTCTGGAGTAAAGAACACATGGCCTCTGAAATAGCACCACAATCAGACATTTGTATCAACCTATTTCCACACAGTTTAAAAAGCTCTGTTCCTCCTAACATCACTAGATTCACATTCTGTAATAACTTTATATACTGAATGCCATTATGGAGCCTGCATTGTCTCAGAATCTCAGTCAGGATAGGTCTGGTTAGCGTGTTTAACACACACTGACCTCTCTGGCAACTCCTGCACTTATCTAGCATGCAGTGAATGCTGTGGGTTTAGACCAGCTGATACACTATAATGTGGAGAATAGGCTTTTATTAAAAAAAAAAAAAAAAATGAACTTACAAAATTTCCAGACTGGTGGTTCCTTTGAGGTCAGGGAATGCTTTTATTTCAGTGGCTCCATTCAGGGACCTGAGATTGGGAAGGGACAGCTCATTAGTGCAACGCTCTCTATTGTGTTGGAACAGAGGCAGTCCAAACCACTGGCATGCTGTAAATAGACAGAGCCAGAGACCTTTGTTTACAGGAACAGAGGAGCCTAAAATAGGGCAAGTGCCTGGCAGCCACCCCGTGCAGGTTACACGTGAGGTGAGCTCTGAAAAGAGCAGGCGGGCTCACAAGAAAGACCACTGAGGACACTGCTTCAGTCATGCAACCGGAGCCCCACACCCATGCTATGCTTTCACTGTGTCGTTTAGCATGCTGTTTGCCTTCTTGTCTGGTCTTTACTGTTCACTTGGCAGAGTTCCATGGTACAGCACAGCAAATATAAAGGATGTCTGGACAATTATTGAAAGCGTGAGCCCCCACGGATTCGATCGGGGTCTGTTTGTCTCCTCTAATTCATTCCCGGGAAGCTGAGGGTGGGACTCTGTTGTCGGTACTTCTCAAGAGCAGTAGAGTCATCTAGTTTCGTTGTGCTGCTTCGCTAGTAAGTTGTGCAGTCTTGGATAAGGAAGCTTCTGCCAAACATTTTGCAACAAAAAGTCGGTGCCACATATGAGCATGTATTATCCTACAACTGTTCATGTATTGACTCTTTACAAGTGATTATCAGGGGGAAGTCTGTGACTTCTGCTTCTTTCCATACAATTTGTAAAATGCAGGAGAGTCAAGCAGTTATATGGGTTTCGTTTGCAGTGCTTTGCATGGAGATGGTACTTACAGGGTGTGGAGCGCTGGCAAGTACTGGAAAGCTGATCCCCCGACAAACTGGATGGGGTTCTCATAAAAATGTCTGCAAAGACAAAGAGGTAATCTCAGACCAGCATGCTGCAGCTCTCACTGGTGCACCTGGAGGTCTTAATCCGCTTCATGAGATGAAGCACTTAGCTCTGGCTGGTTAATGTGCCAGTAAATGCCTCTCTCAGTCTATGGATATTTGTAATGAACACTACAGATCATATACTCTTGCACAGTGCAGGATATGCTATGATATTTAACCCTGTCACACCCTGTTTTTTTAGCAATTGCCAGACTGTGTTAGACTCTGATTTGAACTGTCAAACCATGAGGCTTTAGAACATGACCTTGAGAAACGTCCATTCTCACACAATCAGTGATTATGAACATATCACGGTCAGCAATGGCACCATGGCTTGCTTCCTGGCTAGGGTGCTTCCCATAGCTGAAAGCTGTGTTATGAACTCCACCTCACACACCCACACACACTCACATGGTCTGCAGGAGTGGATTGCCCACAAACGCCCTCTCAGGAATGGCTTTGATGTTGTTGTTATGAAACCCCCTGTGGAGAAACACAGGAACACCATGAGCCCCGTCCGCTCAGTGCAGACTCCAAGCTCCGGTACGACAACACAGTGCATATCACAAGAGCCTGTTTACTGCTCGTCTCGGCAGTGTCTGCATGATAACAAGAGCATGCTGTATAATGCAAGTGTTTAATGTACATTTCCAAGACAGCTGGGACACAGTGCTGTTTGTTGCATGTGTATATTTCAGCTGTGTATTT
This sequence comes from Polyodon spathula, assembly GCF_017654505.1. Taxonomy (NCBI): domain Eukaryota; kingdom Metazoa; phylum Chordata; class Actinopteri; order Acipenseriformes; family Polyodontidae; genus Polyodon; species Polyodon spathula. The sequence goes on along the minus strand of NC_054558.1, from coordinate 128,149 downwards.
GTTTTGGTTCTACATCATTTTAAATGCACAATGCTTGATGAATGTTCAACGTCTCTGCTAGAAACCCTCGTGTCAAATCTAGGGAAACAAAACTGGCCCCAAAAGTCCATTGCTGCCCAAACGAACCCAACGCCCTCTAGAGGAAGGTAGTCTCTGCACTCACAGCTCCTGAAGCTTGGCCAGGGTTCTGATGGACTCTGGAAACTCCTCAAGATCATTGTAGTTCAGATCTCTGCAAGGAATCACAACACACGCACACACAGGTGAACTCTTAGACAGCACAAAAACACTGAGGCATTTTAAACAGAGAGGGGATTGCTCATGAATCTCTATACCAATTAGATGACTTTATATGCAGGGTGATTTATAACACAACACATGAACAATATGTTATCACAGAGCCCTTGACTTTGCAGCTATGAAATGTGTGGCACAATGCAATGTACAATCTGAGCATTGGCAGTGCCGCTATACCCTTGTGATATGCACTCAGGGCACAGTAAGAACGCATTATGAGCAGCGTTTTAGTGAAGCATTGTGCCACATGTTAAAGCAGCTTTCTGTGGCTTTCTGAAGAGCTCTTCATCTGTCATACTGCTTTTGTTTTGAGGAGGGAGGGGCGGGGTGTATTACACAAGCCCATGTTTTCTAAGCAGGCACTTTTTAATTGCTTTATAACAAAACTGGCAGGTCAGGACATTAATCTGAAACAAAGCACATGTTTATATAAGAAAGAGCGTTTGTCAAGGCTGGGGATCAGGTGCTGGCGAGCTCTGGGGGATTATGTCATGTTTTTATAAAGCTTAATTGTTTTGTCCTGTAAAATCGGACAATTCCGCCTCCCTCTTTAATTTCCCGCCCCAAATGAAAGGGATCATGATAACCGAATACTTCAGCAGAACAAACGCTCGGTGTCGCACTGAGCAGATTGCTGTAAATAAGATGAATGACAAGCAGAACAAAAAAAACCAACAGTCCTTAGTTTCGCAGCAGGCCTCCCACGTAAGGCCCTGCCCAGTCGTCAGGATGGCTCCTCAGTAGACTATCAAAACACACTGCTGAATGCACCTCATTATCTACATAATTATAAGCCCTATCCTGCAATGATAAGTGTAAGCTTTCAAAACAGTGTAAATGTTTATATCTTCAAGAAGAGGATTGTGGCAGCTGGCAACCTCTCTTTGAAATGAGGCAGAAAAGCAGAGGGGGCCTGTCTTGGCAGGAAGCCGTGCTGTTTAAACACCTGTTTGATAAAGTCTTCCTCTCTAGTAAAGTCTTGTTCTCCCTGTTTCATCCCAGCCACGGGGATCCCAGGGGGGGTGGGTGGGATGGGCTAGCGGAGCAGTGGCAGCGGGTGAGGGTCCAAGCAAGGGCATCCCGTGCCCCCTGATTGAATTATCTGCAGTGGCACCACCATGGCAACACACCGTAGTCCTGAACTTGAAGACAAAGATAGCACTCTCCTTTTCCATTTATTGACGAGACAATAAAGTAATAGACGCTGTTAATCTGTAGCAGAGCACATGTTCCATTCAGCTTCACGGAAACTGAAACCACAGCGGCTGTTCACATTTCAACAGGCATGAACCTATACAAACTGCTATTCCATTGCAGAAGCACACGAGGATCCTCGTCTAATGATCTACTCTTGTGTCAGCTGTATTTAGATCAGTTTTAAGCAATTAAATGGATCTCTTTCTATTAAGCAGTGTTGTGTTTCCCTGTGGAAACGTTCTGCCAAATACTTTCCTGCCTTTTGGTTGAGAGATCTGCCAAATACTTCCTGCCGATGCTGAAAAGCTTTTGGTTGAGAGAAATAATAATAAAAAAAGAAGAGCCATTTCAGAATAATAATTAAAAAAACACCTGTAAATAATAAAGTGGCAGCCACACGCTCAGGGATCGTTCCGCTCCCTATTGAAGCTCTCAGTTTGCTCTGAACATGAATCAGTCCCTGCCCTGGTGTTTGGAAATGTTCCTTTGATTCAGCGGTGCAGATTAATGCTTTCATTTCCTGCTCCAACATCATTGTTTGAATAGCAGCGTTGTGATGAACTGCTGCCTTCCAGCCACTTGGCCCGGACTTCTATCAGAGCCCAATCCCAAGAAATCTGAAGGTAAACCAGTTTGATCCCACTGCCCCAGGGAAGAGCTCCCTGCCAGATTCTCAACTTCGTAAACTGCCTGAGCTTCTAGCAAAGACTAGCGTTACCAAACGAGGAGGGGCGTGCGCTACCATAGCAGCACCGCAGTGCCGTGTAATATCTGATATATACAGTATGTGTACAGTATATATATATATATATATATATATATATATATATATATATATATATATATATATATATATATATATATACATATACACACACACACACACACACACACACACACACACACACACACGCACACACGGACAAAGTGATGATTAACCCAACGTGGCAGATCTTTCGCTGACACTGGCTCTTATTTCTATAAGGACACTTTGGATGGCCTGGTCGAATATTGATGGCAGGAGCTAGAAGTGAAGAGCAGGTCCTGAACTCCAATGAAGCCCTTACACAGGCTTCTCAGAAAACAGGAGACAGGGTTTGAGTCATTGCAAGCTGAAGCACGCAGTATGATTGAGAGCAGCATGAGAAGGGTAAGAGGGCAGTAAAAGAAATCTGGAAATGAAATCTGAAGCAACATAAACTTAGCAGACCACAGGAAACTGTTCATTGAGAGCTGAAACTCTTTCTGATCAATGTCATTTGAAGTGGCTTCACTGAATTGTGAAAAAGTTTAAAAACAAAACAAGACTAAACGCCTTTTCATGTTGAAACGGTGCGTGATGCTTCCGCGTCAAACAGAGAAACATCATGACTGGAGTTTTCCTTTCAGAGCAGGGTAGAGATTTTCTATGTCGGGTTTGCATGGCAAGTCTAATTGTGGTAAATGGATGTCTGCAGTTATTCACCCCGCTGGAAGCTGGATTGAATCCCTGGTTACTTACAGGGTCTCCAGGCTCTGCAGTCCTTCAAAGCAGTTCTGTCCCAGTGACCGGATCCTGTTGTTGTGAAGATGCCTGGAGAAGGAAGACGAAACCAACAGGAATCAGGCAGGCTGGTGCCATGGCAACCGCATCGCAAAGACAGGGCACCTCTAAGGGGGGATTTCGAAATGAACCAGTGGGGTGGGGTTCTGTACAATATTTTTAGTGTGGTGTTTTTTGCAGTTGCAAACATGTTGGTTGCATGACCCTTATTCCTATATATATATATATATATATAAAGTGGAGTTCACATGTGCTGAGTTCACCCTCCTTGCGTAGAACTGAAAGCACTTACAGCACCACGAGGCTGGAGAGGTTGCGGAAGGCTCCGTCAGGGATGTGGCTGATTCGGTTCAGAGCCAGTGTCATTGCCTGCAAGGTGTGCAGGTCATTGAGGGCGCGCACAGGGATCTCAGACAGGGCGTTGTCATCCAGCCACAGGTGCCTCAGCGAGCGCAGCCCTGCGAAAGCCTTCTCGGGCACCTCTGAGATGAGGTTAGCGTCCAGACGCCTGCAGGAGAGACAAAGAGGAGCAGCAGTGTGAGCACAGAGCTCCTGGACAGCAGGTAGCTGCACCAGCATCTTAACCAAGGACCAACCACCTCAGATATTAGAAGCTATTTAATCCTTTTTACAAGCCCCAAAATCTACAGGGTTTTAGTTTTTTTTTTGGTTTGGTAATTTTAATAGGTGCAATGTCCTTTATGAAAAAAAAAGTGCTATTCTCTCTTAACCTGAAATGCAGGAAATGACCCGTGTGCGCTTCACACTGCAGCACAGATCACCCTTTGAGGAGAAAGCAACACTAAAACAAAATGTTGTTGTTCTGAAGAGAGGCAAGAAAATCCATTTTAAAGACTGCTTTTTGTGACTCTTAGTCGGTTCTTGTTGTAACACGCTGCAGCAATCTGTTTGCTTTGATTCTACTCCTAGCACTGAAACCGCTTACTCACAAGACAAGATAAGTAAAGATAGCCTGGACTTGCACGAACAGCAAGACCGAAAGATAAAAAGAGAAATCCCACGAAAGCAGTTTATACACAACTTAATACTAGCCTGCGGCTTCTGAAAGATCACACTTTTTAACAGCATCTGTTGGACAGCATATCAATGTCGAAACACCCTTTCAATAAGATGCAAGGACGGCACTGATTGGTCCCGACAAGCCTGCAAGGTGATTTAATTTCTCGGTAGGGAAACGTGGACGTTCATGGCCTGCAGTGGGCTCCCCTTTGCATATAACTGAGAGGATCGTTGCACTGCCTCCTCACAGTAAGGGTTTAGCCTGGCACTCTTACCCGTTCTGCGCTATGGACTGGTGGACGGGGAGAGGGCTTTAGCCACCAGTGTAGCCACAGGATTGCCCTTTGCATGCATGAAATTCCAGGATGAAAAGTGGGCAGAGAATTGATAGAAAGCACATTCTTCACAAAAGCCTAAGTTGTGGTGAGGTTGATTGAAGCTACTTGGCATTGAAATGGCAATAATTATAACAATTAAAGGAGGCTGATTTTGTTCAAAGCGTGTCTTGAAGCAGTCGAGGCTTTCTGAGTGCTCCCTGTCATGACTGCTACCCCTGCTAATTAGATTATGTGTAGGGGTGCCTGTGCTGCCTTGCTGTGGAGGGCGGACTGGCGGCACTCGCATATCTACAGGTGTGCAGCTCTCTGACAGTGTGCCGCTCTCTTACAGGTATGCAGCTCTCTTACAGAGTGCAGCTCTCTGACAGTGTGCCGCTCTCTTACAGGTATGCAGCTCTCTACAGGAGTGCAGCTCTCTTACAGAGTGCAGCTCTCTGACAGTGTGCCGCTCTCTTACAGGTATGCAGCTCTCTTACAGAGTGCAGCTCTCTGACAGTGTGCCGCTCTCTTACAGGTATGCAGCTCTCTTACAGAGTGCAGCTCTCTGACAGTGTGCCGCTCTCTTACAGGTGCAGCTCTCTTACAGAGTGCAGCTCTCTGCAGCTCTCTTACAGGAGTGCAGCTCTCTTGACAGAGTGCCGCTCTCTTACAGGTATGCAGCTCTCTTACAGAGTGCAGCTCTCTGACAGTGTGCCGCTCTCTTACAGGTATGCAGCTCTCTTACAGTGTGCAGCTCTCTGACAGTGTGCCGCTCTCTTACAGGTATGCAGCTCTCTTACAGGTGTGCAGCTCTCTTACAGAGTGCAGCTCTCTTACAGGAGTGCAGCTCTCTTACAGAGTGCAGCTCTCTTACAGGTGTGCAGCTCTCTGACAGAGTGCAGCTCTCTACAGGAGTACAGGTGTGCAGCTCTCTGACATGAGTGCAGCTCTCTTACAGGTGTGCAGCTCTCTGGCAGGTGTGCAGCTCTCTTACAGGTGTGCAGCTCTCTTGCAGGTGTTCACTGGGGGTTCAGTAACATTGAGGCAAACTGTCCCCGAACCCGCAGGAATGCAAAGGCCACTGTGGTGCTCCAGCCAAGAGTAGAAACTAACAATGCCATTCTAATCATGCCTGCATGGCCTGGGCAGCCACTGGTCTCTGACGAAACAGAGAGTACAGAAGGGTGATCTTTGGAAGAAGGGAGCAGTTTTAAAACAAACAGATAAGCATGGTTAGAGCTTGTTGAACTGTCTGGTTTTTGTACCTGCTCTCCACTTCTGAAGAACTGTAGTAGATAAGTGAGAGAGAGAGTCCTCTCATAAAACCAAGTGTCACTATATTACAAAGATGACATTGCAGAGTCCAAATAAACAGCCAGCCTGACTCTCTCACATCCAGCAAGGTGTGTAAATACCGTATACACAGAGAAGCAGATACAAGCATTTTAAACAAAGACATAATGAGACCTTCAAGAGATAAAGTCCCATTCAATTGCTTTCTTAGCTGGAGGGAAAACTGTTCATCACTTCATGCAATTAAGGGAAGAAATGTTTCTATTTATTCAGTTTTTCATAAGCCTGCACACGGTTTCTCTTTAAGCCATTTCATTCTTATTATCCTTATATCATCAAGTTAATTAGAAGGTACTGCCAATGATGTCAGGAACATACTGTATATATCCCAGTCAAGGACGGCCACCCCAAATCACACATACTGATACACAGCTGGTAATATTGGCAGCGACTGCTGCTGTTCTTCTCAAACACGCCAGAGAAAATATTCCCAGACGTTGTATTTTATTTTCCTGAGATTAAAATGTCTTTTTATTTTTATTTGAAGTAAAACAAAACAAACCCAATTAAAAGGTATCTAGGTAGTACAGGTTCCCAGATAAATAAAGCGGTAAAGATTTTTAATGCTATTTTAATTTAAAACAAGACGGCTTTGCTTCTCAGGACTGTGTTTCCTAGCAGTATATATGATTGCCTCTGGGAATGACCGGCGTGGAGACTGACGGAATAAGGGTTTCTTTCAGTAATCTATTTCAGGTCACTGGAGAGCTTCTTCCTCTGATGTAGGCCTCCGCCGCTGATGACAGACGCTGGCGTTTCCACAACGAAGATAAATGTTCCCCTCATGTCAACAAGCCAGGGCTTTGATCTGCAGAAGTGCCCCCGAGAGCCTTGGCGTGTGTCTCCTGCCCCGCTGTCTGAGTGATCCATCACGGAGCGAGGGACACGTGGGAGAGTGGCTTGAACATGAATGCTGCAGGACTGGGATATGCAGCCTTTTAAACATAGAGATGTGTAGCCTTTTAAACACAGGGATATGTAGCCTTTTTAACATAGGGATATGTAGCCTTATATGCTCATGACGGGCAAGGCAGCAGACCTCGCTGAATCTCACAGAGGGCTGATACGAGACAATCAGCTGACAGATGCTTCTGTCTCCAAGACTGCACACATCACTGTGGGTATACTCGGAATGCGGAGCCACAGTGTGACATTGCGTTTCCCTAGCAACGCAAACCCTGGAAAAACAACAACGTTGTCCTCCGGACCAGGGCAGGGAGAGTGCAGCGAGAGTGCTGTGCGTTTCAGATGCGACTGACCCAGAGGAACCTGTATCCAAGTTAAACAGACAGCATAAGAAGAACAGCAGCTATGAGAAAGAGGTTCACTAAGTACACCTCGGATTAGGCAGCTGATTTGGAGAAAACATTTTGCCAGCCTGGAGTTTTGTTGCCTTGGCTGCTTTCAGACGAATACACAAATCAACGAAAACTGTATGTGTGAGCAATGTTCCAATAATGAATCTATTCTGTAATGTTCCAGCAGTGAATCTATTCTAGAAATCACTGTGCCTCCCTGACACAGTGGAGTCCCCTTGTTTTAGTGAACAGTTTCAACAGCTTACACACCAAGATCAAGATCCCTCTTGTGCATGAATTTGCACAATCTCCCAAACGCTGCCTGCCGGGAATGAGCAATGCTGCATCCGCCACAGCGCTAGGAGGCTTGTGCCATGCAGATGTTTACCTGCCCTGTAGCCAGCGGCTCTCTGCAAGCCCACCCGGGAACAACATCCTTCTACTGGGCTAAAGATGACAGGCATGGCTATTGTAAACCAGGGACAGTAGTTTTATCCTGCTTTTCCAAGCATTGCTGGGATACCTTTATAGTGTCACAATTAGACCATGCTGTTAAAGCTTGATGCGTGTCCCAGGTGTTGACAGGTGGCAGGTCCCTCCAACGCAAGCCTGTTCAAGTTTCTCTGTCTCATCTCACCACAAACACAGCAAGCAAACCCTCAATAAACAGCACTCCTGCCTGCCTTCTCTCCTCTACAGAAAGCGAGGACATTGTAAATCTTGGCTTTTATTTTTGAATACTGTTTGAAAAGTGAAGTGACCAGTTCACATGGCAGGTCTATACACGTGTCAGATTCGTCATACTGCACGTGCAGACTACTGGTCTCTCCCAGCAACTCATTCCAGGGGGGGTTTAGCACCAGAGAACTAACATCCGATCCCTTTGATAGAAATGTGCTGCAGCAGGAGACAGTAAAGCTGTCGCAAGGGTCGATTTTCACTTTCACTATGATGGTGAGAAATAACATTTGGAAAATCAAGGCTCTGCTTCTGATGTCTGTGTTTTTATGTAAGCTTGTTTTGTGGGGTGGGGGTGGGGTCTTGAAAATGAGCACGCTGTGCACGCTTCTGTTACTTTTGGACGACCCCTAAGGCAAATGTAACAAAAGCAATTGAACTGACATTTGCAGAACCTGCTCTTTAATGTTGCAAAATAAATCATCTTTCTATCTATCTTTCTTTAGCAGCCAGGTGGGAATACCGACTGAAGGATCAAAGGTGTGGGGCTGGCGAGGGAAACATGCTTGTACAGTGAATGGCATAAAAAAAAAAAAATAAAAAAAAAAAAAAAAACACAGAAATGAATGCATTTTATTAAGCTGCCTGAACAGCCTTCCCAGCTCACATCGAAACCTCCGGTCCAAAGCTGAAGGCTTCTTTATTTAACAAAATGCACGTCTACTGCAGTGCTGTGAAGTGATCAGGACTCTGAAATGCAGGCTCACAGTGATCCACCGAGATCCCCCTGTCCTAATGACTGCACTGCTTATGAAACATCGGCATCAATTAAAAAGTAAAGCGCTCGGAGCCGGCAGTGTCGTTTGTTATCTCTCAGCACCATCGTCCTCCACTGCAGATCTGCAGTTAAACCTGCCTGCTAACGACACTCTCGATAAACACTCAGTCTCGTTTACTGACTGTCGATGGCAGATACGTCAAAATGCTGCTTTGTGATCAGTACTCTGGAACCGGAGCAGCAACTAAAATCTCAGGTCTGTGTTATTCCTCAAAATAGATGCAACTAAAAAGATCGGGTATCAGAAAAGCTACTGGTAATAAAAATGACAGCAGGGCCACTAAGACTGGAGCTTGCAGAGAACTGCCTGGTCCTATGGCAGTGCTAACGTACCAGCAGCACTGTGTGCATGTGTTCCCAATCCACTGAGCTGTGATTGCTGCTAATGCTGTGGTTTACTCACGGTTCTGCGCTGCAATAAATCACTATTATAATGGGATGCTGTTTCCAACTCTTCTGCAGGCAACACACAGATATGCAAACATGCAATGACAGGGTGCAATAAAGACTGTCAGGTTACCAGAGAGGAAATCAAAATGATTCATGATCTACACACATAGGTACAGTGTTACATGCACCGAGCGGGCCCGGGTCTTGGTTTTCGCATGTTCTTATTATTCTTATGCTTATCAGACGGGGCTGCTTTGACAGTGTGTGCCCCCTTGTTTTCCCAGCCAGGCTCACAAACCCGATACTGAAATGAAATTAGAATCACTGAATTGCAGAGTGAAGTCACTGCTGTGTAATTACACGGTACAGTATTTAGTGGAGACTGCGCTCAAGTGTAGCAGAAAGGATACTTTACTAAAAGGGAAGCAGCGATGGCACCTCAGGGCACTAGCCAGCTGGCAGTCACTGGAGAAACGGGGAAGCCGTTCTTTCATGTACTGACACGCGACAAGTTGTGGCAAACGGCTGGCATCTGCCCAGAGCTCTTAGGAATGTGACAGGTTACCGCACTCTGCACCTACAGTTTGTAAAAGATTACAAGCTTATGGAGGGAATGTACAAAGCGTTTTGACTTCAAAGTGACACTAGCACACTGTTTAATGTCACGCAACTAAAAATACAAAAACAAAACCTAAACCTCACCAGCACTTGAGTTGTTTACTTCAAGCTTTGCCAAATCAGCGGGTGTGTTTCTACTTTAAAAATGAACACATGGCCTGGCTTTGTGAATTCTGCATGCATACTGTCACTATACACTAATGGAACTCATTGCATTTGGGAATAGTTTTGCACTCAGGGCCCGTGGGATCACAATGCCTTCAATGCTATGACCCAATGGCGTTCCATTGCAGTACCATGATAACAGGTAATCAGGGTTCCTGCGCTGTGCTTGCCCTGGCTGTATTGCCATGGCTGGCCATGCAGTGACCTGCTCGTGGCTCGATAGTATTTCTCTCTGGGACCCGTAATAGGGACCCTCTGGTACATTTCCTGTAAGGAAACTGGTCTGGCTCATACACATGCACTGGGAAATAAAAATAAAACCTGAAACATTATTCAGAGTTTGAACACTTGTCATGATGCAACACCTGTTTTATTATCACCCTTTGTGCAGTAAATGTGAAATTGGATCCTCCCCCACTACAAGAAGTCTAATAGAGGAATTAATAGTCCTAACAGACAGAGGAACAAGCCCGCCTTCCTGTCTCAGCATTGTCAGAGGAAGCTGCCAAGACTTACCTCACTGGCAATCCTATCTTTCCACCATATCATTAAGTTTAATATCAGAGTGCTAACTGGGTTACAGTATCAATTTGGTCGGCAATGTGATTCACGACTCGCATTTGCTGTCACAAAGGACACAAAGCATTTGGGAACTGCAGCCCAGTGAGAACAAAGAGGATGAACCGAAGTGCTGAGAGGCTGGTGACTCTGGAGACAGAGACGAATGTTTGCTCGCTGTTTGAAGAACCGGGTGTACAGTAGTTAAGGGGATCAGGTTTCGGGGTTTGTTTAAAACTGCTGTTCTTGCACTGGTAGTTCTCTTCACAGTCCCTAACAGGGTTTTCAAATCCCTTTCCCTCCCCTGAATTTGCTTCAGTGCCTCCTATCAGTCTTGTCAGTCCCACATTTGTGCGATTCTACCTTGGATCCAAGCAACTTACAAGCTTGAGTTGCAAGCTTAAATACGAAGCATTATTACAGGCATAGCAAAGGCAGGAGTTACTCGATTGATTTATCACAAGCCTTTTGAAATAGTTATAAGATGTAATGTTTGTTACACTAACATGCCATTTATATCAGGCAGATAGCAAGCCCACCATCTGGTGCTGTGATTGGTTAATTGCCCTCGAAAGACCCTTTTGATAGTCATCAAGTGAGAAGCGTGTGTCAATCGCAGCAATACCTCTGTCTGCACACACAACACACTGCTGCAGCCAGCTTCCAGTTACTTCTCAGCAACAACAGGAAAGGTAAGTGGGAAAGGCAGAGGCTGAAAGAGCTGTCCCAAGTCACACTTACAGAGACTGGAGGTTTGGCAGATCCCACAAGGTCTCACTGGGGAGGCGCTGGAGCTGGTTGTTCTGTAACATTCTGAAATGACAAGAGGAGAGGATTGAGAGCATGAGGCCGAGTCCTGCATCGGGCCGGGGCCTCTGGCATTAGGACCCGCAGCAGGACTGTGAGGCAGGGAAGAGAGCAGGCCACTGATGGCCTTTGATGCCCACAGGCAAGAAACGGTGGGTCTGCTTTGTTATGCCACCCATACCGGCCAGGCATCATGTGATCAGACAGAGGCCAGTCAGGCTCAGCTCTTTCCTTCAGGAGCTTGGCAGCTTTCTCTACTAGCTGGACAGTGGTGCGAGGGTCACTCTCTGCATTGGTAGCTGTGGTGCGGCGAGATTCAAACTGGCATTTTTTAATTGTGGATGAAACGGGTTAAACAGATCATTGGTAGGTCGTTAAGTGAATTAACAAAAATGAAAAATGGGGTGTTTTCCTTTCCAATCAGACCTTATGAGAAAATCAGGGACCTGCCAATTTAACATCGAATCGTTCTCTCTCTTTCCTTCAGTATATTTATCTCAGGAGAGCTCTGTTTACAGATCTTGTACCAATTGCGTAATCCAACACATTTTTCCAACAATTAACTTTAAACAGAAACAAATTCCAGTAGAGCGTTAATTAAAACAAATGCGTCTGCTAGCTTGGAATGCAAGAAGGCTCGGGTGCCTTGTTTAATGAAACAATTTGGAGACGATCGCTGTTTACACAGGCAGAGGAAACACAATAAACTCCCCTCCAAAACTTCAAACAAATGTGAGGTGTCGTTCTGTCAAGCTTTCTTCGTTTATTTCACAAGGGGGCTACGTGGGTGGCCAGTGATGTCCTAATAACTGAAACTAAAAGAAAAGAGCACTCTCAATAAATCCTGACTCTTTGAACAATACGAGTAATTAGAACTGGAGACGCTGCAGAGACAGGCGACCGAACGGGAGGCTTTCATTACACAGCAGCCCGTTTTATCACTCCCAATCAAGCCCAGCTTCTGGTGGTAATTAATTAATAAAACAAACACCATGGAAAGCCATGGGGGCGCTTTCTGAAGTCTTGACTTTAGATTAGTGGAGCGCAATTATCTTAACAAGAAAGGGCTAAAACCCATTCAGCTCATCAGGGGTGTGAAAAAGAAATGCGGTCAGATTGACGGAAAGCAAAACCTCGGTTTCATAATCCCGAACGACGGTCTTCTTAGTGGTTGATTTGATCATGCTACAGGGTACCCTTCCAGGATAAGCCACAGTCAGTCTTTATTGAAGTGCTTTACAGCAATGGGGTTTAACAGCATATATGTGGCTGTCCCTGGCTTACAGCTAAAAACAGATGATGAAATGCAGGGGTGGATTCTCTCAGCAGGGGGATCAAATCAACCCTTCTTTATCAGTGCTTCTTATAAAAATTGGAGTGGTAGAATTAGGGATGAAACTTTGCAATGCCTAAAGTAAATTGGCTACAACGTGAGCCTCACTCCCACCTGTAAAGCATCATGCATGTATAAAGAATACATGTCTATACAGATGAGCAGCCGCTGCAGTACGAGAGACTTGCTTGTAAAGAGTGTGGCGCCAAGGTACTCCCAATCCCTCATTTTCAACCCCCTGGAGAGAAAAGGGCTTTGTTGTGTGTCTCTGAATCACAGATTAGTCATTAAAGAAGGTGAGAGATCCTTTTGTTTTGTTTTGTTCTGCTCTGATCTGGGAACATCCGCCACATGATCAGTAAATGGATAGCTCTTAGGAAGGACTCCCCTGCTGGATGAGCTGACAGCCTGGGTGAGATGAATGGGACAGGGGTAAGTGAGCCCCACAGCCCTGCTTCCCTCAAGGCACAAGCACAGACAGCGCAGATTGTGTGGCTGCACCGCAGCTGTGGACAAACCCTTTGCACCTCCCTATAGAATAAACTCATTGTGCTTCATCAAATGCAACCTGCTGAATAATGTTACGCTAGCGTATCTGAAGCATGTCTCGATCCTAAAACTGAAGGTGGTGCAACAAGGCTGTCCACTAGCTGTGGCGCAGAAGGGTGCACCCGGAATACTCACAGCACTTTGAGGTTGTGGAGGCCAGTGAATACCAGGCTGGGGATGTGTCTCAGCTGGTTACCCGACATGCGGCTGCAGAGAAAGAAAAGAGTCGATTACAGACTGGCCATTCAAAGTGGCTCGTTGCACAGCCAAAGAAATGCTATTTTAAATGATCTTTTATACACATGGTATTTCTTGTGTATTAAAACAGATGGTCACACTGTGTTTAGTGGCACTTTACAAACTGTTATATCAAATAGCTTCTTGTTTATTAATATAAATAGCAAGCTGTTTATGAGCTAATAATAAAACAGGTCATCTAAAGCTGTTCCTCGAATATCAGATCCCTGCATCATTTTAGGATTAACACACATTTACCAGCATGTGTACCTATGTTAGTACACTTGTGTTAACAACGAACCAACAAACCGGCCCTTGAAATAAAGCTGGACCAAAACCACATGGAAACTAAAACCCAGACAGTAGCTTTTTATTGTCGTGTCCTTATCTGAATGCAGAACCGTCGCGTGCTGCCAGTCAGTGTGTCAGCCTAACTGAGCTCAATCGCTGTCTGGACGGACCTGCGTGCACCCCGCACAAACGAGGCTCCCAAAACTAAAAGGTCCTGGAAATGACCTTTCAGGCAAAGACTTCTGCTTTCTCTCAGTCAGCGAGACTCGGGGCTGTTTAATATTAAAGCAGCTGAGCCAGACAGCTTTCTTTTATTAGCTGCGTCGTTGGGAGCCAAAATACTGTAAAGTTCAATCATGTATTTTTAATTTATGTCTGCTTGTGAAGAAATAATTACAAAGCAACCAGAGAGGATTGGAAGGGAACATATAATTGCAAATTGGAATATAATGTATTCTTCTATATTTATAGCCATATTTTGAGTCCTTTTTCCAATATCACTGAATGCTTTTAATGCGAATGGCATCTCTGAAATGAAATATGTAAAGGTATATCGCCCTGATGTCAGTCAGTTTAAGGCAAGATGGTTAAGACAGCCGATCTGGTAGAGACTTGAAAGAAACAAAGTCAAGTAGTGCTTGTACATGTTTTGTAACCACGCTGATTCGCTGAAACGTTTGTTTCTTGACTTGTCTTAGACAGCCACTGGAAAAGTCTTAATGCACACAAAAGTATACTATCATTCAAAAGTATACTATCATTCAAAAGTATACTATCATTCAAAAGGATACTATCATTCAAAAGGATACTATCATTCAAATTGCTCAGACAAGTTGCTAACAAAACAAATGCTTCTATTAGAAGGCGGCGTGCCACTTTATTATTAAAAACAACAATTAGACCTGGTTAGTGTTATGCATTCAATGTGTGTTTAGAAACAAATTACAAATTACAAGTGCATGAAACTATTGCTTCACGCCCAATTCATCAGCCTCCAACTGAAAAGACAGCTACAGTCTTAGATCTGGAATACAAGGGTACCTGCACACCTGTATACAACATGCAGAAAACAAGAGTACCTGTACGCTAACTAGAACACTGCACACCTGTATACAACATGCAGAAAACAAGAGTACCTGTACACTAACTAGAACACTGCACACCTGTATACAACATGCAGAAAACAAGAGTACCTGTACGCTAACTAGAACACTGCACACCTGTATACAACATGCAGAAAACAAGAGTACCTGTACACTAACTAGAACACTGCACACCTGTATACAACATGCAGAAAACAAGAGTACCTGTACACTAACTAGAACACTGCACACCTGTATACAACATGCAGAAAACAAGAGTACCTGTACACTAACTAGAACACTGCACACCTGTATACAACATGCAGAAAACAAGAGTACCTGTACACTAACTAGAACACTGTACACCTGTATACAACATGCAGAAAACAAGAGTACCTGTACGCTAACTAGAACACTGCACACCTGTATACAACATGCAGAAAACAAGAGTACCTGTACACTAACTAGAACACTGCACAACTGTATACAACATGCAGAAAACAAGAGTACCTGTACACTAACTAGAACACTGCACACCTGTATACAACATGCAGAAAACAAGAGTACCTGTACACTAACTAGAACACTGCACACCTGTATACAACATGCAGAAAACAAGAGTACCTGTACACTAACTCGAACACTGCACACCTGTATACAACATGCAGAAAACAAGAGTACATGTACACTAACTAGAACACTGCACAACTGTATACAACATGCAGAAAACAAGAGTACCTGTACACTAACTCGAACACTGCACACCTGTATACAACATGCAGAAAACAAGAGTACCTGTACACTAACTAGAACACTGCACACCTGTATACAACATGCAGAAAACAAGAGTACTTCTCATGGTAGTGAAAAGGATAAGCATGCAGTATGTAAAGGCTGTGTGTGTGTGTGTGTGTGTGTGTGTGTGTGTGTGTGTGCGTGTGTGTGTGTGTGTGTGTGTGTGTGTGTGTGTGTGCGTGTGTGTGTGAGTGTGAGTGTGTGTGTGGGTGTGGGTGTGTGTGAGTGTGTGTGAGTGTGGGTGTGTGTGAGTGTGTGGGTGTGGGTGTGTGAGTGTGTGTGCGTGTGTGTGAGTGTGTGTGTGTGTGGCAGGGGGTAGTTCTGGGGTATTCAGCTGGGTTTGTTGTCTCACAGTTGATGCTACTCTGGCATCACTCTGCCCAGTCTGCAGCACCCAGGGAGTTAATCCCAGAAGCGCACCTTTCCCATTGCTTTGGATGCAAACAGACGCTGCCGAAGTGACCTTTGTGCTTGATGGTGCCTGGCAGGCTGCTCCCATGGAAAATCAGAATGTAATGAAGCGAATAAACAGCAGTTGATTACAACACATGTTTTCCCTTAGTGGAAAAAGAAAAGAAATCAATCACATGGAGGATAATATGGAAGGGGGGGGTGGAGACGAGGCTTCCTGCACTGCAGTCTGAACTCATCTATTACTGGTACAAGGGCTTGCTTTACTTTCATCAGCAATCTTGAAATGATAAGAAACAGATACCAATCCACACTTGCATTACCGACAGACTGGATTCAGCCCGTGGAAGGTTTTTTTTGTATTTTTTTATCAGGAGAAAGGATTCCTGCTTTAAACTCGACCTGTGAAACTCAGCATAGCCGAGAGCCACGGATGCAATTCCTGCACAGATTTATCCTGAAGCTGATAGAGAAGTTCCTAGGTTTCAATTACAGTTATCTTGTCTGTATTTCTTTCACATACCTCCCTTCAGTGAAATCACACACTCAGTATCCCACTAATTGATCCTTTTAGATTTACTGCATCAGGAAGCCGTGGTTTCCCTCGAGCACTCTGCACCCTGAGATTTAGAGAAGGGTCTGTCCCAGTTCATCGGATTTCTGTCTCATTGAGCGTGACATGTTACACATTACCGCCCAGACCCTCTGGTCTGTGCAGCTAAAGACAGCCCTGGAAAACGTTTCTTAATTCATTCCATCCGCCCGGCAGACTCTCACTGGAAGACAGGTCTTTGTTAATGGTAATGCGCCTCAGATAGAAATCTCCAAGGCTGTGTGGTAGGGTTACTGTGCTATAAACATTCATCTTCAATGCCAGAACACAGCCACAAGGCCAGCTGTGGTCAGGGCCTCGACCTTCACCTGTAATGTAAAACCCATACGCCTTGAGTTAATGAAAGATGTGTTCCAGTAATTATCTTGCACGGAGGTAGCCTGGATGTGTTGGTTACAATCCTCCACTGCAGACTCGCCTCGATCCAATTGAATACAAATTTGAGAAACCAGGGAAACGCCTCAAATTCACTGCTTACAACGAATTCCAACACTGCTGTGTGTGTCAGGGTGTACGCCGTCTGAGGCTGGAGGGACCTCAGGTTACCACTCTTGTGGTTTATATGCCATCAAAAACCCTTGAAGGAATTACAGCCTTATTATCCGAGCATCTTAACCACAATGCAAAAGAGCAGGGCTCAGTCCACTCTCTGAGTCACCTAGGTGAGCAATAGTTAATCACTCTGTTGTGAGTTAGCTAATACCCTTTATAAGATGAAATCTCTGTGATGTGTTTATGCTGAAAAGTACTCATTGTAACAACTGTGTTTACACTGAGTCTGCCCTGCCAAGAACACCTTGGAACTGAACCTGAAACACAAGCCGTTCCTCTGGATAAACAAACTCTGAAAGAAAGAAAGAAAGAAAGAAAGAAAGAAAGAAAGAAAGAAAGAAAGAAAGAAAGAAAGAAAGAAAGAAAGAAAGAAAGAAAGAGATTTTAATGTTACTCATTTTGCCTTGGAGCCTCCATATGTGTGGCGGATTTCACACAAAAGAAGCGATCAAGAATAGTCCTCTTGTGCTTGGGTTAAAATAACACACTAAATGTGTTTTGAAATGACTGTTGAAAGAAATTCATTTTTCTGGACACTGAACAATTGATAAAGTTCTACTCAGCGGGTCAGCTCTGCAGAAGTGCGTAATAAGATGTAATGAGATTGAAAACCACGGTAATCATAAATATAATGCAGGGATATCCTCTCAATTCAATCTGGATTACTGTGCATCATTGCAGACAATACCTTGGGGCGTTCACGAGTGCGAGAAAAAACAAAGAACGATGAATTATAGAGAAGTGTTTTAATACTGTACATTCAGCCATTCTTTATGTTTAAACACATGCACACAGTGTACTACAGGCCACTCCTTAACTGGAACAAAACCGCTTGTGTCACTATAGAAAAAGGCATGAATTATCGGCTGATGAGAGCTAGCAATGCTTGGTGGGTTTTTTGTGTGCATTTGTGTAAGATGGACTTTGTTAAAATGTGGTGACGTTGTGTTTTGTAACTGAACTGTATCCCATTAAGACCGCCCACGCAGCATTTGACAAGCTGCACAAAATGTCAGTTTATCAGCCGAGATGATTATTGGCTGTTTGTTGCGTTGGAAATTAATTCTATCCTGTGGTTACTTTGTAAAGCGCGGACAGGCAGCATCTGACAGGCTGCACAGAACGTGACAAGAAGCGGGTTTGTGATATTAAGAGAGGTCATCTATCAAAGAACCTCTGGTGCATGGCCAGTGCTTCATCAAACACAGTGATAATAAACAGGGTAGGATATTAAGCAAGGTGATATAAAACAGGTTATTGTGTGTGTGTGTGTGTGTATATATATAGAGAGAGAGATAAAGAAAGAGTGAATGAGTGACTGAGTGAGAGAGTGAAAGAGAGAGAGAATGACAGAGAGTGAGAGAGAGGGTGAGAGTAAGAGAGAGAATGAGAGAGGGTGAGTGTGAGAGAGAGAGAGAGAGAGAGAGAGAGAGAGAGAGAGAGAGAGACACACACACACACACACACACACTTTGGTCCTGGGAAAGAGAGCACAGTTGCTTTCAATTAAAGCCCTCTGCTCATGTGAAAGTGTGCATTGAGATCCCACACAGCGCAGTCAGTATTAGTAAAATAAACACAGGACCTAATTCAAGAGAAACAATGAAACCCGACCTGGCCGACGCTGGTATCGCTTCACAGCTGTCAGAGAGGCTGATTAATGGAGAATAAACAGCGAGGTAACCGTTCTGAAATGGGTTCTGTTGAGTCAGTATTATTTGAAGTGTAAAGCCTTGCTCTGCACACGCAGAGAGAGTTTCACTAGAGGATCAGGAAGCCTTATTGGTCCTGCGTAGTTTGTATGACAGCTTTGGCTCAGTCCGTTGTCGCTCTGCTTGCGCTAATGTCACTCCTTATAGTGACACTGCATTGCCATGCACACAGACATCCCCCCTCCTGAAGCACTTCACTGACACTCCATACAGAGGAGAGAGGAGCGCAGTACGGGGGGTGGGGGGGACGCTGCGAAACACAGCGGCTTCCCAGAGTCCCGCCGTCAGATCGGGCCAGGAGGAGAACTGAAACAAAACAGGACACGGGAATAAATCAGTGCAGTGCAGCCCAGTGAACCAGCAAGGGTTGCATTACACACCTCACTTTAGAGGCTGAGCCTGATGACAAATTAGCTGACTGATGACGACAGGCTGCTTATTTAACAGGCTCCTGTAAATAAATGGTGTGTCTGTTAAATGGGTCCAAAATATATTTTGAGAAAAAGAAGTAAAGCAATACTCTTGACAGGAGCAGCAGCAAGGAGGAGAGGACAGACCGGTGTGGGGAGTTTACTGCAGTCTTTAATGAGCTTCGATAAAACTGGAACCAAACAACTTTTATATAGCTGTGGCCTGTCCTTTCACACGCAGTGAACCTCCTTAGTTTGATATCGTTGAAATGGAATTTCCTCCTTTTGAAAAACAGGAGTTAATTAAAGACTGAAGTAAATACAGCCCTTCATTTTCTGATTTTACCTTCCAGTTTGAGCGCTTTGATGTCATGGAGGCTCTCGGCTACACACCACCAATAGGAGCCTATATAGAACATGTAAGGAACGCTGCAGTTATTTTAAAAAGCTACAAACGGGTCTGCTCGGTGGGAAGCGTGCTTTCTCTTGGTTTTCAGATCTCAAAGCTGTCCACATACCTCCCAGCCCCTGAAAGATCCCCTGCACGGCTGAGATTTCTAACTGTAAATATTTCCTCTGTATGTCACGGGGGGGGGGGGGGGGTTGTCGTTTAGCACATGAAACGAGAGCGCTGTGTAAACACCTGGATTAGAAACGGAAGCTGTTAGAACCCCTCCCACAGGGTCAGGTCACGGCTTGCCCACTCCGGGAGGTGGAAACAAACACAGTGGGATGGTACAGTGACTATACAAAGTATAGCAGCTGCTTTGCACTGAGAGCACATATAAAACTCGTTCAAACAAAAAAGCCGAGAGTAATGTCAACCGAGGGGGAAAAAATTTTTTTTTTTTACCTTTTTTTAAATACTTGCATAAGATACACATTATTCTGATGGGTACATAAATAGTTTGACATTAAACGTCACTTTAATGAAAGTTGCCCAGAGGATTAACTTAGATTTCTGGATCACAGCTGCTTTTACCGAATAACAAAACGAACAGCAAGCGTGATCGATATCTGATGGGTGTGAACGTGCAGCCATTAGCTAGAAATGTTACAAAATAAAATAAAACATATAGATTTTTTTTTCTCTCGATTTATTTTGCGTGGTTTCTGTCACACCCGGGAACCAAGTGATAATTCAAGTGCGTTATTATTTAACCAACAAAACAGCAGATCACATTTAAAAAAAAAACAGTGTAATGTGAGAGATTCCCTGTCTCTTTCTCCTGGGGGCGTGTGCTGTGCATCTGAAACAGACTGGCCGTGCTGAGGCTGTCCAGTCCTTGCTCGGCTTGATAGATCTGCAGTGTTCCTGCCACTCCACCTTTGAGACCCGCCAGGTGTTTTCAGTATTACACCTGATACTCTCAGCTGGGTTCAGCTGAACAGATTGCACCTTTGGGACTGGAAGTGGAAGAAGGCTGCAGCTTCTCAGCTCGTCCGCTTTTTTTTCTGATTTATTTCTCCTGCCAGGTGTCTCGTTCTCCGTTTTCAACACGGCTTCCTGCTGGCCTCAAGTTAAAGGATGAATCAAGCCACCATGAGGCCAGATGCGCTGAAATGCTTGCAGAGCTGCCGGCCGGCTGGTCTGATTGCAGAGCGCGGTCAGCAGTGAACCACAAGCCATTTCATTTCCATCTCCTGACGTTACAGGAGACAGGAGCGGGTCCTGCGGTCTGACGCAGATCCTGACAAACAGGAGCTCGGCTCGCATTTCATCAACAAGCCTGGCTTCAGCAATGGATTTATACACCTCCGCTCGACGATCCAGTCAAACTTCGGTTTGCAAACTGCCTTCTGCTCTAGAAACTAGTTGGGAGATTGGATCCAAAAATACAGCACCTGGGTTACTATTTCCACGAGACTTCCCAGAGTCACAGCACACATAGATTGTTCAAATGAGTGTCAAGCATGTGTTTCTCCAACCTGCCGCAGACTGCGCCTTTCCAAACCAGAGGGTCTGCTGTGTACAGAACTATACATCAAAGCCCAGATACTGGCCCTGGCAGCTGGGCCCACACTGCCACATGGTGAACTTGGATATCTCATCATGAACTGAAACTCTGTGAAGTTTACCAGAACTAGAAACAACTACAATGAGCTTCAAAGGGGGCTTCCAGGTGTTACAGGGCACTGCAGGGCTACGATGCAAAATCGGTATTTAAATGCAGTATTGTTTAGAGTAAGTGCAAATCAGCAATTTATATCTACAATCACCTAATAGCAGTGCAATAGTGGGAGGACAGCACATAAGCTGAGCATCCAGGAACATGGTTCTGAGCTCAGGTGAATACAGCGCAGAGCAGGGGGTGAAGACCATAAGATCTGCAAGGGCAGTGTAAACCAGTGACAGCACAGAGGCTGCTGATATATTCTACACATGTTGCATGACTCAGACAGATGAGGGTTCAGTGTTTCTTTCTCAATGGGATTAGTGCAGCTGGTGGATTTAGTTTTTGTTACTTACAGCTCTTCCAGGAAGGGCAGGTTGTGAAAGGCATTTGGCTGCAGCTCACTGATGTTGTTCATACTGAGATCCCTGGAAAAGAATGAAAGATAAAGAAAGATGTTATGGTCGTGGGTTTTTTTTTTTTTTAAAACATTGGTGAATGCCACCCCTGCGCTGTATTAATTCAGCTGGGGATGATCTGACCCTTTTGTAAACCCCCTACACAATAATCTGTACAGTGGTAAGAAATCAAAGCGAATGAGTTTTAGGATGGCAGTATTCATTTTGGGATAGGATTTGGGTTCGGTGTCCATGGGCTCACTTTCCCGAGTATTTTAAAGCAGGTTTCAGTGCTGGCTCTAGCAGTGCTAATGCGACGCATGGTTTCTGATATCACAGCCACACCACACCTGCACTTTTAGCAGCCATTCGAGGAAACACAACAGAAGTGATAGGAATCTTTGCAAACTGTCTATCATTGTGTTCTTCAGTCCAGATGTTTATCTACCTGCTCAATGGAAACATGTTGCTTTTCCTATCATGGAAAATTAAAGTCCCAGGTTCTGTGTCTCCTCTGAGTTAGAACACAAACCCCACCTTTACAGGGAGAGGACAGAATGTTACAAACCCTGAGATCCACTGTAATCTATATACACCTGTCTGTCGCACACTGAGCTGTGCTGTGTAACCTATATACACCTGTCTGTCGCACATTGAGATACACTGTGTAATCTATATACACCTGTCTGTTGCACACTGAGATACACTGTGTTATATGTAAAAGTTGCATCTCCCTGTTTTCGCTCTCTTTCTGAAATATATTTAAGCATATAAAATGTAGCATGACTTGATCACAGATCTTTCAATATTACAAACAGGTTGTGTGCATTTTGAAGATCACTGACTTAGCAGTACAGGAAATCCAACAGTTAAAGTTAAACTCTCAAAAGCCACAAATGAAAAAAAAATATATTATATATATATATAAAAATTCTGCAATGATAAATTGAACATATTGGGATTTCAAGGGAGTAGCAACTTCCAGCATGACATCTTTTGGCTCTTAGGAAAACGGGTCCTTTTTTTTCAGATCTCCAATGGAAAAAGAACTAATTCTCTCATCATTCCATCCCCCTCCTTTCCTGAAGCCACGTTCCAAATGAATTGCTAGTGAAACGCGACCACCAGGACAGAAGAAGTAAAGCAAACACTCTGACTTCAGTGCTTTGTTATTTGTTTGTTGTGTCAGTCTCTCTAACAGGACAGGACGAGCTGAGCTTTTCTTTGGAAAGCTCAGCGGTAAAATAGAAATCATGCTTATCTGAACGGCAAGCTTTTCAACCCAAACAGAGCTTTAACCGGGGGCATGAGCACAGCAGAGAGGATGCAATTTCAAAGCCGTATCAAATCATTCACATGAAAATGTTGCAGGCAGCTTGTACCTGTCTCTCTTCTGGCGATATCATTTAAAATCTTCAATTGTCTCAAACTGCAGCTTTGCTAGTCCAATATCAACAGTATGGGGCTTACAGTTTCAAGAGCAATCTCTCAGTTGATTAATGAGTCCTGGACTTGTGAAAACTATATATACATGTAATCAAGAATCCAAACATAACGTGCAGCTGAAGAACCCGGGGCAGCTCCTCGACTGGAAAAGCATTTAAACTGCGTCAGAGAAGCGAGGGCTGTGATCATCCCCACGCACACCGGCACTGCAGCAAACGGGATGGGATATGGAGGTTCTCCCGATCCCCCAGCACAGTGTAACTCTACTCCCTGATCAATCACTGGACTGCCAGGGGGGCATTCGCTCTGTTTGTCCTGGAGGAGATTCTGGGCTGGATCCAGAGACCCTCAGACTGAGCGCAGAGTCCCTCACATGCTGGCTGTGCTAGACACCCCTGTGTGTGTGCGTGTGCATGTGTGTGTGTGTGTGTGTGTGTGTGTGTGTGTGTGTGTGTCAGCTGGGTGAAAAAAGACACAAATATTTGAGCCGCTATTGAAAACGGTTGTTGTACTGAAATGTCACCTGTTGTTTAAAAGGTTATTGTTAAAAACAGATTTTTATTTGCCAGGAACTCAAGGCTCTTTATGGGTTTTTTTTGTTCACTCATTTAGATCCTGGAACTGCTGAGATGGTCTCCCAATGAAAGAAACTGCATTTACAATGTAGGACCATGGGTGGCACTGTCTGCTATACAAAATAATCCATGGAAGAGGGGAATGACACATATTGGAAACTCATAGAAAGAAAGAAAGAAAGAAAGAAAGAAAGAAAGAAAGAAAGAAAGAAAGAAAGAAAGAAAGAAAGAAAGACAGACTTGTGCTACCATTTCCCCGCTACTGGTACAGACTATCCTTCAAGCCCAAGGTTGTTAGTCAGATTCCATTAGTCATTCCAGTATTACTTGGTAAATCTCTAGTTGTACAGATCCTGGGTTATATAAAGTTGCCCCGCTCTGTCTTGACTGTGCTGTGATGTGATTGGTAGCAGTAATGAGATGGCTGTGTGCTAAACATTTTTACAGTAAACGAGTTAGCCTGTGTAGCCATTCAGCTTTGAAGTAAAGGATACAAGAAAAAAGATATTCATCTGTTTGGCTCATTAGTTTTATAGCAAACAATATGGCCAATGTGGTTGATTAGTTTCATAGTAAACACAGCTGGGTGTGTGTGGCAGCTTCACAATAAAAGCAATTCTCTGTGTGGTAGATTCGTTTAACTGTACATAAACTGACTGTGGATTGAAGCTGTCCCAGTGAGAATTGACTGTGGATTGAAGCTGTCCCAGTGAGAATTGACTGTGGATTGAAGCTGTCACAGTGAGAGTTGACTGTGGATTGAAGCTGTCACAGTGAGAGTTGACTGTGGATTGAAGCTGTCACAGTGAGAGTTGACTGTGGATTGAAGCTGTCACAGTGAGAGTTGACTGTGGATTGAAGCTGTCACAGTGAGAGTTGACTGTGGATTGAAGCTGTCACAGTGAGAGTTGACTGTGGATTGAAGCTGTCACAGTGAGAGTTGACTGTGGATTGAAGCTGTCACAGTGAGAGTTGACTGTGGATTGAAGCTGTCACAGTGAGAGTTGACTGTGGATTGAAGCTGTCACAGTGAGAGTTGACTGTGGATTGAAGCTGTCACAGTGAGAGTTGACTGTGGATTGAAGCTGTCACAGTGAGAGTTGACTGTGGATTGAAGCTGTCACAGTGAGAGTTGACTGTGGATTGAAGCTGTCACAGTGAGAGTTGACTGTGGATTGAAGCTGTCACAGTGAGAGTTGACTGTGGATTGAAGCTGTCACAGTGAGAGTTGACTGTGGATTGAAGCTGTCACAGTGAGAATTGACTGTGGATGGAAGCTGTCACAGTGAGAGCTGTGAGGTTTTCTGATTTTGTAACTCGTTCTCTGGAATTGATTCTGTTTGAAATCACTAGGTGGTAAACTAGTCGAAATCTTTACTTTACAAATCAACCCCAATGTTTTTTTTTGAAGACAGAAAAAATGTTGTGCTGGGAAATGCCTATATCACATGATCTTTAATATACTAAAGGATAGCACAAGGGTAGCAATGACAAGCCAATGGTAGAATGAAACTACAGAGGTAGCATATATATAATTGACACACCAATGGAATAACAATGGTATCAACCAGTGGTAGTCGCTTCTAACTATTCCAATACATTTCAGACCTGGCATGTACCAATAAGGACTTGGGTGGGGGGGTGCATTAGACTGTCTTAGGAAGTAGATGGCTCAGGATGGCTGCTAAGGTTATTAATTTGTTTCCTGGCATTTTTCTGTCCGAATGAGTATAAAAATCAAACCTCTGATGAGCAAACTAGTCATGCAAGTGCTGCTGAATACAATGCTTTGGTTTGTGAGCTAGGCTCCACATGTAAGTTATAGAGCTAGAGAGTTTGCTCGAAAGCTAACTGGAACATGTGCACAGCACTGGATTAAAAGGTGTGTGTTATTTCATTGATAGAGCAATATATTCCTAGCTGCCATTCCTCTATGGTACAGAACCATTGCCCTGCCATTGCGGGTGATATTATTAATCCCATAGCATCTTTTCATAGAGATGCATGGGGCAATGCCTCTATTGTCCATCAAGTCAACGATTTCCTCAATGAAGACACATGAATACATCTCTTCAGCTAGTCGATTGAACTGAAAGCTTGAAAGATATCGGAGCCGACGCGTGTTTGCATGACCTGCTCAGGACAGTCAAATCAGAGCTCACAAAGGCTCAGGAGGTATTTTGTGATCTTTTTTTTTATCTGGGTTGGAACAGAAATCAAACCAACCTGTTCCAGATGCACATGTGTTTCACGCTCCTAAACCAAGCGCTAACAAAAAAATATATATAATGATGATAACAGCGTAACCTTGGAGACACATCCTTCTAATTACCCTACGTTCCCCTGACTCGCTGGAACTGGAACGGCTATCAAACCGCAGAACAAGCGTTCCTTCTGTTCAGAGGAAGAAAAGAAGAAAATGGGTCTCCCAGATGAGCTTTATATAATCCAACTGGTGAGGTCATGAGACAAAAGATCCAGCATGACTTCAAAATGCTCAATCAGGATTCCCCAGAGTAAAAGCACGAGACGGTAACACACATGCTGTGCAACCCTGCTTGAATCCTGTGTGCCGTGTTTCCTGTCCCTTTCAGAGGAAGTACTGAACCAGGGTGGGGCAGCATGTGAGACCAGCGTAGCACAGGGGACCCTAACAGGTGTGCAACAGCATGGAAGGACCCCTACACATCGTGCAGGGTTCCCCCTCGTCTACGGAAGAAAGGCTTCGAGAAGAACTGCAGCAGAGCCCTGAGTCTAGTCAAACACAAGCTGATCAGGCTGAGAGCTGGAACACCTCTTCTACTTCAAACTCAGCCCCAGTGATGCTAATACATTTCTAGATGCTTTTGAAATAATAAAAAAGAGCCCGCAGTCTGCTATTCAACCTGCGTCTTTGAAGTCGTCCCTATTAATTTCTTAGCATGCATGAAAGGAAGTGAAAGGGCTTTCGAACACAAAAAGCAAATCAAATAAAGAAAACAAAATCCCTCTTAAGAGCCTCGATCGTTTCCAAATTAACATCAAGATTTGAGGAATTTGCGACGACTCGCTCTGCCTTGGTCGTGTCGAGGCAAGGGGTGCTGAAGGAGGCAGAGTAATACCCCATCTTTGAAGTGGATGTCAAGCGCCTTGTCCTTCCGAGGAGGTATGCTTTAATCTCTAGCTGGTGCTTCATCATCAAAGCTTCAAAAGGGGGGCTGCAGTAGGTTCTTAGCCTCTGGGGTCGAGGAGTAGGAGCGGGTAGGAGCGTGTGCGAGCCCTCTGCCAAAAGAACATTCCCCAGACAGCTATCCTGCACAGCATAGCAGAGAGGAAGCACGAGAGCAGGGCAGAGCTGGAAGCGCCAGAGCACACAAACACCCACACGCTGGATTAGGAAGCGGAGCCTCATACGAATCACTGTGTCTTTGGTGCAGAGATAAAAGACAACTGGGTTGAAAATGCAGGTGCAGGGAGTGGGGTGGGGGGGGGGGGCGCAGTTAACAGCGTGACGTACAAACCTGCCTGAAAAGAAAAAGGTTTGCTCAGGTCACGATATTCAAGGTTTGTAAACTGCTTGGAAACGACCGCTGTTGCGCTGCCAATAGTGTGCAGGGATATCATGAGCCTCTATCAGAGCCAGCTCTGCCACCTTCAAGACTGAAACTGATTTTCAACAGGGAGATGCAGCTTTTATATATTACCAAATGTATATAAGGGTGCTGCTAGCAGAACAAAAACAGGACTAAGCATAGGCTGGGCGGCACACCAGCACTCATTTTAAACACACAGCTGTATACAGCCTCGCTGAACGCAATCACATCAAAGCGAGGCTTTAAATACCTGGCCAAGAAAGAATAGTGTTTACAGTTCCAGAATCTCAGCTCCTGGCTCCCATATAAAAGCATGTTTGCTTTGTGATGGTACAGCAAACACTGACAATGCTGATATGTTGAGAGAGAAATCTGATAGAAGATACTCACAGGGAGATGAAGATTGGAGACAGTGGAAGCTGCTGCATTGCATGTGCTTACACTCATGCTCATTCCTGCTACTTCTACTTGATAGCTAGTGGAGACAGAGTCAGATCACAGGGTTATGAGTAACCTTTTCTATACAGACAGTGGCGAATGTATGGAATGGGTTACCAAGCATTGCTTTTGTCTCTGAGTTTAAGTATCTTTTAATGCAATCCATTAAACGACGCTTAACATAGCTCATGAGTTCAACCTTTGCAGATATAGAAGGCAACCCAGATCCCCTTCTCCGTCCCCCACTCCAAGAATACAGATCATACATTCCTTCCACCAGCACTGACGCTCAAGCCTCCTCACACGGAGAACGGGAAACAGAGACTTAAACAACCTGCCTGCAAGGCTTACTCCATCTCTCCACAGACCTTCAATGTGACATGTTTGGATAAACACTACACCAGGTTACCCATCCCAGGCTACCTCAAACCCCACAAGACAGCTAGATCCTCCTCAGGTGTTGTGTTTCTCTTCAAAACTCAGGATCCATTTCAAGGGTCCGCCACCACCGCTGGCAGTTAAAGACCGCCCCGCCCCTCTTGTTAGGCAGTTTCTCAGTGTCAGCCACACACATCTACAGTACAGGGAGCTATCCTGTGCTCCACACTTAGAGATCTCTGAGTGATGTGCACTCAAATTCCTGTGTTTCACCTTACACCCACACTGCTACCTGCGCTTCACCCTGCGTTACACCTTACACCCACACTGCTACCTGCGTTTCACCCTGCGTTACACCTTACACCCACACTGCTACCTGCGCTTCACCCTGCGTTTCACCTTACACCCACACTGCTACCTGCGTTTCACCCTGCGTTTCACCTTACACCCACACTGCTACCTGCGCTTCACCCTGCGTTTCACCTTACACCCACACTGCTACCTGCGCTTCACCCTGCGTTACACCTTACACCCACACTGCTACCTGCGCTTCACCCTGCGTTACACCTTACACCCACACTGCTACCTGCGCTTCACCCTGCGTTTCACCTTACACCCACACTGCTACCTGCGCTTCACCCTGCGTTTCACCTTACACCCACACTGCTACCTGCGCTTCACCCTGCGTTTCACCTTACACCCACACTGCTACCTGCGCTTCACCCTGCGTTTCACCTTACACCCACACTGCTACCTGCGCTTCACCCTGCGTTTCACCTTACACCCACACTGCTACCTGCGCTTCACCCTGCGTTTCACCTTACACCCACACTGCTACCTGCGCTTCACCCTGCGTTTCACCTTACACCCACACTGCTACCTGCGCTTCACCCTGCGTTTCACCTTACACCCACACTGCTACCTGCGCTTCACCCTGCGTTTCAGCTTACACCCACACTGCTACCTGCGCTTCACCCTGCGTTTCACCTTACACCCACACTGCTACCTGCGCTTCACCCTGCGTTTCACCTTAAACCCACACTGCTACCTGCGCTTCACCCTGCGTTTCACCTTACACCCACACTGCTACCTGCGCTTCACCCTGCGTTTCACCTTACACCCACACTGCTACCTGCGCTTCACCCTGCGTTTCACCTTACACCCACACTGCTACCTGCGCTTCACCCTGCGTTTCACCTTACACCCACACTGCTACCTGCGCTTCACCCTGCGTTTCACCTTACACCCACACTGCTACCTGCGCTTCACCCTGCGTTTCACCTTACACCCACACTGCTACCTGCGCTTCACCCTGCGTTTCACCTTACACCCACACTGCTACCTGCGCTTCACCCTGCGTTTCACCTTACACCCACACTGCTACCTGCGCTTCACCCTGCGTTTCACCTTACACCCACACTGCTACCTGCGCTTCACCCTGCGTTTCACCTTACACCCACACTGCTACCTGCGCTTCACCCTGCGTTTCACCTTACACCCACACTGCTACCTGCGCTTCACCCTGCGTTTCACCTTACACCCACACTGCTACCTGCGCTTCACCCTGCGTTTCACCTTACACCCACACTGCTACCTGCGCTTCACCCTGCGTTTCACCTTACACCCACACTGCTACCTGCGCTTCACCCTGCGTTTCACCTTACACCCACACTGCTACCTGCGCTTCACCCTGCGTTTCACCTTACACCCACACTGCTACCTGCGCTTCACCCTGCGTTTCACCTTACACCCACACTGCTACCTGCGCTTCACCCTGCGTTTCACCTTCAGTATATATTTAGTATTTATCAAATATATATATATATATATATATATTTTTTTTTTTTTTTATTATTCCAATGTTGGTTCTCTACATCCGGTGCTGTTGATTCTGAAATTCTGGTTAATGCCTGCATAGGTAATACTGTTGCCAAAATCTTTGTCAGCTTAAGAATGGCCGGTGTTTGAAGTTGAGTAGTAATAATTCCACACACTGTAACTGCTGTGAGACTCTCTCTCCAGTGAGAATGGCTGTGCTGTGTTCATTCATATTGTCTGACATGAAACAGAACCTTGTTCTCTTGTGTTTCTCTCTGGTTTTAGCGGGAAGCCTTGTTTAAATTGAAGGCTTTTGCTGTGCAGCTGTCAGTGGGTGTAAAAGAGGTTCATGAAAAGTGAAAGGAATGATAACTGCCTTCTTCAAACAACCTGACCGCTGACTAAACTAATCCAACAATGTCAACATTATGAAATAAAGAAGGAAGAATGTTTAGTGTTCCGCCTGCTAACTTGAAAAGGCCTTTGTCTTACCTGACAGCCTACAAGCCTCACAATAGCACAGGAAGAGGGAGACAATGACAGGGTATTTTTTCTTCTTTTTATAGAAATATTGTTTTCTTTCAAATACTGTTAAACTTCCTGAGCGTGATATCCATTCCTTTCAGAGACGAGAAGCCCCCCTTTCTCTCACGCACAATGAAAGAGAGCTTGCTTTCACTCGAGGACAAGATCGAAGAAATAAAAAGCCGGCTTTCTGTTCTCTTTTGTTAGTTTTTTTTTTTTTTAAATGGTGATAAATTCGCTGCTTATGAAAAGCAGAGCACACCACAGGGATGTTTTTGTTGTATTATTACTGAAGGATTCGTAACGATGGGGTGTTTTTGTTGTATTATTACTGAAGGCTTCGTAACGCTGGGATGTTTTTGTTGTATTATTATCGCAGGCTTCGTAACGATGGGATGTTTTTGTTGTATTATTACTGAAGGCTTCGTAACGCTGGGATGTTTTTGTTGTATTATTATCGCAGGCTTCGTAACGCTGGGATGTTTTTGTTGTATTATTACTGAAGGCTTCGTAACGCTGGGATGTTTTTGTTGTATTATTACTGAAGGCTTCGTAACGCTGGGATGTTTTTGTTGTATTATTATCGAAGGCTTCGTAACTTCGTAACGCTGGGATGTTTTTGTTGTATTATTACTGAAGGCTTCGTAACGCTGGGATGTTTTTGTTGTATTATTACTGAAGGCTTCGTAACGCTGGGGTGTTTTTGTTGTATTATTATCGCAGGCTTCGTAACGCTGGGATGTTTTTGTTGTATTATTACTGAAGGCTTCGTAACGCTGGGATGTTTTTGTTGTATTATTACTGAAGGCTTCGTAACGCTGGGATGTTTTTGTTGTATTATTACTGAAGGCTTCGTAACGCTGGGATGTTTTTGTTGTATTATTACTGAAGGCTTCGTAACGCTGGGATGTTTTTGTTGTATTATTATCGCAGGCTTCGTAACGCTGGGATGTTTTTGTTGTATTATTATCGCAGGCTTCGTAACGCTGGGATGTTTTTGTTGTATTATTATCGCAGGCTTCGTAACGCTGGGATGTTTTTGTTGTATTATTACTGAAGGCTTCGTAACGCTGGGATGTTTTTGTTGTATTATTACTGAAGGCTTCGTAACGCTGGGATGTTTTTGTTGTATTATTATCGCAGGCTTCGTAACGCTGGGATGTTTTTGTTGTATTATTACTGAAGGCTTCGTAACGCTGGGATGTTTTTGTTGTATTATTATCGCAGGCTTCGTAACGCTGGGATGTTTTTGTTGTATTATTACTGAAGGCTTCGTAACGCTGGGATGTCATGGAGCTCAGCTAAGACAACGCTTTGTCTCTGTTTGTTTACACTCCTGATACGGTCCCCATGGTTTCCATGGGACCACATCATTCCAAGGAACGGGCTTTGCCTTGCTTTCTGAATGAGAATCCAGATTAGCTGATTCCAGAATAAGCCCATAGTTTCTGTGACAGGGGTGTGTTGCAGATGTGTGTCCCTGCTGACGGTCAGGAGAGAGATGGTGGTATTCACCACAGCACGCCATGCGGCCGCGCAGGGTTTATTACCAAACAAAATGACCATGTGACAATACCACTGATGGTAGAGCAGGGCTGACATACAAACAAACAGCAGTGAAAAACAAAATAATTACAAAAAACTCAAAACAGAACACAGTGCAAACACAGCGAACAAAACAACACTGGCCTGCAGGCGTCTGAGCGCTCCCTCCACTGCAAGGGAGGTCCTGTTCCAGGAACCTTCTCCCTGAAACTTGTTCCTACCCCTACCCCTAACCCCACCCTACCCCTAACCCTCATTGCAAGGAGGGTCCTGTGCCAGGAACCTCCCTGAGACCTGACCCTATCCTAACCCTACTTCTACCCCTACCCCTAACCTCCACTGCAGGAGGGTCCTGTTCCAGGAACGTTCTCCCTGAAACCTGACCCTATCCTTATAGCTCTGTAGCAAGCACTGGTGTGGTCAGGGTTGGGTATTCAATCTCTGCTCTGATCAGTAGCCAGGCATTGCAGATAGAAATGTTTAATGTGCAGCTTGCAGAAGGCAGACTCCCCTGGCTGGCAGCTGATTAATGGCTCTGTTAATGATTCTTAATGTTGTGAAAATCCCTGCAGTAGCATCAAAGCTGCTAAAGCGCTCCCGTTGTAACAGTTTTGCATGGAGAGAATTAGGGTGCGAAGACGGGAGTTTGCACAACAGCAAAACTTTTTTTTTTTCTTTTTTTTTTTTCCTCCCGGATATAGATGCAGTTCAGGTACGACACATTGACAATGCCACCCAAACCCACAGTGCTAATGGGGCTCACCAAACACAAAGTGCTTGAAGACACTGTTGCCAATAAAAAGTATCACTAGCCCAGTGCAGTCTCAGGAATATCAAAGTTCATGGTATTGAAACAGGGAAGGATCCCAGAGGCTAGCAGGGATGAGCTCCACTGCAGGCTGGATTTCTATGAGGTTCTGACAAGTTTATTAAGGGCATCGATAAGAGACGAGAGAGATGCATTCCTCAGCAGTGTCCTGTTCATGCCTCGAGGATGTAACACTCACTTTCAATGGAAAGCTGAGATTCTTTTTGTTGCCTCTGTGGTTTATATATTAACCTACATTACCGGAGTTATTATTATCCCTATTATCACGACGAGTATTTCAACGTTTTATTCTGAATCAGTTCCAAGGTGGGGCATATTAATCCACGGCCTCACCTGCCAGGATATAACAGCCCCATTGTTCAGTACGGAAACAGCTTTGTTACCCTGTTTATTCCGGGGGGGGGGGGGGGGGGGGGGGGGGGGGGGGGGGGGGCTATTTACACGTGAAGAAACAGAGCCTTTCCCATCCTGCCAGGACCCTGTAGCCTCCCACCCCCCCACAAAAGCAATGGGTTGCCTTTCAGCAGCAGCCCCTTCCCAGGAACAAAAAGAAACAACGACGTCTTCAGAAAGCTCTTCCTTCTAATGTCTCTTTGTGAGCCGCCTCTGATACCTGCCCCCTTGCAATGCAAATACGGAGGACAAAGAGAAGGGCTTTGTGTTAAAAGGGCTGAGGAAAATAACAGATCCCTACGTGTGTGTGTGTGTGTGTGTGGTTTGTCGAAGGTCACTGATTAAAGCACGTTAATATCTGATTATAGCACGTTAATATCTGATTAACGCATGTTGAAATAAGGCTCTGGAACTCACTTTAGCCAGTACATTATATTATTCCTGTCCAGCAGTAGTTTT
Source organism: Polyodon spathula (assembly GCF_017654505.1). NCBI lineage: Eukaryota > Metazoa > Chordata > Actinopteri > Acipenseriformes > Polyodontidae > Polyodon > Polyodon spathula. Next base: position 94,595 of record NC_054558.1, on the reverse strand, counting down.
TAAACCCTGGTCGAACCCAGCCGTCGAGGTTTTTGTTTTATTAACCGCTGCATTGCTTTCCGGTGCACATGAAGCAGCACTTGCAGACAGTCTGTGACTTCAGACAGCTTGTAGCAGCAGGGATAGCTGTGGAGCCTGTGCTGCTCACCTCCACACTGTGTGACAGAACCGGGGACGGGAGAATAATTCAATAAAAGCCAGCTGCGTGCTCGGTTTTGAGCAAGACAGGAAAGGATGAGCACCGGGAGCCCCACGGTGAAGCGGCTCTGGTTTGGGATGCACTGGGTCGTCTCTGGACCAGTCAGCCCCCCCCCTTGCCATGGCTCTTTCCCCTGGCCGCCACAACTGTGGTGCGTCACATAATGACGGCAGCTTATATGGTTTCAGGGTGAAATCTCTGCTTTGTGGGAAATGCAGACAGTCGTGCTTGAGAATCAGAAAGCCTGTGAAAACAATAATGAAGTGCTTAACTGTGTGCAGCCTGGAAGCACAAAGTGCTGGGAACAGAGTGAGTCAGCACCGTTTTACAGGGCTGTCTCTTCAGTCAGTTTGTGAAGAGCTTTGTTTGTTCAGGTAAAAGATCAGGAGTAGGCTGTCCTACCTATAGAGGAGCCCAATATTAAAGAGCTCCCTGTTCCATATCATAGCAGAGCAGGTGCTAATGAGGCAGGGTCTTTGGAATCCAAGATGCACAAACAACTTAGTGCTGGAAATGGAGAGGTCTGACTTTCCAGAGCCAGATACCCACCCCCACCCCGACTTCCCTGGAAGAATGAAAGGGACGCCTCGCTGAGAGGTGTTCAAGTATTCCTCCGCACCAACTCAAATACATTGTGGATTTGGCAGGGCAGCACCGGCCCTACTGTCTCTAGCACCAGGGACCAGGGTCAAGCCGCAAAACACTGAAAGGGTTGCTGGAGGAAAGATGATTGTAATTCTGCGTTCCTGTGGGCAGGTGGAAATGAAAGGCTGCCTGGTTACCACAGGATCCTGGCACAGGATTCTCTCTCTCTCTCTCTCTCTCTCTCTCTCTCTCTCTCTCTCTCTCTCTCTCTCTCTCTCTCTCCCCCCTCTCTCTTTCTCTAGCTGCTCAGTTGTGGTCACACACAGGCAGGCACTGCACTACAAAGCACAGCGATTTCCTGCCTGACTCACTGGAGCACTCGCTTCCATACCTGAATCATATCCAATACTGCATTGCAATACGGCTCACACTGCACTCCATATGCAATCTCTAAATGTTGCTTACTCTGTTTTGTTTGCTCAGCCTCGGCTACACAAGCTCCCTTTAACCATGGCCTTGCAGTTTATCAGCCTGTATCTTATCTTAGCAGAGTACTGATCAAATCAAGACCTTTATTAGACGGTCAATAAATAATTTCTAAGCAGTTAATAATTTCTAAGCAGTTAATAATTTCTAAGTGGTTAAGTTTAAGATGGAGAAATATCTTCTAATAATCACCATTACAGGTAATTATAGTCCCCAAAATGTGAGTCGGGTGTCAGGACTGTAAACAGTCAAGCCACGACCATAACCTACAATTAAAGGGTCTCCTAGATTGTGATGCCCCTCGTAGAAAAACACCAAGCTTCATCATAATAGGTGTGACTTACGCACAGACGCTCCCCTAATTTACGCCCTTTTTTGTCAGGAGTTGCATTTTTGTAACACATTCTGCACGGCACAGTTCTAAATCTGTGACCCCTTATATAAATCAACAGGTCGTAGCTTGTACTGCCACGGATCTAGCTTTGATCCCGTTGCTTAATTCAGTGGAACTCAACTCTGATCCTCGAGATTTATTCCAGTCCTGGTCTTTATTCCAACCAGGTCATTAGAACCTGCTTGGAGTAAAAACCTGGAGTGGATCTCAGGGGCTGGAGTTGAGTACCACCGGCTTAAGTCATATTGCACTGTGCAGTTATACACATGCAGGGTGGAGGACTGAGTTGCTTCTTCCCAAAGGCCCCCTGCGATACTAATGGAAGAGTTTCGTTGTCTGGCACTGTAAAGGAAATCAAGATGGACAGCAGTATGCCCTGGTGTGCTGCTCTGCTGTTCCTGCAGCTCTCTGTGCAGTGAGAGCGCTTTCCTGAACCTCTCCGCAGGTCTGCAGAGTGGAAAGAGTTACAGATGAGAGCACTGTTAAACCCCGGGGCTCGCCTCCATTGTGAGGAGCGTGTGCGGCAGGCAGCGCCTGTCACTTTCAAAGGCTTCTCCCTGGATTAGCATGAAAAGCTTAATCACAGGTTAAAGATCCGTGCTGAACATCTGAAGAAAGTGCGACGCGCTCTCAGGCAGCCCTGGGCTGATTTAGGAACACACCTTCTTGCTTGCAACAGAAAGCATCACGTGAATGCAATAATGGATCAACTGCTGCGGCCTTGCGCTGGTCGCAACTTGCCACCTTCTGGGATCCAGAGCTCCCAGCTGAGCTGAAGGAGCTGTTCCTGCAGGAGATGCACCCTGGGCTGTGCAGTGAAGATTGGGGGGGGTGAAGTCCTGATTCAATCCCCTCTGTTGGCATTGCCTCAGGTAATTTACATGGTAGATTCATGACTAATTTTATCTGTATTGTGGGATGCATCTCCCTGGTGATGGGGATATAGCGGAGACCCTCACAAATCCTCTTCACGGTGACTTGCTCCCGGTGGACGCATTAAGAACTCAAGCGCCTCCCCTCCCCATTGTAACGCCTTGGCCTTCGATGTCAGAGCAAGGTGGTTGTTCTGCTGGCCTTTGAGAAATGAGCATCTCTATCCAGACACAACAGGATTTCCAAACACAAGCATTGCCAGGGGACAGGGCGGGGTCGTGACGTCGCTGATGCATGCCGTGCCACATTCACATCTGGAAAGGGAGGGTTGAAGGCTGGAGCAGGGTGGGGGTCTTTCCTTACTGCCTCACAGTGAGAGAGTGTGCGGGAGGTCTGGCACAGTTTATTTATCCTTCAAGAACTGAAGCTATTTTGAAGCTGGGATCATGGGGCACTAATTGTTCCCGTTTCCCTGTGAGGTAATCAGAGGAAATGAGTAATTACTTCTATATCCGCGGAGTGCAGGGCTTGTCTCGAGAGGTCTGTGCCCTGGTGCTTGCAGAGAGAGGGCCATCTGAACTGGAACACCCAGCGCTGTGGCCAAACCAAACACAAAACCCAGGGATGCTTTTCTGATTGCACTACATTCCTAACCCAATGATCTTCAATTAGAAAGCAATTGTTGTGTTTTCCTTAACATTGTGAACAATCTCCAACATCAGGAATTGGTGCCGCCAATTACAGCCGGTCATTTTCAGGACAGCCTCTAAACCACGTCCAGTGCATCTCTTTCTACACGATGTGCAAAATTCTATTTCGTTTTCCTTTTTTTACGGAGCTAGCTGCCTGGAAATTGGCAGGAATGGTCTTTGGGACAATAACCGAATGTCAGGGAATTGTTCACGATGTTAAGAGCAAAAGAGCAATGCTGACACATATCTGCACTCCACTTCACTGAGGTGAGCTCCTGCATGAATGAAAAGTGGCTTCAGATTCCCATCTACTCTATGACTGATGCCAGCAGTCCCTGGAATTTCCCACTGGGGGCAGTGTGTTCCACTGTGGGGCCGGGCAGCGTCTCAGAATGCGTTCTATTCCCTGACAGAGGACAGTAGAGTGGAGGGTTGCTGTTAGGGATGTGTAAGTTTGGCCCAGTTCCCAGTACAGGCCTGCATTAATCTGTAGATCCCAGTGCTTAGCTGGGCTCCTGCACCCAGGCTTCACATTGCACACACATGTGCTGAATTCCAGAAGGGCTTTTGGAATTTGGAACCCTGGGGACAGTTCTGAAATTCTATTTAGGAGTTTGCAATAAATCTTCTTTAGGTTTTTTTTTGTTTGGTGTGGGAGGGGCTCCTCCATAAGAGAAACAGTCAGCTGTACATAACATATCATAAACCATTTTACATCTGTACTGTACATAACTGTTTTAAGAAATCAGATCTTTCCCAGATCCTTTGTGAAGCAGGTGTTTGAGGGGCTGGGAGAGATATGTAGGGCACTCAATGATAATAACCAGGCGAATGCTTGGGGTCTGTGCACGAGACTCTTGTTTCCCAAGCCCTTTTCCAGGATGCTTGTTCTGCTCTGTGATCCCTGGGGGAGGGTATCACAGACATTAAAGAGGAACGTTTCTTCTGCTCCTGTTTATTGCAGGTACAGAGCAAACACCTCGTGGCTGCGGAGAGGAACCTCCTTCACATAATGATACCCCCTTTGTTCTGGTCCAGGTGGGAGAAAGACCAGCAGCTGTTCAGCTGTGAGGATCACGTGCAGACGATCAGCAGCAGATCACACAGCAGCAGAGGCGTCACTTCACTCCCCATCGAAGGTGTCTTCACAGAGGCTCTCATTGCTGCTTCCTGGCCCCCAGAAACATGAAGTGAAGACCATCCCATAAATGAAAACGTGTGTCTGCAATCCCCAGACTGCTTCGCAGTTCATTCGCTGTCATTTAGAGAAGGAGCCCACTTTGTCAGGATCGCCCAGCTGTCTCTGGGGCTCAAGCAGGCACACGGAGGTCAGCCACAGTGAGCAGAGGTCAGGCAATAAACGATGACAGAGCTTGCATTCCAAAGCAATGTCACATTAATATGTCTCCTACTGTACATGTGGGCTCTCCATTCCCTCCCAATACCTCACTCACCTTGTTCTGCAAGTACCAGAATTGGGTTTGTGTGTGCGTGGCTCTTCAGCATCGCTTCTGCCTCCAGTTAACGAGGATGCATTTCAACAGAAGAGCCTGTGGTGTGAGAACACCAGCAGGTTGTTGCTTGAACAGTTTCAGAGTCCCGTGAGCTTGTGGTTTAATGCTTGCAGTTCTCAAGAATATTCGCTGATAGACTAAAAGCAGCCCTACATGGATGAGCCCTTATTGGGGTAAAGGAGGGGTAGGTCGTGGTCTGTACGAAACAGCAGATTATTGTTCAAAGTAATTAGGAAGACTCTGAAAGAGTCATTTTGCCGAAACCTTTGTAATTTTCTTTCAGTATTACTGGATCGCTCAATGTTGAGGAAAGCAAAGCATCAGAAACGTAGTGAAAAAGAAGGAGGCTTCTCTCTTCACACAGTGTTGCGTTGAAACCTGGTGGCTCTCAAACCAATCCCAAACCAAAGCCCCACTCTTGAGATCTGAGATTCACCCCGGGCTGCATTTCAATGGAAGCAGGGTGTTCTTCTTGTACAAAAAAAAACCCTTACAGAACTGGGTAACACTTCCCAGCAAGTCTTTCTGATTCCTGTGTATTTGCATAGTAGAGACTTAGTACGTTTATCTGTGCTTGCACATAATTGCAACGTCATTTTGCAGAGTTACAATGCACTTAATGTGTAAATCTTTTAGTCTAATCTGCCAATGATTAATCTGAGTGCTTGGTGTTGTATGTGGCTAAATCCTGGCCAGGGACCCAGATAACAAACTATGAGACTTCACAATGCTGTAGCTGTGCCAGACCAATATTATTTGAATCTGGTGCCACATGATATGCAAAAAAAAAAAAACTACAATCAATGTCATTATTGAGAAAGGAAATGAACCATTAAAAATGGTAAACAGCTATCTATTCAAAGTGTCCCAGCTTTCATTTTTAACACAACTATCTGTTAATCTATTCAACGTGTTCCAGCTTTCATTTTTAACTCTTAGAAATACTAAATAACTAAATAAATAAACAAATCCAGATCTTAAAAAAAATTAAATAAATACTACTGTGCTACTTATTGTGTGCAATTTCACACAGGCTCTTGAGCCTGCTGGATTCTCACAGCAAACTGTTTAAAACATTTCTCCCTCTGAGTGAGCAATGCAGAGGAGCAGGAGAGCTCACACACTGTCAAGGAATGCAGGAAAACCACAACAGTGATGAGAGCCAGCGCTGCCACGAGATATCAGCTCTCACATGATCCTCTACCTGCTACCAGGTACAGAGATACAGCTCTGCCATGGACAGCCTTCACATGAAACTCCTTTACCGCAGTCCTGTGTGCTCTGCTTAGTAAACATGACAGCCCTCTCTGTTTGACATCCCTCAGAAACAGCTGTAGAGTTTCAGCCTTCTCTCCCCTTGAAACCTGCTTGCCGCTCCTCTGCTACATGCACAGTAGTGGGTGATGCTGTCCCACGCTCAGAGAGCACACGTTATTGAAGAGGCCCGTCTGCAGTTACTCAGAGACACATCAGTCGTGTATCTTCAATAAGGGTTCACTGGGAACTCCCACGCTTCAGGCACCCTAGTGGGGTTTCACTGCGCAACTTTATGTACAGTAAGAGTTAAGAAGGCTTGATTAATTACCACCAAGTGGAGTGTTTATTTGTATTCACTTTTACAAATGATCCGTTGAAACAAAGTCACTTTATGAATGAAAACACTACAGCGTCCCTGAAACAAGCATTCCACTACATCTGAAATAATGTGCATGCTTTAATAAACACTAGACTGTTTACAGAGTCAAATTTGACTACTACAGAATGCAATTTCCACCAGTAACCAGGGGGGTTAGAATAATAATAATAATAATAATAATAATAATAATAATAATAATAATAATAATAATATTAATAATAATAATAATAATACTTTTATGCAAAAACGTACTTATAGACCCTGATAACTCCCCAGAACTATATAAAGTAATGCATTTTCTTTGCTCTCATCCTCTCTAAACCTACAGCAAGGGATGCCAAAGCTGAAGCATTCAGATTTCTGTACTGTACTTCCAATCTTAGTACCCTGTTCAGCACATGAAAAACACCCGTCTCAAAACCCTTTCACTGAGACACAGCTGCCACAAACTCAGCAATCCCCCTGCAAGCTGTGCCGTGCCATGCAACTTCCCCAGTCCCCCAGCAAGCTGTGCCGTGCCATGCAACCTCCAATCCCCCTGCAAGCTGTGCCATGCCATGCAAATTCCCCAGTCTCCCAGCAAGCTGTGCCGTGCCATGCAACCTCCAATCCCCCTGCAAGCTGTGCCATGCCATGCAACTTCCCCAGTCCCCCAGCAAGCTGTGCCGTGCCATGCAACCTCCAATCCCTCTGCAAGCTGTGCCATGCCATGCAATTTCCCCAGTCCACCAGCAAGCTGTGCCATGCCATGCAACCTCCAATCCCCCTGCAAGCTGTGCCATGCCATGCAACTTCCCCAGTCCACCAGCAAGCTGTGCCGTGCCATGCAACCTCCAATCCCCCTGCAAGCTGTGCCATGCCATGCAACTTCCCCAGTCTCCCAGCAAGCTGTGCCATGCCATGCAACTTCCCCAGTCCCCCTGCAAGCTGTGCCATGCCATGCAACTTCCCCAGTCCCCCAGCAAGCTGTGCCATGCCATGCAACTTCCCCAGTCCCCCAGCAAGCTGTGCCATGCCATGCAACTTCCCCAGTCCCCCAGCAAGCTGTGCCATGCCATGCAACTTCCCCAGTCTCCCTGCAAGCTGTGCCATGCCATGCAACTTCCCCAGTCCCCCAGCAAGCTGTGCCATGCCATGCAACTTCCCCAGTCCACCAGCAAGCTGTGCCATGCCATGCAACTTCCCCAGTCCCCCAGCAAGCTGTGCCATGCCATGCAACTTCCCCAGTCCCCCAGCAAACTGTGCCATGCCATGCAACTTCTCCAATCCCCCTGCAAGCTGTGCCGTGCCATGCAACTTAACACTTGTGAAAAAGAAGCAGCCTGCTCCTGCAAGCAGAGAGGAGCTCAGAAACTCAGTGGTACTCACAGGTAGGAAGTCAGAAGGTGGAGGTTGCTGGGCACTGCAGACAGCCCAAGCTCCGAACAATCCACAAGGACCAGGATGCCATCCTGCTCACACTGGCACACTGGTGGGCAGATTGGTTCTGGGGCCATCTCTTGGTGTCCGTAGCCCAAAACACTGCCCATAAACTGGAGAAGCAGGCAAGCCAGCAACATGACGATCCGTCTCTTACTGAGCTTACTGAATAGAAGAGCAGCTCTGCCTGTGTGTGTGTGTGTGTGTGTGTGTGTGTGTGTGTGTGCTTCGGTCTCTGTCTATCTGTTGATCAGTTGGGATATCCTATGACCTGGTCTCACAGCTCACTGCTCACGTCAGCCTCTCCCTGTGCCTCCCTCCCTCACTCTGTGTCTCTTTTTTCCCACAAAGAGACATTTACCTATTGATGTGGAAGCGTCAGTGTTCCGAGGGCTTTGCTTTTCATTGGGTGTGCAGGGCTGGGCTGGGACTGTGCATCACAGTGAAGGGGAGGGGCCACTCAGCATTCTCCTCAGGGACAGGATTTTCATTCAAATGGGAGAAGGAGGAAGGAGAGATGCAGGCTAACCCATAGAAAACCCATGTACAAGAGCACATACACAGGCTTACACAAACACACGCACACATGGACAACCACTATTCCACACTTGTGTGTATCTGCCACAGAAATGACCCTTTATACTTGTGTGCTTGTCGACTAACTCGTTGTGATGGGGGTTCTGAAGGCTGCTGTTAGCTGAAGCCCAAATGTTTTAGGGAAGCTTTACTGCATTTCAAAAAAACAGGTCCTAATTGCTATCAGATGCACTCAAAGTGAAGCTCGTCCTTATATAAATTGTACTGGGTTGCATAATAAAAGTTCTGCCGATGCAGACATCAAATCTGTTACCGTCTCCTCATGAGATGCATTGATCTGCACCGCGCTTTATCACTAAAGACTGCATCTCTCAAAGAGTAGAGCCAAGATAAGACCAATGGGGGGGGGGGGGGGGGGGGTCACTGGTTAATTAACAGTTTAATTGGGGAAACATCTGCAACCTGAGCAGCTCCACTTCATCTAGTCTACTCAGCTTCGACATTTTCAAATTTGATCTAATTGTTCCGCCTCAGGAATTAACTAGAAATAACCCCCAGTCTACTCATTAAAAAAATAAACAAACCACTCTGTGTGCCAGCAGTGCTCAGCTGGATGAAGCTATTAAAGTGAAGCTAATTGACTTGAAGAATATTCTCACGCCAACAACTGCTGCCTGCCATGTAAGGTATTCTTACAAATTTCATTTTGAAACACAGTCGCTTTTACTTTATTTGATCCTTTTTCTTTTTACCATCTTACCTGTTTTTTTTTCCCTCACCCAATTTGAAATGCCCTATTTGAATTTTGAACTCTGGTGACAAGGGTCTTTGTTATTCCAGTCCATTAAAAATATCTGCTGCATTCCCAGAGATCCTCAAAGCAGGTTTCCTAGACAGGTTTCAAGAACACTGCTTCAGCAAGGAGCTGGAGACAAGCCTCCGATGAGAATGTTCTGTTCTGTCAATTGAAATAAATACGGAACGTTTTCCAAAAGTTTTTTTTTTTTAATGGATCAGCAAATCAAGAGAATGTTTTTACAGTCAAGGGGTGTCCGCTAACACTTCAGAATGGAAATGCATGGTAAAAAAAACTTCTTATAAAACTATCAGAAAGGCTGTGAGGAACAAAGGCAGACTTCAGCCCTGTTACCAAACACAGCTTCCAAACACATTATCAAGGAGAAACAGGGGCACCGCTTTCCAACTGTGCAAGTGTTGGGTTTCCAGCTCCACTAAGAGTAAAAGGAAAAGACTTCCCTGAAACCCTGATCAAAGAGCAGCCCTCCTCTTTAAACAAGCAGAGGCGATCCTCAAGACACAAAGGGGGTATCTGAGCACACCTAAACTCCAATTCATCTGAAGCTACTTGTGCTCCTTAAAACAGGCGCTCCATTCAACTGAGCCAGGAGCTAAAAGACTCTGAGGTTTGATTACTTCCCAGTACCACTATGCAGCTAGTACACCTATAAAGAGGCTTAGACACACACAAGCCTCAAGATATTGAAAAATAACAAATACAACAAATACCTCTTCACTGGATAAGAGGATCATTTACTGTTGGATGTACAGAAGTGATTTGTTACAGGTTTCTGATGGGGATAAACTTTGTAGGTTAGATAAATGTCAGAAATCTCTCTTTCCTTTTCAAAAAATATGGGGCACATTTGTAAAACCTTAACGCTACAGAACTCTGAAACTTCCAGTCAGTTGAGCAGGAAGCCCGGGAGGGGACACGAGAGAAAAAAGATATATCTCGTGTGCACGTCTTACTATCTCGTGGATTATCATATGATCTCATGGATTATCATAGGATCTCGTGACCACGAGAGAGCTAGTTGTGCTCATGAGACATCTGTTTGTTTTCTCTCACGTCTCCTCCCAGGCTCTACAGCCGAGCGCTTAAAAGTCCTCCAGTTCTATCACACAGCATTTTGGTTTGGATTTCTCTCTTTAAAAGATAAGGCTGAAGCAAGCCCTTTGAAAATATACCACAATGTTTTTTTTATATTATCAAACAAGATATCAAATAAGCTGCCTGTTGCAGAAAGCAATTGTCTTCAGTGTTTTTCATTACCATCCTGTGCATTGGTTACATGTTTTATTACGAAAGCTGTTATTCTATACAAAGCCTCTCCTGACCTCTCTTTGCAGCCGCTGCGCCTGTGATGCAGGTTCGGAGATTGCGATTGCGAAGCGTGATTAGGGCTCAGGGTGGAATGTTACCCCGACGGCTGATAATATTTCAGTCTCCATTTCTGTTCATCCAACCGTCCCGTTGTGACTGATCTTAACAACTTGCATGGATGCTACTGGCTCAGGCCATGCAGTTCCCTATGGAGCGCAGGGAGAAGAGGCTGGTGAAAGCGTGGCTCTGGAGTGAGCTTGTTTCACATTAAAAATCAAGCTCATCAGTCCCAGCCCCCCCCACTCCTCATGAAGCGGGTTCTTTCTAATTACGGGTGCCATGAGATTGCTGTAGCTTCACACGTTACCTGCTCTTTAAAAGATCTGCTAATTACATAATAAGCAGTTAGATCTGAAAAAGCATGTAAATACTCCTGCGTTTCCAGGGCGACTAGCATGCCATGATCTCACTGACATCCAGGCCAAGCTCAAGTTGCTTCTTGACAGTCCTCCCTAAGCCTTTCAACTCGTGCCATCAGCAGAGCTAAACAGCAAATGTTTTGAACCCTAATTGGGCTGACATGCACACATCTTCTCTGTGCGAACATGTCCTCTCCTCTGCTAGACTGTCGGAAGATTCTTACTGATGTTTAACCACTTCCATTTCTTGATATATTCTCATCGTATCTTCACAGCTGCAATCTCTACAGCTCAGGAGATCTGCAGATTCCATGGCCAAGCCAAATGAAAAACACTAACCAGAACACAAACCTGTGCTGCCTTGACTCACCCTACACACCACGCTAGAGCCGTCACACACGCTGCGTTACAACAGCCTGCTGACTCACCCTACACACCACGCTAGAGCCGTCACACACGCTGCGTTACAACAGCCTGCTGACTCACCCTACACACCACGCTAGAGCCGTCACACACGCTGCGTTACAACAGCCTGCTGACTCACCCTACACACCACGCTAGAGCCGTCACACACGCTGCGTTACAACAGCCTGCTGACTCACCCTACACACCACGCTAGAGCCGTCACACACGCTGCGTTACAACAGCCTGCTGACTCACCCTACACACCACGCTAGAGCCGTCACACACGCTGCGTTACAACAGCCTGCTGACTCACCCTACACACCACGCTAGAGCCGTCACACACGCTGCGTTACAACAGCCTGCAATTGCGTGTGTTATAAGAGTCCCAAGGTTTCAGAGAAACGAACAAGCAAAGCTTGAGAAGACAATCACTTCAAAGGAAATGTATGCTGCCAACATTTTAAAATAGGTCTAAAGTAGACATGATCAAGTATAGACAGCCCTTTATCGTCACATCTTTTTAAACAGTATTTACAATGTAATGCAACAGAAATATGAGACTCAGAATGATCAGATCTGTTTAAATGTTTAACCAGTCTTTGATGGTGTATCTGAGATGCTTTCAGACAATGAAATGGTTTGCAAACCTGCAGTATCAAGATGAACGGTCTTTCTTCAAAGAGATTTACACATGCAATTAGTAAAACAAATTTGAAGTTCGAAAGCTGTTCTTCGTTTCAAATAAAAATCCTTTTGATAAACAGTTTAGCAATTTCAGTTTTAACAAACATGTTATTAAAAGAGTTAATAAAAGCTTGGTTATTTTGGAATTATTTAAACCCACAGGCTCATCATTCACAGCAGTACAGAGGAGTTCATTTTTGGCATCAAGGTGTTCGATAATTAATGATATGAAACAATCTTATAAAGGGAGTATGCATCAGAAGATGTTCAATATTGATCCTGCTATTACTCAAACTGCTGACTCCCTGTAATATTACAGGACTGACTTGGAATTACCTCACTTACACTAGGATATCATACGAGCTTCGAATCAAATATTCATTTAACAAGGGCATCGCCTGTGATATCAGGGATTCTAAAGTTGTCCACAATACCAAACAGTCAGACAAATATCAAAAGCTACACTGAAATTAGGAGTCAGACTCAACAGTGATTGTGTTGAATAGATGATCTCAATGCTCTGGAAAAAAAAAAAAGCTAGGAATGGGTGAAACCCAGGAAATACTATAATGCCATTAACTGGCTTAAATTGAACGGCTCTTTCAGACCAGGAGTTTAACAGCTCTGCTGCGCAATATAGCTTGGCTGAGAGATACACGTTTACACTGAAACACGCTGTTAATGCGGCAGCGCCATCTGCTGGACACCCCTGAAATATATAAACGTTGAAAGACTCTCGTTTCAAAGCTCAGAGGTTGATTTGATCGATATTTATCTATTTCTGGATTTATTTTGTACTCATCTGATTTGCGTGTTGTGGGTGAAGCACCGTCTAGTCTTCTCATCCCCACTGGTACTGCGAACAGAAACGAGTTTCCATGGTGATATCTGTCAGGCTGATCTGCTGTTTACATCCTCTCGTGCCCGAGACCAGAGCGATGACGCGTATCACTCCTGCAATTGCATGATAAACGACTAAATTAATTGTTTACTTTTTTACTTGCATGAGGGACCTGCTGTAAGAAGAAGAAGAAGAAGAAGAAGAAGAAGAAGAAGAATACGCGTGACATTAGCACACGCAAGACCATTAAGAGATCCTTCACACGCTATCAGCTGGGGGCGAAGTTCACACCACCCAGTGATGCAAGCTTGTAGTCACAGTGAACGCTGCCTGTAACACTTTTTTTAATTAGGTTGAATTCTCTTCTCTGCAACACGAGGGGACTTCAAGCGCGTCTGATTTCTCTTGGCTACTCTTATCAAGCCTCCACCAACGTGAAGCCCTTGATTAGAGCTCCGGGGGAATGCTAACAGCGCCTGATAATATTCAGCTGGCTCCATGAGTGCCCAGCCAAGCGTGGCTTCTCGACAACTTGTTTACCTCTGAGGATTTTATCTGGGCATATACCATGGGGAGGCACTTCACGAGTTCCACTACATATAGGACCCTGGGAATCTGATTTGCTCGTAGGCGTAGGATTTGAAGAGGGTACTTGAACATGACAGATGGAATAGTTTTGATGTGCCATAAAAGGACATTGAGAGAATTTGCTCAGGCTCATTTCGTCTCAGGAGTATTCTGGGTCATAGCGTGTTACTGGCTGAAAGAGTGTCAGTCAACAAGGGAAGCAGCTGGTTGGTTGATGTCAGACAAGAAGCCGTTCAAGGGGTGGAGACAATGTCTTCTGATAAAGGGCATTCCCCTCCTGTGCAGTGCAGCCTGCATCTCCATGAGGAGCACCAGCCTTCAAATGTGTTCAGTTTCTCAAATTAATTCCCCTACCTAGCCATGGGCCCCCTCGGTGGAGCAGCCAGGCAGAACGATGCTCTTAATAACCGTGTGATTAAACACGTACACAGACATGCCTGGGCATTGTTTGATACATTCCAGCGCAGGCATAGTCTACTGTTAGCGTGTTTCCACTCTGAGTAGAAGAACAGTGGCGGACTGGCACAATGTGAGTGTATGTATGAGGCGTGACTGAATACCGTTTCAGTCAAGTACGAGCTCTGCGCTTCAAGCTGTTAGCAGATTGCACAGAGTGGATGTGGGTTTTTTTATATATATAATTTATATATTTTTAGAAACTACATAATGATATGGCAACAACAGCAAAAAAAAAAGTCACAATATTAGTACAGATTTTCATGTTAGATTTCCAAATGTCACGTTTTTCAAATGTTGTCAGTTTTTCAGATGTTAAGTATATGGAAAGCTACAAAGCGGTGTGTAATTTCAATATGTTAACGTAACATTATTCAGCAGCTTTTATTCAACTTTATGAAGCAAAATGTGTTCCTTCTATAGGGTGATGCAACACTTTTGGCCAGAGCTGTGCACTACAAGCAGTACTTTTAGGTCAGTTAAGACCTTTTGGTTTTACAAAGGAGCTGCCTCAATGCAGCAGCAGTGATCTGCAGTAATTCCGTGCTTGATTGGACTCGGAACACAGCAGTGACATCTAGAGGCGAGAGTAGTGAAGTATTTATTTGTTATCCACCGGGGGCAGTGTTGCACTGCACACAAAGCACTGTTTTCTGCTTTGCAGAAGCATTTTGTTCACGTGCTGCCCTGTGCATGCTAGAGCTTTCAACTGATGCTGGGCATTTAACAAATAAAATAAAAAATTGTAAATTGCTGCCGAGTCATTTAGTAGGTGTCTGACTTGGCAGAGTCTTGGTGAACCCGCAGTCTTAATGTGGGGTGAATATTTCCCGATGGAAGGAAAGTGAAGGGCTTCAGTAATCTTTAACCTGCTTGACTGAAATGTAGTTTGAATGATTTTCAGATTCACAGCTTCAGAGTCTTTAATGATTGTATTCATGTTATTCCCCCCCATTAGGCTGCGATGGCAGTGAGCTAGCTTTACTGACCTGGTGGTTTTGTTACAATGTTACAATATGAACCTTCTCGGTACATGAACACACAGGCAGGGCAATGCATAGAGACAGACTCTCCATAATGAAAGACAAGATACGCAGCATCTCTTTATAAAAGGACTTGCTTTGAAATTTAAGAGAATGCAAATAAAATAAATGCTATACTCTACGTGTGTGTGTGTGTACGTGTGTGTGTGTGTGTGTGTGTGTGTGTGCAGTGTGTGTGTGTGTGTGTGTGTGTGTGTGTGTGTGTGTGTGTGTGTTGTGTGTGTGTGTGCGTGTGTGTGTGCATGTCTCTGTGTGCAGTGTGTGTGTGTGTGTGCGTGTGTGTGCATGTCTCCGTGTGCTGTGTGTGTGTGTGTGTGCGCATGTCTGTGTCTCTGTGTGTCAGTGTGTGTGTGTGCATGTGTATGTGTGTGTGTGTGTGTGTGCATGTTTGTGTGTGTGCATGTTTGTGTGTGTGTGTGTGTGTTAGGTCTTTGCAAAGCCATCAGAATTTGCATCTCCTACTTTTGCTTTTACAAACATCACTGGTATATAAAAGCCGTAGTGCAGAATTCATAACACCGTGTAACAATTTATTTTATTTTTTTGTTCCTGGGTAGTAAGTGTTATTTCCTAATTGCTACAAAAGATTTAGAAGTGAGTAGTTTTTCAAGATTTACGATTATACTGTATTTACAGTATAATCGTAAATCTCGAAAAACTACTCGCTTCTAAATCTTTTGTAGTCATTTTTGTATTACTTTAGTATAAATACATGTTAATTTGGATTCATATGTTGTTTTTTTCTGACTTTATGTGAACGAAAAGACACACATTTGCCCGTTTTCCCATTGGAAATAGTGATATTTTGAAATATCACTGTGCTGGTCACAAAAGCAAAGTTTGTGGGGAATAATAGCCATTTTCTATACTTTTGAGGCATAAGCAATTAGGAAATAACACTTACTACCCAGGAACAAAAATTGTGTTACATAGTGTAATCATTGGTCCAGTTTCTTCTCTGCAACAGCCGGTGGGCTAACATTGCACAGGCTTGGGTCAGTGCTTTTACAAAGAAGCCTTCTCCAGATCTGAAGCAGTGTTCTTCGAAAGCGGTTTATTCTGAAAGCATACACGAGTGGATTGACAGCCGAATTGGCGTGGGACATGAATATGCCGATATACATGGCAGCCTTAGGCACGTGACATGTGGGGCAGAAATAATGAACACAGTTCATGATGTGCAGGGGCAGCCAGCAGACAGTGAAGAGAAAGAGCACCAGGGCTAAGGACTTGGCCAGCTTGAGTTCCTTGCCATAGTATTTGCTGCTGGAGTCGCTGGACGCCTCTGCCCGCTTGTTCAGCTGTTTCCGGATCACGTAAAAGATTTCGGCGTACAGCCCGATCATGATCGTCAAGGGCAGGACAACCCAGCCGAAGAAGTTAAAGTACACCATGTAATCCATCCTCATGACGGTGGTGAACCGGCACACGATGCTCCCGGACGTGGCATTCCTTCCGTCCACGCCCACCTTTTCTCGGTTGTGCCATCCGAAAATGGGAACCAGTCCAGTAACGGCTGACAAAGCCCAGCAGAGGCAGACAGCTCTCCAGGCTCTTTGCTGGGTGACTATTGTGCTGTACCTATTGACAGAACACAACACAATTACAAAAGAGAACTACATGGAATAAGCTGTAGGCACAGTCATTTTACACAATGCTGCTTACAAAACATCTCACTGTAGAACAGCTGCAAACAGGCATGGGCTTTAGGAAGGAAGGACTGTGAGGGCCGGCATCACCTCGCTGTGCCACAGTGTACCCTGCTGGCCAGGCGCCCGGCGAGCTCCATCAGGCATTGAGGAGGATACTGCCAGCCTAATTCACTGAAGGGCGCCCCATGAGTAGCATTGGTCTGGGGCCAGGCTGTTCAGCAAAAGCTAAAACACGGGGCTTATACTTCTTATACTGCAGCAAAAATTTAATATCTTGAAACAAATAGTTTGTGACAAATAGTTTTCCCTTTACTGATTTATTCAAAGTGGTTCATCAGGAAAATGACTTGGATTGTGCCAAAAATGCAAAGCGGTCCACTTCTCAAGGACAGGATCGGTTTTAATTAACCTAAAAGCTTTCTCAGCCATTGATCGGCATTGATATATTGCAGGCACACTTTCAGACAGTTCATAGATTCAGTGCTGAGATATACTCTTTACCCAAGCTGGGCTTGCACTGCCTTGCAGCATTCATTCATATGTACAGTTTTGTTTGCAACACAAAAGTTTGGCTTATTATGTCCCAAAATAAATATTGTTTTAAATTGAACTTCTACTGACTTCTTATATTGAATAGGAAGGTGGAAATATAAGCGTGCAAGATTTTTCCTTAATAACTTAATAGCTTCAGTATATCATGGATGTGAGCTATGAGTACATTTTAGAATATGTGATATAGCCTACTAGTTTCATGAATACCAGTCTGCTTCGAAACAGTCAGGCAGGCAGGCAGGCAGACACACAGACAGACACTCAGAGAGGTAGGCAGGCAGGCAGGCAGACAGAGCCCTTACCTTATTGGGATCTTAACTCTCAGGTACCTGTCTATTGCTATAGCCAGCAGAGACAGGATTGAGCTCTGTGTGATGATCAGAAGCAGGCAAGAGAAGAACAAGCAGGTGTAGAATTGAGTTTTTAATCCAAGGCTGATGATAATGGCTAGAGGTATGACCAGGACACCTACAGCGATATCAGCCAGAGCCAGGGAGACCATAAAGCAGAAGGTTGTGTCCCTCAGAGCACGGTTTATTCTCACCACCAGAACCACCAGGATATTACCCAAGACTGACGCCAGCGCGATCCCAGTTTCAATTGAAATGTACAGAACATCCACATGTCCCCTGATATTCACTTCCTCTGCCATTCTTGAGAACTTGTGGCAGCCGTGCTCCAGTCACAGTGTTGCTTTAACCTGGGCTTCGTTTAGATGTGCATCCGATGAGCCCAGCACAGGAGCTGCGTCTGCTCCCCACTACTGGCTGTGTGGAGAAAACGGTCCCTTGCAATGCAGAGCATCTCTGGCTCCATTAATGGGCTCCACTCTAGCTGGATGCATGGTACTGCTGCAATTGCTTTTGTAAAATGCTAGCCCAGCTGTTGTCTCTTTTCAGAGTATCCTAGAGCTCTCTGTTACTGAGCAGCAACCCAGATCTCATTGAAAATCCCTCTCTGGTTTGAATGGGAGGAGCATGTTGCTTTCTGCAGTCCTCTGAAATGCTGCGGGATGCTTTCAGGACCAGATAAAGATGTTGTACAGTACTGTAGCCATTGCTTTGATTAAAAGGCAGGGTCGTGTTTTACTTGAGAACTTGTTGCAGCTGTGCTCCAATCATAGTGCTGCTTTAACCTGGGCTTAGTTTAGATGTGCATCTCACTGGAGTCGCTCTCAATTGTGCTTTAAGAAGTAGCTGTTTGAAGTGCCGCTCAGTTCCTTGTGTATCTAAAGAGAATAATAAAGCAATTTGTGTTCAGGTGTTTAATCCTTGAACAGAACCAGAGGAATTCGAAGTGTCTGCAGTATTAAATTGTGTTGCCTGAAGTTCTGACTCAAGCTCTTTGTTTTGTCTAGGTGTATTTATCATGCCTCATCCCTGACTCAGCATGGAATTGCAGCAAGTGAAACGGGTAGCAATTACTGAGCACACAGATGAGCTGGATTAAAAAGAGCAATCGACCAGTTGCAAGAGATGCTCTAAACTAATGCAGTCAGTTTTACTTCACTGTATATTCAACCCCAACCTCAACCTCAACCCCAAACCCAACTCCAACCCCAACCCCAACCCTAACTCTAACCCCAACCCCAAACCCCAACCCCAACCCTAAACCCAACCCCAACCCCCAAACCCCAACCCCAACCCCAACCCCAAACCCCAACCCAAACCCAAACCCCAACCCTAACCCCAACCCCAACCCCAACCCCAACCCCAACCCTAACCCTAACCCCAAACCCAAACCCAACCCCAACCCCAACCCCAACCCCAACCCCAACCCCAACCCCAACCCCAAACCAAAACCCAACCCCAACCCCAACCCCAACCCCAACCCCAACCCTAACCCCAACCCCAACCCCAACCCCAACCCCAACCCTAACCCTAACCCCAACCCCAACCCTGTAACCCCAACCCCAACCCCAACCCCAACCCTAACCCCAACCCCAACCCTAACTGTAACCCCAACCCCAACCCTAACTCTAACCCCAACCCCAATCCCAACCCCAACCCCAACCATTTTGTCATTCCTGTGTGAAATCTTCATGTTTCTTGTAAACTGATAAACACTGGCTGTGCACAGTCCTATCTGAGCTGACGTTAGGAAGCTGTTAATGAGTCTTATCAGTTGTTATTCATAATGTATGGGTACAGTATATGTATTATGTTACTTTGTGTGTGTTATATATGCCGGCAGGCGAGATAAAGAGTTTGTTTGATGAAGTCAGTTTATTCCCTTCAGTAGCTGGCCTGTTCCTGTCTTTTGAAACCATTTTATTTGCTGAACATTACTGCAGTACTGTCTTCAAACCCAATGTGAATGAAGCCCTCGATAGTAGGGACCTGAGGTATGCTGAACAGCTTTATCTTATTTGTGTATGTGTTTAGAAATAGCTTACTATACTAACTAACCATTAACCAATAAATTGAGCTGCTGCTGCGCTACAAAGGAGCCCCAGCATTGCAGCTGCCATCGTCCCTCTGTTCTCAACAGAGAGCCTTGGCAGAGTTTCAAACACTTCGAGTGTTCAGACTTGTGGCTGATAGATAGGAGAACATTTCTGGATCTTGAACTCATGAATTTGTCTTAATTGATTCCCTGGCTGCACTTTAGAAGTCAGTGAACTCGATCAGCGTGATAACTGACAATCTTTTAAACAGGATGCGTCACTTCATTGAAGCAATTTAATACAAGACCCTCACAAAAGAAACACACGAATCACTGCAGCCCACTGGAATCTCATCAACTTAAATAGCTGCATGCCTCTGTAGAGAGAGAGAGAGAGAGAGAGAGAGAGAGAGAGAGAGAGAGGAGCTGTCAATTATACAGGATTGGTCTTCCTATCAGGACCTGGGTGACCTCATACTGTGTGAAATCAATGAGCACATCTACTGCAGGGATTGTATTGAGACCCAAACTTCTTCAAAGAGCCCAGGAAGCACAAGTGCACACTTTTATATATGTGTGTGTGTGTGTGTGTGTTGTTTCTTCTGCCTCTTCTCTAACATCATCACTTTAAAAGACTTTGGGCCAGATTCTCCTTGGTATTTACTGCAACTCGTTATTAGCCCGTTTTTCTGTGGAAGGGTTTGTTGCAGCATGCTGTCTGCAAGGGAAGCCCCTGGACCTGACATCCTCATGCTTATAGAACGCATCATATTAAACGGAGGCTGGGTTTGTGTGCTAGCCTCAATCTTCCCATGTCTAATCCATTCGGGTAGACCAACAACCCTGAGTTTCTGTGGCCAGCCAGTTCAGAGACACTTGTTCCCTATTTTAAGAAGCTGCTTCCTCCATGTGGCTTGAACTAAATTCAAGTTTATTTTAAATTCCCCTTTTGGTTTTCAAAGGTATTGTTTAGGCCACAACATGGTCATTGCACTTGATTCATGACTTTGTGGGGAGTCTTTTCTGCATGCTTTTGATACAGGCACAAAGCTGGGGGCTGAGGCCATGACAGTCCCATGTTAGCACCTGGAATGTCTTATTTATGTCCTTGGCATGTGATATATAGATCTGTAAGGAACGTGCATTTCTTCAGCTGGACTGCTGGATAAATGCCATCATTCCTATAGAAACTGAAGCAATTCTCTCAGTGTCACTATCAATCTCTTTCAGCCTCCTTGTCAACCACTCTATTAAAATGGAAACCACGAGCAAACCCTAAAAGTGTTTGGCTCTGATTAGAGATACTTCAGCAAATTAATTTAACAAATAATAACCTTCCAGGCAGCCTGGTTGGTAGAAAGTTGATTTGGTCACAAAAAGCAAGGATCTTGCACGTGGCGTCTTTATCTTGAAGTATTTAGCTTTGGGAACACTTTGCATTGTGTCTCTAATTACTGTGTATTTACATAGTCGTTACTACTTAGTAAATACATGTGTACTTACACATAATTACAATGTTGTTGTGCATAGTTACAATGTACTTAATGTGTACAATATTTTTGACTGATATATGTAAGTGCAGAATTGTATCAGAAAAGGTTTCGAATTAGGTTTGGAGTTAGGGTCAGGGTTAGAGTTATATCATGCAAAGTACATTATAACACACATAATTACAGTGTTAGTATGCATGATGCACACGTGTATTTAATAAGTCACTAGTATGTAAATACACAGTTATTGGAGACATTTGATGGAAGGTGTTGTCTTTAGTTTATTTAAGATTTTCTGTTGGTTGTCTTATTTTAAGTGGATAATGTCAGCCCCACTTCAGTATTATTTCAATATAATATGCAATGCTTCTTTTAGATTGTGAATTTTCAATGCCAGTCAAGGTGTCTGTGGAAGACTGGAGTCTGGTGAGATTGAAAACAGCGATGGGACACAGAGCACTTGAATTCTAATTCTTACAAATCAGATTAAAAAAAAAACAAAACAAAAAAAAACCCAGATATGGGTGATTTAAATATAAACTGCCAAGTGCTGAGACAGGCTCCCGGGTATTTCCAAACCTGTTTCCCTGTGTCTGAGAACTGAGGGAAACTGAACAGGCTTTCCCTGGAGCTCATACTGGCCAGCATTGGGTGTTACAAACAAAGACCTTCCAGCGAGGACCAGCACTAACACCTACTGGTTTTCAACTGGTCATACTGGTCCTAATGCCACTTTACACCCAGGAGCTCCAGAGCGGGGGTCAGTGAGCCACTGGCCTCTGGAGGGCCAGAGCCAGCCTGCACTGTCTGATTGAGCTCACCGGGCGCCGGGCTAGTACGGAGGATTTTTTTTTTTTTTTAGTGGTCACTAATGATTGGGCCTCCAAAACTCATGGGGGCGCCAGAGCCAATGCACTCTCACTGAGGAATCCCCAACTAAGACTGGCAACTTTTCATAGCCAGAATCCAAACCTGTGCTCTCCTGACTGCATGACTCACCCTGCGCCCCACGGCAGACTTTAACCGGTCAGCCGCTCGGGGGATCCACGTGCAAGAGCTTCATAAAAGTGTTGCAGTGGGGTCCCAACGGCACTTTGCTGTAATAGGAAGACCCACCTGTGATTTGGCAAACTAAACCGGTCTATAGACCCTGGTAACTCCCTCTCTGCTGCCATCAGTCAGGTAATAATGATCCCCTTATTGTATTGTATTGAACAACTGCAGGGTACTTTCCAGACACATGGGATGTCAGGACAGTGTTTCAAACCACAATGCCAACCCAGAGCAACTAAAGGCTTTGTATTCAGGAGCAGTGTTTGAAGAGCGCTCTCGCTGCCAGTGTAAACAATGGGAGAGCTGCATGTTGTGGTTAATACCTGGGGCTGGGCTGCATGTGGAAGACAGTACAGTACAGGAGGGGGACACTGAGAACTGCTATTCAGTACAGAAGGGGGACACTGAGCACTGCTATTCAGTACAGGAGGGGGACAATGAGCACTGCTATTCAGTACAGGAGGGGGACAATGAGCACTGCTATTCAGTACAGGAGGGGGACACTGAGCACTGCTATTCAGTACCCTGAGCACTGCTATTCAGTACAGGTAGGGACACTGAGCACTGCTATTCAGTACAGGAGGGGGACACTGAGCACTGCTATTCAGTACAGGAGGGGGACACTGAGCACTGCTATTCAGTACAGGAGGGGGACACTGAGCACTGCTATTCAGTACAGGAGGGGGACAATGAGCACTGCTATTCAGTACAGGAGGGGGACACTGAGCACTGCTATTCAGTACAGGAGGGGGACACTGAGCACTGCTATTCAGTACAGGAGGGGGACACTGAGCCTCCCTCTGCACAGGTAGAAGCACCTGCCACAGACTGCTAATGGACAGGTACGGACAACAGTGCTGCATCACCCTGTAGAACAAACCAATCAAGCTTCATAAAGTTGAATGGAACCTGCTGAATAATGTTACGTTAACATATTGAAATGTTGTGAAAAACTTTGCATTTTTCCATATTCTTGTGAAAAATTGTGACATTTTGCAATCTAACATGGAATACTGTACTACTGTTATGGCTTCCGGTAGACTTTTGCGATACCATTTTGTAGTTTTTATTTCATTACATGATGTTAAATAAAAGATCAAAATGATGTTTGTATAGATTTTTTTTTTCTTAATCCTATAATTCTAGGTGAATTCGCGGCTGAAGGGCCCCCATGGACAGCCCGGCCGGCACTGGTTCGACACGCCGGTGTTGAAATGGTTCTGGAGGGAAGATTGAGGGATGTTGCCTGTCTTTGAAACCTGTACTTGTCTCCTGCCCAGCTGTGAAGTGCAGGAATATTTGGCCCACACAGGAATTTTACTGACAATGAAGCAGGGGTGGATACGTTGAAAAGCTGGTAAACTGTTGAAAGATCTTGAAAAACAGGATCTCTCTGCCGCGCAGTTAGGTGCTTTCAGCATTCACCTGGAGAGTCCAGCCGCACCTCAGAGCTTGAGCGTGTTTTTAAAAGCTGTTCCCTGTCTTTATGTTTTCTTCAGTGACTAATAAAGTCATGTATTATTTTTTATTCTGTAATTAAACATTCAAATACAACCCGTGGGCCATACTCTGCTAATCTTACAATGCAAAACCAAATAAAAGTTATTTTAAAGACATGAAGCCTGTTCTGCACTGTGGAAGCCCAGGACGACAGCGTCTGATTGATGTCAAGTTTATCAGCAGATACTCCCTGAGTTGCAGGTGTCCCAGAGACTCTGAGGACCTGCGGGGTACACTTACAGTGTACAACATATAACACTTTTATTTACAGACCTTTCAAAAAATATATATATACACATAGATATAATCACAACATTAGCATGGACATGCAGTGAGATAAGATAGGACAGCGAGGGGTATCAAACGCATTTTATGGTTTATTGATTACTGAAGAGAATCAAGGATATTTACTCTGCGTCGTTCTCATGTGTGTGACTCCGTCTTTGACGCATTCTCTATCTCTAACCCTGTTGAGCAAAGGGGTGGCATGTGTATTTACAGCTCTGTCATATAACAAGAAGCTGCTCTAAACGTGAGAAAATTGCTCCCCTGCAAGTAAGTGTCATCAGTGGATAGAACGGCTTGTTTTTTACTAGCTCCTTGTGTTAGTAAACTGGCACTTGAATTCCACTATTTAAAAGCATCTAACTGGAGATGAGTTTGGAATGAGGGCCAGGTGGTGCAGGGGCTCAGAAACCTTCCTGCGATGCTTCACACCTCTGAAAGCCTCGGTTCAGCCCTGAGTTGACTGCTGGTCTCTGCAGGGGATCTCAGACCCAGGGCAGGTCAGTATCAGAGCTGTTAGAGAAAGACAGAATGAAGGTAGCTCAGATCTGACACACATGCTACACAGTACAGACAGGCTTCTTGAAAACCCTACCAATGTGCAATACGAAATTCCAGCAACCACTGCTGACCAGCTAAGAACTGGGAACAGATGTCGACTGGGAACCCAGCGACTATATAAAACCCTGGACAATGTTTAGATCAAAGAGATGGTTTAGAAAACAAACAGAAATTAGTAGAATTTTAAGTGTTTCTGAGTACTGTGTATTGACATAGTGGTTACTTAGTAACTGCATTGGTGCCTACACATCATAACAGTGTTACTGTGCACAGTTGCAATGCACTTCATGTGTGAATCTTTTTGCTGTAAATGCACAGTATCAGAGTGGGTTTGGGTTATATCATGCAAACAGATTTACACGGTAAACACTGTAACTGTGCACAATAATGCTGGAAGATTTCTATTGAATGATGTCAAAGCACCATTTCTTCAGGACGCAGCCTGCGTTGCAGTCACAGTGGTAAATGCGTAGCTAACACTGTAACAGTTCATGTTTTCACACTGCAATTCCAGTATTGCCTTGTTGATATCTTCTTGGATAGTTGCTGTAAATCCTGCTTTGTTGGTTCAGGACTTGTAAATGTTTATGACTCAGTGTTTCACATCTGATTTATAAAGCTTTAGGGTAAATTTACAAGGCTGCAAATCCTTTTTGTTAATTTCAATAGCTGTTGTAAAAATATTATCTTCCAGTAAAACTTTATAATCTGTCACAGATGGGCGACGGAAAAGCTCCATTTATGACGCTTCAACCAAAGCTCTGTGAACATGTGAGAGTTTGCACGCTACTCAAATGTTTGTTTGCTAAAGACAATCTCACCATTCACATGTCCTTAGTTTTCTTTATTGTATTGGTTTAAAAACTCAACACAAGAGACATGAAATTCTGTCAATTACTCCCAAGCGCTCCCACGTGACGTAAAAAAGCTGAACAGCTTCCTAGAAACCCTTTAAAAAAAACAACAGCGGAATTGTGAAGAGCAGATATCCTTGGAGTGCAGACTGGCAGAGACCTGGTAGGACTGGGCTCCACGAAGGATTCTACAAACCCTTTCAAACCATCGGTCTTATAGATCACGGGAAACACAGGGGGCCCTTTTCAAAGCATTGTAAATGCTCTGTCAATTATGGGATGTTAGCTTTAGGCAGTAGCTCCATCAATTACCATATAATATAATATTACAGATATATATATATTATAATATATATCTATATATATATATATGGCACATGCTAATACCAGAGCATGCAGCTTGTGATCAGCTTGTCTTATTAGAGACACTTTGCATTTTTGTACAGAATGCACAAAGCATGATGTAATACCCTGCCCTTCATGAAGCTGCAGGCTCTATTTCACTGGCTAAGCGTGTCTCAGCAGGGGTGGATTCAAATGCAATGCAGCCTCTTCTTTTGCAGAGCCAGTGATAAGAAGGCGTGTTCGGAACTCCTGTTTGCCCAGTAATGCCGTTCCACTGTCACTGTAAGAAGAAGGGAACACCGCCGCCTCTTAACTGCGGCTCTCCACCACAGCGATTGAAAGAGGGGGCGCTGTTAAGCTTTTGTTTTCGTTCACGATTCATTTATTGTACCCCACACTCACTTAGTATATATATATATAATATATATATATATATATATGGAAAATGTTCAAATGAATTGTCACCAAACGCTGGTGTGTGTGCCACGCAGTATGGCCAGGGACTTCCTGTCCTGAACCTCACCCCGTTCTGTCTGAGCTTATAATGCCATGTCGGGAGAAAAGCATCTTCTGAATTAGAGGAATAACGATCATGGGAAACTGAACGGTCACAGCAGAACAACGCAGGGCTTGTGAAAAGGCTGTTATGCTAATACTGGTACCACACCTGTGAGTGTTACCTGGATCTGCACGCGGTTCTTAAGGGCTCAGCCAGGCTTAGCAAATCCCTTTAAAAGTTAAAAGGGAAATCCCGCTCAAATAAATAAATAATAATCATAGATGCAATGTGGAAGTTCCGAATGGGGAAAATACCAACCGCGCTTCTGCAGGTGGGGAACGAAAAGCGACACTGCAGTGAATTACAAGACATGAGGAAATTCCTTCAGGTGAAATATCCACGGTGCTCGTTGGTGTTGATAAACACGGACCGATTGTTACCATGTTAGCGAGGAAATCCCTGAAATTCAAGCTGCTGGTCTCTGGGTGCTTCGGGCTGAAGGCGTTATCCAGGATGGTTACATGACACGCTGCAGTAACGTTTTGTTTTGGTACGGCTGGTTAATGAAGTAGCCCTTCTTAAATCTGGGCTCCTGGGTTTAAAACCACGACCTGTAACGAGTCGTGTAGAGTGCATTTTAAAAAGAGCTGATCGAAACATCGATAGAGGGTACTAAAGCTAGCAAAAACAGCGGAGTAGATTTGAAACCCTTAGCTACAGCATAATATCAGTCAAGAAGAAAACTCATTCTGAAATGCAATGCAGTATTGCTGTCAAATCGAGCTCGGTTTAATCTTTTATAAAAACAGCGGTATGATATTTAGAATAATGAATGCACCCCTAACATTAGTAACACGGGCCCCTCGACTGGTGCAGGAGGGATCCGACCCCGTAAGCAGGAGTTAGTGTGGATAATACAACGAAACACGCAACAAAGACCTCTAACAGAAACGGTTTTATTGCTGTGTTTATTGATTAGCACCACTGAACACCTGAACAAATAAAACAGACCCAGTTGTTTCAATGTGATTACAACTGACAGGGCGTTTGTATTTTTTTTCTTTCCCTATCACGCATTTTTTATGTAATCAGTTTTATATTGAGCGATTTACCCAGTTCCTTTTATTTTGAAACCCTTACCAATTTACAGAAGGTCTGCCTCGCGTACGGAGTCCCTGTTCATACAATGCATTTCTTGTTACAGCAGCCTTATCTGTCTTTGTCGTGGCTACGAGTTGTTGACACGTGTAAAGCGCTCTTCTGTTTGAGGAGACTTTGTCAGTGTGTATTTTGCAAAAAAAAAAAACCCAAGAAAAATAGTATTTGCACTTTAGCATTGTTCCTATTGTGTGACTCAAGGTGAATATGGAATTGTATCCCTTCATTTAGGACTATGTTATGAAAGCATATACAGTCAGCACTCATATATCCGACCCTAGCAAATGTGGACCTCAGCGAAGAATGTGACGATTCCTTCATTTTGACCCGTTGCAACCCGTGTCCGTTTTTCAGGGAACACAAAAAGATACAGTGTCAAAAATCCATAGCTGAAAGAAGCAGAATTCTCTTTAGAGGTACTGCAGTCGGTTTCTGTTGGTACAGTACTATATTTTCAAACAGAAGTATTTTAATTCAGAAGGATGGGATTCTGAAAATATCACTTGCAAAAAGAGATGACTGGACACGTGGACTGCAATACAGAACATTCTTTTAAATCCGGTACGTATTGTAGCAGTCTGTAAAATATCACCATTAACGACCCAACAGCAAAATGAAATGAAAATGTGACCCATGCACAGAACTGTGTAAAACGTAAAAGGCAATGCAATTTAACAGTCGATTTAAATACCCTGTATGATAAGACCCTGTTGTCACAGTTCACTTGCAAATGAAAATGCACAAAAGCAACTAAAGATGACAGATTTAAAAACAATACATCACAGTATCTCAAACTGTTTAATGAGTAACTCTTTTGCATTACAGTAGCTGGTGTCGTTTGCTGTGTAACTGCACAATAAAGACAGACTCATTTGCATGTGAGAAATAAAAACAGCGGGCTGTGACGGATAATCAAATACATTGTAACACTGAAGAGATGGGTTTTGCATCAGGAGACTGGTGAGGGGTCGGAAATCACGTGTGGCGGGTAAGTGCGTTCATTTGTTCATTCATTTGCATTGATTTGTTTTTTGTAGCGATCCTGCTTCAATAATAATTGTCTGGATCTGTTTCTTATTGGTGGGACTCCCTGGTTTTATCAGCTCTCCCGTCACATGCGGTGGCAGCGGTGGGATACCATCCCCCTGCTACCCAGAGCAGTTCTGCAGTGCGTGAGAGAAACGAATCAAATCAAACAATAGCACATGAGGGGGCACCTCACCCTGTCCCAAGAAACTTCAAAACTGAGGTCATGAAATCTGCTTTTGAAGTAACGGCTCTTAATAGTTGTGTATATATTATACTAATAAATAATAATAAAACCTATACTTTTACAACGCATTTGACCCCAAGGCCAACCATAAAAACAACATCTCGATGGGACCCATCAAAATGCTGCACAATAAATCAAATGCAAAAGTGCAAAGTGACTGGAAATAAAGCCTGTTCCAATTCCAGTTTCCATGGTCTGCACTGCCCCTCACCCTGTGATATATCTGACTCTGAATGGCTCTTATTGCTGCTGTTGTTTTTCCCTTTGTTCGATGTTAGTTCAGGTCTTGCTTTTCAGTTGTATGCAGCAGGGTCAGCCTCTCATGTTTGCTGAACATTTTTTGCCGATCCTTTTCATTAGTTTATAATAAGCTATAGACAAAAAAAGCAATTTGTGAATGTGTTAACATTGAATAAATGAACAGAAGGATCCCCTATATATTCAGTAGGTGGAAATGACCTGGCATTATTACCATATGGTTTTACTGCACTCCAAACTCCTGCTCATGAATATTAGTAATCTCACAGTAGGGCTGCTGCTAGTACATTAGCAGCACCCTACATCATAGAAGCATGAAGCCCTTTCCATGGAGCAAACGGCAGCAAACACAATAACACAGAGGGGCAGAGCCGCGGAATATTACACAGTTCCCAAAGTGGAAAGCGACCAGGAACTGCCCCAGGTAGCAGATAAGAGGGGGTTGTTAATCTGCTTGTCAGTTTGATTGTCTGAGAAACTTGCATAAATTGATAAGAATCAAAGCAAGATTGGACGCCTGTTTGGCAGGGAACGTGAGGGGATTTTGGGAGCATGATATAAAGCTGCGGTACAAAGGAGTGCTCAGTGCAGGAGAAGTGACGGCCGGTACTGGATGTAATCGCCTTGCTTCCTCTTCTACACACACAGCAGCACAGCGAGTTTGCTCTGTTTTCCAAGAACGCAGTGAGAGGGTTAATTCCACACTCCTATTCAGTCCTGTTTTTTTTTCCTTTTCATTCAAGGTACCGTGTCATGTTTCATTTTGCAGATTTTCTCTGTAAAGTGTTGTATTATTCTAACTGCTATTTATTTAGAATTGCTAATTGTATTCTTAAGGCTGTTAATAATAATAATAATAATACTAAATAATAATAATAATTAATAATAATAATAATAATAATAATAATAATAATAATAAATAATAATAATAATAATATAATAAAATTGTTCATGAACCACTTTTTTTCAGATTTATTAAAGATGTTGGCTCCCCTGCAAAATGTTACTATGGTAAGTACTATACTATAGATTTCTTTTTTTAAGTCATTACTCGTATAATCGCTACAGTTCCGATTTTTGGGGGCTAAGACAATAGTTAAAGAAGTTGCTTGATTAATTAATTAATTGATACTGATTTAGTTTATTGAATGTATCTTCGTTCAGCTTCTTCTCAAAGCGAACTTGCATAGAGAATGTCTGCCTGTCTGTCTTAAGATAAGATAACACACTAACAGAGACAGACAGCACACAGACATACAGATAGATAAGTGCTATCTATCATATCTTATCTATCTATCTGTCTATCTATCTATCTATCTATCTATCTATCTATCTATGTTCTGTCTCTGCGCGATCAGCACTCAGATAGAGCGAGATAGAAGATCAGATAGATTAATAGACAGACTAGATAGATACACAGATTACAGACAGATTCTATCATTCATAACTGACTGCTGCAGCAGTTACGTAGACTATCAATCTAGAACTTTAGATAGATGCAAGCTCAGAACAGCTGTCTGTCTGTCTGTCTGTCTGCCTGTCTGCCTGTCTGTCTGTCTGTCTGTCTGTCTGTCTATCTGTCTATGATATAGATAGATAGATAGGACGGTAACAGACAGATAGGATACGGACAGCCGATTGTCTATCTGTCTATCTATCTGTCTATCTGTCTGTCTGTCTGTCTATCTATCTATCTATCTATCTGTCTGTCTGCCTGTCTGTCTGTCTGTCTGTCTGTCTGTCTGTCTGTCTGTCTGTCTGTATGTTTAACAGTGGTGTGCTTTGCACAGCTCCCCTTCTCTCCCTGCTGTGATGTCAGCACCAGCAGTGATTCAGACTCGTCCAACTCGTTTGCTGCTGCTGACATGGACCTGGATGTCATTGAAGAGTATTTAAATGAACAGAGAAGTGCGAGCACACACGTGGCTGAGGTCCAGCCCGAGCCAGGAGAGCGCTGCTGGAATGAGGAAGAAACCCAGATTATAGGTAAGAGAGGGACTTTCCAGAACGCTGCTGAAGAGCACTCTGCAATCAGAACAAGCACACCATTACTTAATCACACTTCATGAGTGCAGTTACCGGGAGCGAGTGCAGCCTGTGTATTTACAGGACATGCTGAAACAAATTCAATCACATTCCTGACCTGATAAACTGAGGGTAAAGTCTACAGAAAAACAAACACGACTGAGATATGAGTAGAATTCCATCCAATGAATTCACTACTTTACAGACTTTCACTAAAACTCAGGCAACCTGAGAAGAGCAGGGGTCTGTTCAAATAATCAGACAGCGGCGCATCTCAGCATGACCACTGTTTGAATCATTACAGCAGCAGCCTGTCCAAGTTTATGGTGTCAATCAACTGTACAGAAGCAGGCAGGTCTGGGTGTTTGATTTTACTCCTCTTAAATTTGCTGTTTTTTCTGAGTTTTGATTTCATTTCCATTTGCGGTCGATTAGCAGAAATAACACCTTAGAAAATTCAATAGATCCGAGAATTCAGTATATCAGAGAATTCATTATATCCTGTTCCAATGAACATGATTTTATTCTGTCTGGGATCAGCCTTTTTTTCTGACATGAGAATTTTGCATACCACAGTGCAGTAGGAAAGAAAATCTACAAACAACTCCCGTTCCTGTGAAAACAGAGAGTGAACAGTCTTACTGGGGGGGGGGGGCTACTGGTAAATCTGTTGCAATGTATTCAAACCAGCATAACGTGATAAGCAAATTAAAATGATGATCGCATCAGCACAGCATGCAAATCCCATGGTGCAGTCTGGTGTGTAGCCTCACTGAGACAGTGATTTAGTGAATCTTTCTGCATTGTATAGATTCTGCAAACTATCCATCAAAACGTGTGCTTCGTCTATCTAGGATATGATATTTTTGATGTTCAAATGAAATATATGAAATCTAGTTCTAGGCTTGTTTACCATTCAAAAAGTAAAATTCTCCTTTTGTTTTATTAGAGAACAGCTGGTCTGGCCGGTTTCCCTATGAGTGGCATCTTTGACAGCACAGCATGCAAATCCCATGGTGCAGTCTGGTGTGTAGCCTCACTGAGACAGTGATTTAGTGAATCTTTCTGCATTGTATAGATTCTGCAAACTATCCATCAAAACGTGTGCTTCGTCTATCTAGGATATTTTTGATGTTCAAATGAAATATATGAAAAATAGTTCTAGGCTTGTTTGCTATTCAAAAAGTAAAATTCTCCTTTTGTTTTATTAGAGAACAGCTGGTCTGGCCGGTTTCCCTATGAGTGGCATCTTTACAGCGCGCTTTCAAACCCCAGCTCTGAACCCGACAGACTTATACAATATTGTGGGCAAGCGCAAGCCCCCGCCTGGCACAGCACTGCCAGCGTCGAGTGGGTGAGTACAGCATATCAATGCACGAGATTAGAAAACAAAGAGGCATTCAAGAAGTCAGCTTTCAGTTTGGTAACTCTCAACGGCTGCTAGAAAAAATCTGCTCTTCAACGACTGCCCTTCTCATGCAAGCATGAATAAGCCCGACCGAGTCTGCAGATCTGTTGTTTAAACTCCTGATTATGACCAGCATTTCACTGAGGGTAGTTCTGAAAGCCAGCACTAGAGTACGCTAGTACATCACATGGTTGTGTGATGTCATGGGCATGTGATGTCATGGTCGCGTGATGTCATGGTCGCGTGATGTCATGGGCATGTGATGTCATGGTCGCGTGATGTCATGGTCGCGTGATGTCATCGCGTGGTCATGGTCGCGTGATGTCATGGTCGCGTGATGTCATGGGCGTGTGATGTACCGTGTGATGTACCGTTGATTAGCCTCTCTACCCATTTGCAGTAATACTTGACACTTGCTTCACATGGTGCCGTAGTGCTCCACAGCACATTCCCCTGCTCTTCCCTGAATGACTCTGTATACTGAGCCCCCTAACGCCCTTCTGAACTCTTCTGCAGGGCTGCTGCCAGTCTGGGTATGAAGTGAGCCCAAGCAGCGATTCAGACTCCCAGTCCATGATCTCTGCATCCAATGACAATGACTTCCCCACCTTGGACAGAAGAGCAAAGAAAATCAGCAGCAGCCCCCAGCTCTCGTCCCCCATTGGTACGTCTTCTTTGAACCCAGCAGCAGTCGTGCATGTATTTGGAGGTACCTGTGTGATATGGAGAGTAGTGAAGTGATGGAAGTGTACCAGAGCTGATCTACAGGCTTAGCTGTGCTTGCACTGCACTGTCATCCCATCTGATCACATCACATCATGAGCTTTGTTTCGGGCTTTTGATAATGGAAGGATATTTCAGCATTCAGAAATAAAATAAAAATGAATTCATGTTAATGAATGCACATTGTGATACTACATACAATCACTGATATACAACTGCACTAACAACATTTACAAAAGTGTGTTTGTGGGGTTCGTGATTAAAAACGAATCTTACTCGCATTGGCAGCACTGTCGTGGGCGCCCGCTGTTTCTCCTGCAGATCTCAGCATCGGCACTGCGCAAGGTCTTTCTAACTGGCAGGTCTCTCTCTCGCTCTCTTCTCAAACGCCCAGGTAAAAAGAAAGAAGTTTCTCTATGAGCCTAAGTAAATGCTGTCTTCAGACTAAGTATGGTCTGTGTCGACACGAATTGATGTATCGGTTAGGGTGGACTAGTGTAGTGGAGTAGTTCGAACGAAAGCTAGTCAAGTAGAATTACTGCCTATGAAACAAACGTAAGTCTGGCGATACGTAAGCTGCAATGGTACTGCTACAGTGTAACCTGGCAGATCATGGTCAGTTGCTATATGACTCGTACAGTTGGCAAAGCGTACGTAACAAGCACCCCAAGTCTGAGGATAATATTTGAGATGGAGCGTAATTAGTCGTACATTGACCCCGTACGGTGCGTGTTAAGATAACGTGACTTCTAGATCGTAGCCGGTTGGTGCGCAGAAAGATTTGCGTAGTGCAGAGTTGAGATGCGTTGGTCGACGCAATTTACTTCACTTCTGCCTATATTTGTGTGTACGAGGCAAGGGGGCGCAGGAAAGGCAATCGGAAGACCATGACTTACCAGAAGATGGCCCGAGCGTTGAGGAATTACTCCCGGAGCGGGGAGATCTCGAAAGTGAAGAGGAAGCTCACCTACCAGTTCAGCGATTTCATTCTGAACAGACTACGGGGAGAGATAAAGAGAGGGAGCAAGTGATAGAGAGGACTGTCAGGGGAGCACCTCTGGAAAAACACATAAATACTGAGTATTTACTAACCTTGTAACTTGCAGTGTAAAACGCTGAGATCTGAAAAGCACACGCAACGCTTGCTTGTAAATTTAATCAGAGTTCTGATCGGGTAGAACTGTGTCTTTTTTTTTTTTAGGTGAAATTGCCATGGCGAAATCTAGTTTACAATCTTAGGCGCTGAGGAAAGTGGAAAGTCATTGGGCTTTGGAAATATTTCTGTAAATCTAAGGATTACCTTTTTTTATTTTGAAATGGTAAACTACTTTATAAGTAGCTGTAATGTTCATGTTGGAACACCTGCCTAACTTGTTCACGTGTGTTGTTGTTTTTTTTAATAAAATGTTCTTGTTGTAAAACAAACACCGTTTGTATCGTTTGTACGACTTCTCATTCGTGCTTTTGCTTGAGGACAGAAAGATGCTGCAGTAATTGTGCATAGTAATATTATAAGTAAGTGTAGATGCACAAGTCTTTACTATAACTACCGTGTAAACACACAGGGATTACAGGCTCTTAATGGAAAGTGTTCCCCAGGTATCCTGGCATTGACATTTTAAAGAAGTAAATGTGGTTGCAGATTGTATACAGCCATTGTGAAGAATCCCTACAGCACACTTCCAGCAGTAATGGTTTGCCAGCCCGGCGCTGTGCGAGACAGGCACGCTCCTGTATAATCTCGGGCACCTTTGTGTGCAGAGCCTTGAACAGCTTTTACAGGGAGCAGCAGCAGTTGCATTGTAAGTGTAAGGAGCAGGATTAGCGCTGTAGCAGCTCTCGGGTGTAACATCTGGTAGCGTTTAGCTTTTACATGAGTGAATTACCATCAGCTAGATAAACAGAGGCAGCAGACCAAGATATCTTATCAACTACTTATTAGGATTGTAAAGGGAGTTTTGCAAGGTTAATGTTTTACTGAGTTTTAGTGACCCTTTGTGTGTGTGTGCGTGCGTGCGTGTGCGTGTGCGTGTGTGTGTATCATTTAATATGTAAATAGTTCGCCAGTTCGTGCCCAGCCTCATGTTTATAAGCGCATGGTTATTTTAGGGAAACCTGCCTGTAATTCACTTTTGTAGCCACAAGGTGTCATAAGAGATGCACAGACTGAAAGCAGCACCGTAGTTTGCTTTTTGCATTCCTACAAGTGGTTCTTATAGTTTTATTATTATTGTTAATAATAATAATAATAATAATAATAATAATAATAATAATAATAATAATAATAATAATAATAAATGCACAAGGTTCTCCTGGAAAATATAACTTTCAAATATTTCTTCGTCGTAGACGGCTTTGTTTATCTAAATATAAGGCCAATAATAATATTACGATTTCAATTTATAATGTTAATAAGCAAAATTCAAGCCAAAAAAAAAAACACCCAAAAACAACAACACTGTCTTCAACTCCAATTTGCTGGGAGAGGAAATCAAAACATACAGCAAGTTAGTTCCCAGCGTTTTTAAACAGTAACCTGTTTCCGCGCAGTTGAGAGCAGGGCGCGGCCGCGGTGGGGTGCCCGGGGACCCCGCTGCTCCCTGGCGAGGTGGGAGTCGGGGTCGACCCCCGCACATCGTCACCCACAGGTGCGAACACATTTAAAAACATTAACCAAAAGATCGGTGCTGTCCCTCCCGGCTACCTCAGCGTGTCAGCTTCTCAGAGAAAGTAAGTTGATGTTTTATAAAACTATAATGGCAGCAAATATGTCTGAATATAACTGCGATGGACCACCGTCAAAGCATTGTTCATGCATTAGTTTTAAAGACACGAAGAATATTTTAATAACTTAAACTGCATACTGAGACAGAATTGAAATCATGCAGCTGTTTGAATGGGGACTACGTGCTTTTTCGACAGGGGCTCTCAAACACTGTAATACACATAACTCCCCTTGCACAATAACGCGTATTTATCTTGAATTTATTTTTATTGAAACATGTTAAGAGTACAAGTGGACTGTGGTTACACTGTCACACAGCAGTAAACAACATGAACTCAGTATTACCGCGCTGCTGTACCAGACTGACCACACAGAACACTTTGAAAACTGACCTTCGTGTTTAATATCTCCTAATTAATATCTCCTAATGAATCAAGTCTGTAATCCCGTAGTTTCTCAGTCAGTTTGATAACTTAATCAATTCATTACTTCATGCAAAGCTGCCACTAGATTCTAGTTGGATTTTTACTTGCTTGATAATTTAACAGCGTCAGTCGTTTCATTCAGTCTTTTCTGACTTTATTTTTTAAACTCAGGTCGTCAAGGCGTCTATTTTGGAACAGTTTGATAACGATCTTTGTTTATTTTTCTTATTCAAATTTTCCAAATGCAAGCTTGAACTTGAGTCAAATATTATTCAAAATGTATATTTGAGTTTCCCCGAAAGGGAATCATTCCCTGACAGGAAAGCCGCACACACAGACATGCATGCAAATATCAGCACTGCGGTGGCCATGAAATGGCGCTTCTCTTGCATTTTGAGTTGATCCCATTTCCACTGTCACTGAGTCAGAGTGGTGTTTCAACACAGCCCAGTGCATTCAGTGTGTAAAGCACCACACACATTATCAGCGCAATCGCATTGCACAGTATTGATAGAATACAAGACAGTTAACAGCAACGAACAACGGTAAGGGATAAATGTAATGTTGGTTACCCGACACCAAAAAAAAAAAAAATCAGATTTAAATATATCAAATGTAATTGTGTTTGAAAATGCACAAGTAGCGTGCAACCTTCCCACAGCCCCTACGTGTTCATTGAGGAGAATTATATCTTAATGCAGTTAAAATAATTATAGAATCACAGTTATCAGGTATGCTGTGAAACTTCAACAACACTTTCAAATTCAGCGAAGCTGCTTGTAGTTGTAATATATAAACCCACACAATGCCATAAGAGATACAAGAGGTCAGTGGCACTGGAACAATTTTTACAGTGGGGGTGCTGAAAGCCTTTGAACAAAACTGTTTATGATGGAAGCCTTGCAAAGCCAAGGGGGTGCTGCAGCACCCCCAGCACCCCTAGTTCCAGCGCCCTTGCAAGAGGTATCGTGTAACGAGGTCAGTGGCTCTGGCGCGTCTTTAGGATCCAGGGGATCCTGAGATTAGAATGGTTTACCCTCAGTGGTGGAGACTCGCGTCCATGATTGTTAAGGGCAGAGTTGTGGGCGACTGATGGTAATGGTCTCACTTGGCAATGAATTCGTTATTGATCACTGATCCCCAGGAGGGATGGTGTTTGAGCCCTTTCTGTGTTCCAGTGCAGAGAGCACCAGCACAAGGCTGGGGTACTGGTAGCCTGTAAAATGTTTCTGTTTTGTTTATGCTGGGCTGTAGGGTTGAGCTCTCCCCAGGGTAACCTGTACCCAAGTTTAGTTTGTGCATTCCAAGCCTAGGCTTTGTTAAGGGCTTGCATTTAAAGGGCCAGTGTCTAACAATGACTTGTGTTTGATCAGGAGCTTGTCCGCACAGCAAAATGAGTCATTCGTGATGTCTTGACTTTCTAAAAGAGGTTTTGTTTTTCTAGTACAATGTCCAGTAATATACAGCACTTGTTGCAACGGTACCCTCAGGATCCCAGCACTGTCAGCTCATTATTTGGACACCCAGCCTGTGTGTTGAGGCCAGTGATAAGAAAGATTAAAGAAGGGGTTGCTCTTTCTCTGAGCTTTGGCTTTTTACACTGCCCTGCAGGAAAAGATGACTCTCCCAAGCACTTAGCTCCACCCACTAATCAAATGACACTCCGTTATTAGCTCCTCCCACTAATCAAATGACACTCTGTTAGAAGTAAAATGTAAAGGTCCTGTCAGATAGCTAACTGAGCTGCCAGAGACAGGCAACAGATGAGACACAAGCACTGCCTGGATTACACTTGAGAGAAGCACCGTAAAAGAATCCATTTCACCACAGCAACATCAAAATACTGACCTGGAAGATTTCTTTTATTTCAAACAACAGCAGCATTTTATGTCCAGCTAATGACAGCTCAAAGCACGATTTTTAAATGTCAGAATGAGGTAGAGGGATTGGTTCTCATGCTGTAGAATATGATTCGCTGTAATTGCGTTTGATTTCCAAAACAAAAACAAAAAAAAAGTGAACAAAATTTACCAATGAGGCTTTGTAGGAAAGCCACACAGAAGTGAACACGTTTGCACTGAAGGCAGGAGAAGCAACCTCTTTATTCAAGTCATGGCACATGGAGACGATGTGGTGTATATCGTGATTGAGGTGGTCATCGCATTCGTGTCCTGCCTGGGAAACCTGCTGGTCATTGGGGCAGTGAGGCTCAACCACTCCCTCAGAGAGCCCACCTTCTTGTTCGTTGTTTCCCTGGCTGTGGCAGACTTAGCCGTTGGAGCTGCTGTTATTCCTCTAGCCATCATCCTGATCGCTGGACTGGAAACACATTTCTACGCCTGCCTGTTCCTCTCCTGTGTCATCCTGATATTAACTCAGAGCTCAATTCTGTCCCTTCTGGCTATTGCATTAGACAGGTACCTACGAGTCAAGATCCCAGTTAGGTAAGTAAAGGAGACCCCGTTCAGGGGCTGTTCATTTTATACAACTGCTGTGAAAGTCATGGAGGACAGTCAACATAAATGAGCCATAAACATCTCGCCGGCAGAAACCAAATAAATGGCAACATATCAAAATGTAATATAATGTATCTTAGAAAATACACATGCATTAGACAATATACAGTATATGATGCCAATAGACTGCAAAATATATTGAAATATATCAATATATTATTAAATACATGTACAGTACAGAGCCTGCTGACCCTGAAAAGCCCTTCATAATGGTAAGCACGAGCATGCACTTTCTGTCACATTTACAGGAAGCCATTTTGTTTTGCTGCTGCAGGTACAGGACCGTTGTTACCCAGCGGCGTGCCTGGGGAGTAGTTGCAGCCTGCTGGCTGCTCTCCATAATGCTGGGCATCATCCCCATGTTAGGGTGGAATAACAAAGCAAGCCCTGGGAACGAGACGGTGAGCTCCAGCTGCATGAACTGCACTTTCCTGTCCGTCATTAGCATGCCCTACATGGTCTACCTGAACTTCTTCGGCTGGGTGTTGGTCCCCCTGCTGCTGATGATTTGCTTGTACGTGGAAATATTTTACAGGATCAGAAAACAGCTAAACCAGAACACGGGCAACTCCACAGAGTCCACAAGGTATTACAGAAAGGAACAGAAATTGGCGAGGTCCCTTGCTCTGGTCTTGTTCTTGTTTGCTGCGTGCTGGCTTCCTCTGCACATCATGAACAGCATTCAGCTCTTCAGCCCTCAGACCGAAGTCCCTCTGATCGCCATCTATAGTGGCATTCTCTTGACGCACGGTAACTCTGCAGCTAACCCCATTGTGTATGCTTTCAGGATAAAGAAATTCAGAGACACGTACGCTCAGCTCTGGAATAAATACTTTCGCTGGGAAGAGCCTGGATTGCCCAGCTCCACCACAGTGGAACGCAACAGTGACGCTCAAGTCGCTGACAGCACGGTGGAGAGGTCCAAGACAATCTCAGCTGGCAGTGTTTACCAGTGAGAGCTGCTTTACAGTACTTTACATTTTCTCAGGGTTTTCTTTTTTTTTTTTTGGAGTGGTTCTTGTTGCAGTTTCTCAGGTTGGGTGTTTGCTTGTCAGTTCAGCAGCTGCTCTGCAGTTCTACTTGCCTGACATAGACATGTGAAATGTAGGCTAGCTCAACCAAAGGGTGTGTTTATTAGCAAGTGTTGGTGCACAGGGCTGTACGAAAGGAAACAGGTTGGTAACTAGCCTGTGTTACACATGGCAGCTAGAACTGAAGAGCAGCCCCTGAACTCAGGGGAAAGCATCTTAAACTAGCTGCTTACTTATACATGATCTTCCTTAATTCTTCCAAAAATACATCTAGAATGTATTGATCAGATGTTAATTATACCAAAACATGTATCATATCAATTTTTGCAAAACTGATTTTAATCTAAACTTAAATTCAACCTTTTGGAGGTCTGTGGTTGCGGTATGAGTAAACAAGTTATTAGATGCAGTGTGTGTGTGTGTGTGTGTGTGCGTGTGCACGAGTGTGTGCGCGTGCGTGTGTGTGTGTATATATATATGTATAATATCAATATGCATGGGTGTGAAAACATATTTCCATGTAAATTCATACTGTAAATATGTATGAATAATATATTTCTGAATGTGTCATGATCTTCTTTATATAAAACAGAGCCCAGCAAATCCAATCTAATACTTTTGAGGTATATTTCACACGTGTATATTTATAATTTTTTCACAATGGTTATATCACAGTGGTTGCAATGACTTCTATGTTTTGTTGTGAAAGATGTTAAAATGTCTATAATTAATAATAATAAAACACTTTTAAACCTTTATTCTCTTGTTAATGTCGTGTGTGTCAGTGTGTGTGAGGGTGTCGTGTGTGTGTGTGTGGGTGTCGTGTGTGTGCGTGTATCAATGTTTGTGTGTGTGTCAGTGTGTGTGTATCAGTGTGTGTGTGTGAGGGTTTAGTAGTTGGTTTTGTAGTGGGTGAATAGGAAAGGGATACCTGGAAAGCTCTGCTCTCGCTCTCTCGCTCTCTCGCTCTCTCGCTCTCTCTCTCTCTAGAACAGGAGTTACGGAGTTACAAAACTCTTGCTCGTTTGTTAAATGGGAAATGTTTTTTCTCCTGAACTCTGGAGGAGGGGTTGTGAATAATGATGCAAGCCACTTACAAGTGCGAAATTCAAACAAGATGTTCTCCGCAAAATCACAATGTGGGGGGGGGGGGGGGGGGGTTGCATGTGTTTGACTTTGCTTAACTAATTCACAGACAAGCTCAAATGCTATTGAAATGCTATTAACTCTTATCAAGAGAGAGCTTAGCGGTCACTGAGATGTGTTTTAATACCTTCAGGTGGAGGTGTTCATTATTCCCTTCAGCAGAGGCTGCTGGTGTCCCAGTTTAGTTCTCAGTCTCAGGTGTTGGTGGCGCTGATGGTGCAGCCGTGTCCGGAGCGCTCCCAGCCTCTCTGTGTGGGATGCCCTTTCTCAGTGGGTTTGACAGATTTTCCAATCTGAGTTTTTCTTCAAATTTTAATATAATCTACACCCCGTGGAATAGTTGAAGCAGCACTCGCGTTAGGCGAAGGCAAAACTGATTCATTGAAATGTTTGTTTCCGCAGCCTTGTGACGCGGCTCTTTGGAATTTCACAATGCAAGCAGAGTTGCATACATTTGCTAAGTCTTTGACTGTCTGATCCCTAGTTTGCTGTTTCTTGCTATAACTAATATGAAGTCAGCGACCTGTATCTGAGGATGAAGCTATCTCTTAAACTGCCGACTTGCAGTTTCACACTCCTATTCCGACCTCAACTGTGTTTCCCTTTTTTCCTCTGAGTACTTGCAGTTCCGTAGGAAAGTTTCAGTTTCCAGTTTGGCAGCTTCTAGTTACTGGTAGATTCAGTTGTTTGCTTTATATAGAACTCTGTTAAAAGTCTTTCATATGTGCTAACTGTATGGTTTGCACCCAAAGGCCTAATGCAGCAGTCTAGTGCTTTATGTAGCTGTATGTTGTGCACACTTTGTCTCCAAAGTTGGCCTTCCAGACATTTTAAGATTCCCATCCTGTAGCTCAGCTGCAGTTGCTGGAATCTTCAGCAGCCCTGCTTGCCTCGGGCCAGTGCACCTTCATGAGCACGAAGTTCAAGGTAGTTTTAAATAGACGAGCTGGGTGCATTGTGACTCTATTGAGGCTGTGGCTGAAGCACGATGGGTTTTTTCTGTTTCCTCTTTTTTTTGTATGTCTCTGTTTTTCATCATTTTGTGTTGCTCTGTCTAGTTTTGAATCCTGTGCATATGACCCTTGTGCAGCTTTACAGCTCAACCATAAAGTGCTGTATATACTGGCTTTGAACAAGTCAAGGTGTGTGATGAATCTACATCTGTGCCAAACCATTGCCAATGCAGAGCATTTATAACCATGTACTATGGTATCCAGTGCTAAAAAGAGGTTTAGCAATGCTTAGTAATAACACTGAGAGAGGAAGTGGAAGCACAGACTACTATCACATCAAACACAATTTACTGTGGTAAAGAAACAGGAGTGGCATTGGGGGTGGGGCACTGTGTAATTCAATGCAGACTGTACTGTGGTGAACATGGATATAGTTCAACTGCCCTGGGCTGGATACTGGAGGCAATTCTTTATTATAACATTATTCCTTAACTTGCCATGGTACAGTATGTGTTGCTCTTATGTTTTGGTCACTAAGGTCATTCTCTATAAGTGTAACCTTGTGTGGTTTTAGAAGAGCCCACTCTGTCAGCTAGCTGGATGTCTTGATGTGGCGTCTTGGTCTTTGCAGAACATTAACCACACAGATAGAGCACAGGAAGTTTATTCAGAACTGATAACATCATCCTGTACATGCAGTTTCTGCAACAGTGCGTCATTAACCTGCTGTGCCCTCCAAATCATGTTTCTGTATACTGTGTGTGTGTGTGTGTGTGTGTGTGTGTGTGTGTGTGTGTGTGTATATATATAATATGTGGTTAATATAGAGGTTGTGTGCACAGGATGACTGTATTCTGTTTGCCTCTGAATGTCCCTTTTGATTCAAACGAGGAACAGAAAGGAGTAGAAAACCCCTTCTTGGCTTGTTTTCAAGCCCGTATTAACTTGTTCAGCTCTGGTTTCTGCATTTAACAACAACCGTACAAACAGAATGGATTTCAGCCACAAGAAACACGTCCCAGACCTACCGCTGCTGAAGTAATGGAAGAGAGGGTGTGATACTTGCAATGCAATTGAAAGCTCAGATGCTCTTCTGATATCGGAATATGCAATATCGGCAATGATACAGGACTGTAACTTTCGACATGAGTGGCAAATCATCGCCCTGCATCCAGCCCTGACCCAAGCAGTTTAAACACGAGTAGACTGTATAACGCTTATCAAGCGCTAACAGTGTAAATATGCATTGCAAAAAAAAAATGTGCCGTTCTCTGCAGTTTTCTCTATGAAACCTCATCTTGTCTGTGAACTTGCCTGGTAGTTTGATAGTGATATTTTTCAGCTGTTTTATCATTTTCCATTCATTATATTTGGGTGGCTCTCTCTTCAGTGTATCTTGAAGCCCCCCCCCCCCCCCCCCCTCTCCTCTCTCTCTGTCTCTCTCCTCTCTCTCTCCTTTCTCTATCTCTCTGTCTCATCACACACACACACAAGTAAAAAAAAAAAAAAAAAAAAAACATGTGTGATGCAATCCTGAAATGGTAGGTGATGGAAAACTCTTGTCCACAGCTGTACCAGGTATTGCAGAGAGAATTACAGTACGCTTTGCCAGTAGTTGCCACTAGGGGGCATATTAAGCTCACAAGAGGAAATCTGGCTGGAGGGGTGTGTTTACAGCGCTTGCTACAGAAAGAGAAGGAAAGAGCTTCAGTTTGTTGAAGGGAAAACTTGTTTGTTCAGCTGCATAGCTGCAGGTAAAATGGCATAAACCCTTTAATACTATTAGTAGCTCAAGAGAGTGAATAAATAACCATCACCCTGAGATCTGTCAAGTTTAATGAACTAATCAGAGCTTAACCCTAACACCCCTCCCTAACATGTATAGCACTAATTGTGTGCGGTCATTTTAGTATTAAAATAATCCCCAATGTCAAAAACATGATCATATCAACTGATAGTAAAAGAGATTCTATTGGCTCGTGTATATATGTATATACTGTTTTTAAAAATGTAGATTTTAGAAACATAACCATGCATAATAACAATAATACTAATAATATAGTAGAAGTTAAGCAGTCACCGTGTTTATATATTTATTTATTCTGCCTTGCATTGCAGTACACGTTGTAAATACAATAATCATTATAATAACATTATAGCAATGAGAGTTGTCCTGTGCCGGAGGCGGCCTCCTTCCTCCTCGTTCCCTTGCTGACGCTGCTGCTCTGTGTGCGTGTGAGCTCCTCAAGGAAGGCAATAGTCTGTATAGTTATCACCTGAATGGGATACTATCCCTCCCACCAAACTATACAACCTACTACCTCACCCCGCGGGAACACTGCAGCCTCCACACCTTCCTTCCGTCCTGGACGCTGCCCGACGTGTGTCCTTTGCGTGCTCGTCCACTGGGTCCCTGCTTTCAGGGGGAGTCAAGGACTGCCCCTTCCCAACAGCAGTGCGTTAGAAGAACTCCTAGCGGTAGCATCAACACACCACAGGTGTTACCAGGGAGCCGTCTCAACCCAGTGTAGCTGCCCTCGTGCCCTCAGACTGCCCTCAAGAAAAGCAGCATTTCTATTCTGTCCCTCTGGGCTCCCACATGATGCTCAGATACACGTAGCTCTTTGTATCTGCCTTGGTTGGTTTGGTTTAGTAACTATTAACGCTTCGCTGTTTTTTTTGTTTTTTTGTTTTTTATATATATTTAGAAACAGTTAACATTCTGTGTTGTCTGTAACGTTCCTTTTAAACAACTTGAAATCGAGTTGGGAATCATTAACCGCCTCCCCTGCAATTGAAGTGGAAATGATGAACAAGTCAGAGTGTTGCTGTGAGTATTAACAGGTTACAATGCTCCTGCTTTATATCACTGTAGCTGGGGAGCCCCAGTTAGAAGAATGAAAGTGCTAGTGTACTGGCACTGAGGCAAAGGGGCGCTCCAGCCATGCTGCATTATACACGGCTCCATGGTAGAAAGGAGGAGCTCTGTAATAGGCTAGTTATTATGATCGCTGTAGACGAGGCTTCACATATAGGAATTCTGGTATACAGAGGATTTACAGTTCATTGCTTTTAATGATCCTTGAACTACTTGATCATCCCTCTGTACCGTAGGGGATTTAAAGACCCCCGTTCTGAGAATAAAGGGGTTCACGCGAGCCCCTGCGGGTCAC
This sequence comes from Polyodon spathula, assembly GCF_017654505.1. Taxonomy (NCBI): domain Eukaryota; kingdom Metazoa; phylum Chordata; class Actinopteri; order Acipenseriformes; family Polyodontidae; genus Polyodon; species Polyodon spathula. Next base: position 49,709 of record NC_054558.1, on the reverse strand, counting down.
ATCATTACAAAAGACCCCCCCCCGTCTCAACGTAACGATAGATTCAAAGTTCAGTTACAAAGCAATAAGACGAGACTGCATTGACTGAAACGCGACGAGCTGTGAATTCCTTCTTCATTGGCAGGTGATTCGACTGTCTCCTTAGGAAAGACAGTAGATTGTATAGTTATCTCAGAGGGACGACTCACACGCCACAACTATTCAATCTACTACCTCAGCCCCAAGGACAGCATCACAGCTGAGCCAACCCAGCCCAGCAAGAGCCCATTCCTGCAAGAGACAGACAGAGCCCGGTTAGTTGAGTCAGTGTGTCTGTATTCAGTCACAGGATGCACTGCAGCTGCTATTCTTTCAATGAAACCTCCAGGTATAGGAGGACCAGGTCCAAGCGTGCCACACCTTAAACAGTACCCGGTCTTGACACTGGACAGCATGGAAACATGTACAGCGGCCCTGGTCTGATTGAATGACACCACGAGAGACCACGATGGCACAGGCGCTGGATTCTGTCATTGCAACCCTGTGCCGGGCTTGTAAGATCAGCTTCCTTCGTGGCAAAAGTTGGCTTACAGAGTTTTGCATACATACAGCCATTTTAATGGTGGTGCTTTAATATATATCGGATAGGGCTTTAAAGCCAGTGCAGAGTTCAATTCCAGTTTCAGAAACAAATCCTTTCTTTTCTCTTATATGCATTGCTTCCCACACCCATAATAACACAAGGATTAGGCAGCGAATAAGGAAGCTCATGTGTGCCTTGCAAAAAAATCAGCAATATCTTTGATTGACTTTTAAAACTCTTAGCATGCAAAAGTTGAACACTAGAATTGTAAGCTAGAATGAAGAATTTTGTGATGACTTGATGCTGTTTTGGGGAGTGTGGTGGTCTGCTTTAAAAGCTGAAAGGCATTCCGTTAATTAACAGTAAACGAAGGTCACAGAACTATGATTCAATATAAAGCTTACTGACCGACTAGCCTTTTCAGAAATCTTCAGCGATTCCATTGCAAAGACCGATGCCAAGGTACAGCAATAAAAAAAAACAAAAAAATAGATCCCCCAATTTCTTTGGAATCGTTTCAGGTTAAAAAAAAAACACACACAAAAAAAAAAAAAAAAAAAAACACAAAATATTCGACAGCACTCCCCCCCCCCCCCCCCACCCCCCCCAAATTAAGAGTTTGGCAGAGAACTGACATTATATTTTATTTATATATATATATATATATATATATATATATATATATATATATATATATATATCTGGGCCTGGTTCAAAACCAACACTTCGGGATGAGAGATCACAGAATGCATTATTCTACTCTGCGACAAAAACACTCAAATCCACTCTTGTGAAAAGACCACCAGAAAAAGAAACAAGAAATGACAAAGAAGATGCTGCAGCAGCACAGGGATATAGGTGTGTTACATAATTACATCATGCAAACCAGAGCAAAGCAACCGTGCACACTGTTTACTGAAACACAATCAAAATCACACCACACAGCACATGGAGGCAACCATGCAAAAAACCCAAAGCATAACTCACTGGATCCTCCGGGCTGCATGGGAAACGATACACAAAGACGCTCTGCCCGTGCCAGGAATTAATGCCCATTCCGTCAGAAACTGGGTTCATTCCAAACAGGCTACCCTGCGGAAGCTTGCTGTTAAGCAGCTGAATTTAAACATGGCTTCTCCCAGCCCAGCTGCCTTCCACAGCCTGCACAAAGCACCGCTTCTGCTCTGGAAAACAAAATGGCCACGCATCAGCCATTTTAGAGTCTGGGCTCCATACACAATAATGACACACATCTGTAGGGCAGACTTCTCTGTGTGAACAGGGCTCGCGTTCCCAAAGGGGAGACACCCAGTGTTGCTGTGAAGGGTTAGTCTAGTTGAGGTTGTTTGTTTGTTATTTTTTTTACGGAAAGCAGAGAAAAGGAGGCTATTTTAGTGTGGATTTTCACAAATCCACTGATATTTCACATAAAATTGAACTGGTATTAACACCAGTCAGAGCTTAACTAAACTGTGTTTTACTAAACACCTATTGTGAAAAATTCCCCCTGCAAATCAACCCAGAATTATAGATACACAACACATATGTATATATAAAAAATATATTAATTAGTATTCTCCATACAGGGTATTATCTTGTCTAGCTAATCCGTGGCTATGTGTCAATACAAACTGAGGTTCACAAACAAGATTACTTTTCATGACTATTATTAAATATTGTAACATCATATTCATTGTGCTAAATATACCCTGTGCCTGTTCTTCAAAGCATTTGTTTTCTTTGAAATTTAACCAGGGCACCAGATCAGAAGTGCTGTCCTTTCAGAAGAGTGCTGTGGGCTTCTCAGTCAGCACCAGGCCGCTGTCAGATTGAAGTGTGAAGGATGGCAGGTCTACCTGCACAGCATTGAGGTACCCTACATGCAATGCATCTGCAGCTATGGACAAATGTTTTGCACCTGCTAAAATGTTAGGATTGAGACGTAATTAAATAGCGAATCCTAACTCTACATGTGTATGTTATATATATATATATATATATATATATATATATATATATATATATATATATATATATATATATATATATATATATATATATATATATATATATATATATATATATATATATATATATATATATATATATATATATATTACACACACACATCAACATAATTTAGTTCTTTACTTAACTTAAATCAAAGAAACTACAAAATGAAATTGCAAAAGTTTACCAGAAGCCATATTAGTAGTGCAGTATATTTCATGTTAGATTTCGAAACGTCACATTTTTAAATTGTTGTCAGTTTTCCATTAAGTAAATGGTAAACCACAAAGCGGTGTGTAATTCAATATGTTAGCGTAACAATATTCAGCAGGTTTTATTTGACTTCATGAAGCAAAATGAGTTTAATTCTGCAGGGCGACTGAGAGCCGTTTCAGCCTGCGATGTTTGGGTTTACCCCCAACCTGCTAAGCTCTGAAAGCTCTGGTTTAATATTCTCAGCAGCTGCGGACCCAACCTCACTCCAGGTGCTGCTGGGCATCGTGGCTTCGTGGTGACGCAGAAATGACTGGTGGAAATTACTTTCACGAGATTTCTGTGCCATAAACCAAGCATGACCAGGCAAAGTCAGTCGTGGCAGATCTGAGCCTGTTAACATGGTTTAACCATCTTACCAAATATCTGGGCACCGCTGTCCTTCTGACTTCACGAGATAGAATTTCACAGCGGTGCTGTTAAGATCGGCCGCCTTTTAGGTTATTAAAAGAGAGTCTTCTTTGCAGCCTAGCAGGTAAAAGAACAAGCATGCATCACAGACATCACAGACTAGAGGAACAGCTTGTGCCACAGAGAGACACATCAACAGATTTCAAGTACAGATTACATAGAAACTGCAGATAAACGATTGCACAGAATTCAGATGGATATAAATGTCATTCGATACAAATGTTATGCAATCGTGTTTTATACAACACTATCTTCTGATTCATTCTGGTTGTAACAAGAGATAAGGCTGTGTGTGTGTGTGTATATATATATATATATATATATATATATATATATATATATATATATATATATATATATATATAGATAGATAGATAGATAGATAGATAGATATTAAATATGATTCACAATATCTACATAAAATAGCATTGTGCTTTCAAAGATTTTTACAGTGAAGAAAGTATATTGGAAACATAAAATTTAACTAGGCAGTGATATGGGCAGCTGTGAAAATGGTATTAATACAACAGCCTTTAAAAATCTTAGGACCTCAGGGATAATATCCTTAAATAGCTACTGAAAAACCAAAAACGGGACAGGAATAGCTAATCGGCTAATGAAGGCTTTCAGCTACTTATTAACACTTTCAAATCTAATTTCTACAAAATCACCTTTGCAACACCACACATCAGCTCCGTCAATTTAACAAGTGCATCCATTTCAGGGTGCACTTTACTAACACTACTGCAAATCTGAACACCATGCATTTACCATTCACCATTTCTACAATCATTTACCACCCCTGACATTCACTGCCATTGACTTGCATGTCCTTTACCGTCAGCCCCCGACAGAGAGCGAGTGACGCAGCGGTGCGCATGCTGTCCCGTGCAGTGAGGAGGCCCTGTGAGAGGGAGCAGTGATGCAAGACCCAGGGACGAAGGAGACTGGCATCGGGCCAGGACAGGGGGCAGAGGCGCTTTGCATAAATTAGCTTGAGAACCAGAAGCCCCGAATGGCACCGGAATGATTCATTAACATTCAGAACTCCTCTTTGCCCTAATTAACAGGGGCATTGATTGAAATGTTTGGCAAGGAATTAGGGTGCATTAGAGCAGGTCTGTGGTTACTGGGGTGGAAAGAAAAGGGAGAGGGGGGGGGGATTAATTGAGATGCAGAATTAAATAGATGCTGAATAGTAACAAACAGATTGGAGTGGCTGCTGTTCTTGTGATTTATTTAGGTGGAGCGTGTTTAAGGCCAGTAAGAGTAATCTGTGTAATATACTTTAAATACATTGATATGTACTCTATATATATAATCACCTGTTGCCATGTTGCTGTGATCTGTGTTACTTATATTAGTAACTGAGAGATGATTTGTAAACTTGTAATTTATTAAACCAGTTAACAGTAGTAATTACAAATCCTTGGGTTAAAGCACGATATAATTATACAGTGGGGAGAAAGGCTAGTATATATTCATAATCAAAGAGATGCAATAAATAAAATGGTAAATGTTTTGAATAAAAAAAATATACACAGCAGTTTCCCCTGCCGCTGAAGACAAAGACTGCTAGTCGAAACCAGCGTGATGGGATTTATATTAGCATTTATAAATTCAGCACTATAGAGAGTGTTAAGGAGCCATGAATGAACAATATATAAATAAACATCATGCATGTGATTCTACCTTTTAAAACTGGTTTTCTGCATAACATTTGATTGGAATAAACAGTCGCTATGTTTTGAAGCTGCATCTCGAGTCTCTTAATAAGAAAGACATTTCTTAACTGCTTTGCATATGCACCTTGTTGATTGATTTCGAATTTCTCTTGACTTTTCCCCAGCAGCTAGAAAGTAAATTGCATTGGACCCTAAAGCCGTGTGTTCAAGTATACGGCTGCTGGAAGTGCCCTGTGGGTTCAAAGGGACGGCCCCTCCCAGCTGTCTGGGCTCGGAGGCAAGCTGTTCCCCCCCCTGACCGGGCTGCCAGCTCCCCAGTACAACAAGCAGCACTGCTGCCAGAGCAATGGGAATCTGGAATGAAATGCCTTTCAAAGGCCAATGCGTGAGTTTTCACAGCAAAGGCATGTCAACTAATACGGGACGGGCTGACCTTTGCAAGGGTTGGACAGATGCCGCGCGTGTAGTGATGTCTGGAGCAGTTTGCTGCTAAAGGGGTCGACGCGTTTTAAGCATTTTATAAAAAAGGGGCCTTTTACTGTTGCACTGACAAGCCACTCGGCCACCGTACCCCATGCTGGACTGAAGGATTGTGGAGATACAGCCCTAGTCAGGACCCAGCAAACAGTACACTTTAATCTGCTTTGCTTACTGTGCCATGACTGCAAAACAGGACATGTCTCTTCTGAGCTTATATATATATATATATATATATATATATATATACATACACACATACAGTCCTTAAGTTCCAATCACAGTCAACGATAGTTACAGACCTGGAATATTATTTTCTAAAAAGGAAGTCAACAAAAGGAACCAAAATGAATGGCTGTGTAATAAAGGGTTAAGAGAAGCAAAGAGTGAGAAAAGGAAGAGGTGCATGAATAAGAAGAGAGAATAATATTTCAACGCAGTTCACAAAAAAAACACGAGCACGGCCGCAAAGACAGTGTAAACACAGATCCTAACAAAGGCTTCTGTTTAAGAAGGGGCAGACCGGCCCTGACTCTTTCTTGTCGTGTGTGTGTGTGTGTGTGTGTGTGGTGTGTGTGTGTGTGTGGTGTGTGTGTGTGTGTGTGTGTGGGGGAGGGTGTGTGTGTGTGTGTGTGTGTGTGTGTGTGTGTGTGTGTGTGTGGTGTGTGTTTGTTTGTGTGTGTGTGTGTTGTGTGTGTGTGTGTGTTGTGTGTGTGTTCCTGCAGCAATGGTTTTACTTAATACTGTGTGTGTGTGTGTGTGTGTGCATTGCACCAGAAATACAAAACACTGTGTGTTTCCATATTGTCTGTCTACCAGAAATACAAAACACTCCAAATACTCCCTATCCATACTAATACATCACAAGCTCATTGCACAAATCATTGGGAGGAAACTTACCCGTGTGTATTAATACATCACCACAAATACAAAACACTCCAAATACTCCCAATCCATATTAATACAACACCAGAAATACAAAACACTCCAAATACTCCCTATCCATATTAACACATCACCAGAAATACCCCAACACAAGACCTGTTCTCTCCTTAGTGTGTGGGTCTACAAGAATTCTATACTCCCTATCCATATTAATACATGAAATACAAAACAATCCAATTACTCCCTATCCATATTGCCTCACCAGAAATACAAAACACTCCCAGAAATACAAAACACTCCAAATACTCCCTATCTTACTCCAGAAATATCCCTATCCATATTAATACATCACCAGAAATACAAAACACTCCAAATACTCCCTATCCATATTAATACATGAAATACAAAACACTCCAAATACTCCCTATCCATATTAATACATTACAAAACATCCAAATACTCCCTATCCATATTAATACATCACCAGAAATACAAAACACTCCAAATACTTGTCCATATTAATACAGCAATGGTTTTAATACATTATTATTCTAATACTGCCTACAAAACACTCCAAATACTCCCTTTCCATATTAATACATCACCAGAAAACCACTCCATAATCCATATTAATACATCACCAGAAATACAAAACCTCCAAATACTCCCTATCCATATTAATACATCACCAAAATACAAAACACTCCAAATACTCCCTATCCATATTAATACATCACCAGAAATACAAAACACTCCAAATACTCCCATCCATATTAATACATCACCAGAAATACAAAACACTCGGTTCTGAGGGATAGGTACACAATTATGTAGTGGTCGTTTAATGTTTTGTGAGGGTTTATGAGGGCACAAGGTACATTATGTGTGTCTTATGGGGTTTTTGGTGAGTTAGGTAGGTCAGGTATATTATGTAGTGGTCTTTATGGTTTTGTGCGTTTATGAGGATAGGGTATAATTATGTAGTGGTACTGTAATGTTGACTTGTGAGGTTTATGAGGGACCGTATAATATATGTTAGGGTCTTTTGTTTTTTGTGAGGTTAAGGGATAGGTATATCAGGTAGTGTCTTTATGTTTTTGTGAGGTTTAGAGGGATAGGGTATAATATGTAGTGTTCTTTATGTTGTGTGGGTTTATGAGTGGATAGGTATAATTATTAGTGGTCTTTATGTTTGTGAGGTTATTGAGGGACAGGTTAATTATGTAGTGTCTTTATGGTTTGTTAGGTTGATGAGGGTAGTGTTATAAGTATGTAGTGGTACATTTATGTTTGTGTTGAGGTTTATGAGGGCTAGGTAATAATTTGTCAGTGGTCTTTATGTTTTGTGAGGTTTTATTGAGGGATATCCAAATACTCCCAAATACTCCCTCCCTATCCATATTAATACATCACCAGAAATACAAAACACTCCAAATACTCCCTATCCATATTAATACATCACCAGAAATACAAAACACTCCAAATACTCCCTATCCATATTAATACATCACCAGAAATACAAAACAATCCAAATACTCCCTATCCATATTAATACATCACCAGAAATACAAAACACTCCAAATACTCCCTATCCATATTAATACATCACCAGAAATACAAAACACTCCAAATACTCCCTATCCATATTAATACATCACCAGAAATACAAAACACTCCAAATACTCCCTATCCATATTAATACATCACCAGAAATACAAAACACTCCAAATACTCCCTCACCACAAATACAAAACACTCCAAATACTCCCAATCCATATTAATACATCACCAGAAATACAAAACACTCCCTCCAAATACTCCCTATCCATATTAATACATCACCAGAAATACAAAACACTCCAAATACTCCCTATCCATATTAATACATCACCAGAAATACAAAACACTCCAAATACTCCCTATCCATATTAATACATCACCAGAAATACAAAACACTCCAAATACTCCCTATCCATATTAATACATCACCAGAAATACAAAACACTCCAAATACTCCCTATCCATATTAATACATCACCAGAAATACAAAACACTCCAAATACTCCCTATCCATATTAATACATCACCAGAAATACAAAACACTCCAAATACTCCCTATCCATATTAATACATCACCAGAAATACAAAACACTCCAAATACTCCCTATCCATATTAATACATCACCAGAAATACAAAACACTCCAAATACTCCCTATCCATATTAATACATCACCAGAAATACAAAACACTCCAAATACTCCCTATCCATATTAATACATCACCAGAAATACAAAACACTCCAAATACTCCCTATCCATATTAATACATCACCAGAAATACAAAACACTCCAAATACTCCCTATCCATATTAATACATCACCAGAAATACAAAACACTCCAAATACTCCCTATCCATATTAATACATCACCAGAAATACAAAACACTCCAAATACTCCCTATCCATATTAATACATCACCAGAAATACAAAACACTCCAAATACTCCCTATCCATATTAATACATCACCAGAAATACAAAACACTCCAAATACTCCCTATCCATATTAATACATCACCAGAAATACAAAACACTCCAAATACTCCCTATCCATATTAATACATCACCAGAAATACAAAACACTCCAAATACTCCCTATCCATATTAATACATCACCAGAAATACAAAACACTCCAAATACTCCCTATCCATATTAATACATCACCAGAAATACAAAACACTCCAAATACTCCCTATCCATATTAATACATCACCAGAAATACAAAACACTCCAAATACTCCCTATCCATATTAATACATCACCAGAAATACAAAACACTCCAAATACTCCCTATCCATATTAATACATCACCAGAAATACAAAACACTCCAAATACTCCCTGTCCATATTAATATCTCTCCAGAAATGCACAGTGTATGACGTGAATGATACAATATGATACAATGATTCAATTCCTACATGTTCCGTATTTCCATCCTGTTCTGGATTCCACAGCTCTGACCGAGCGAAGGGCTTGCCTTGCCCATGCAGTCCTGTCAAATCCCCTGGTTGGTGGGCTTGCCCATTTAATTGCCCTTTTAAGAAAGGAAGTCCATTTTCGAGTTTGATACGGGACAGTGGAGGGGAATGAGGGCGCTTCTTGAGGCCCAGCTGGCTAAGTTGAGTTCTGGCTCTCCAGTGGACTCACAAAAGGATCAGACTGGTTTTTTTTAATGAAACTTTAAATTGAGAGTTTTGAGGAACCCCTTCTTTGTTAAGGCTTGTTAAATTCTGTTCATCAAACACAGTCATATGCGTGTCTTACCAGTTAGCTAACAGTTAAGCTAGATTCAGGTTATATGAGCTGAATAATTGTGAATCATTTTCTGCGCAGTGCGACAGTGCTGGTGGCTTCAGTTTCAGTTTCTTCAACATGTCTCCAACGACCATGTGGCAAATGTTGAGAAAATGTCACCGACTCATTTCCGGGTGGCAGACTCGTGGGCAAAAGCCACATGACTTTCCAGAAAAGGAACCGCAAGAGTCTGGCTGTCGTCATCGTGACATGTCACACGGGGTCACTGTCTCGGACCAAATCGTTTTGATCAGACTCCTAGGAATGCATTGTGCTGTAGCTGCTGTACTGCCTTTGGGATAAACAGCCGATCTCACCCTGTGCTGAGCCAGATTCAAGAATAGTTTTGCTTTGTTTTGTTTGTTTTTTTGAGCAGGTTCCTTGAAATCATTTTTTTTTTAAGGTTGTTTTTTTTTTTTAAAAAAAGGTAAACTTTCTGTTAAGCTAATTCATTAAATGAGAAGAGCCAGGCCCAGCATAGGCCAGGAAACATGGTTAGAAACGTGCTTTCAGAAGCCAGGTACATGTAGAGACCTGGCTTTGATCAAGCAACAAATCCCACCAGCGTCAGGCTGGTCTGGATGGCTCTGCTGGAGTCAGCCGTTCTGACGAGCAGAGACCCTCGCAGCTAAGAAGCCTGTCTGCAGCTTTCATCCTGCCAAAATCCAGCACTACCAAACCACCATCACACTCAAACACTAACAAGAGCACAGAGCAAATCATCACTGCTGAAGGACTGTTTGGAAACTACGGTGTCACTGTCGTACTGGAATTATAAAGGCATCGCTTTAAGGGTGATTAACTGTTGGTAATAATAACTACTTAGTGATTCATTCAGCCGGGACTGTTATGATCACAGCCGCAGGTTTGTGAAGTGACCTCTTTGTGTTACAGGACTGGATAAACAAGGTGGTGTAATGTGGTTCTGAAAGGGTTACTGTAACTGCATGCAGGGGAGCCATTTACTAAGGACTATACAAAGCAACTCACTAAGCAGCTGTTTTTTTTACTCATTAAGCTTACTTGTGGTTACACTGCTACAAGGGATTAGCAGCATCTGCTAATAATACAGCATTTACAAAGTGAACTGTACGCCACGACTGAAAGCTTCACCACTGTATTTCAGATCCAGCTACTACATTGTAACTACATTGTAATTATACAACCAGTGTGTATTGATTGGCTGTAAGGTGTAATAATTACACATGTCATAGCAAAAACTACACTGAACAAGGATGCTTCTATCAAGTGGTTCAGTTTGTTTGGCTCAATCAGTTTTATTCTTTTTACAAACATACCTCTTTCAAAGCGCGCCCTGAAACCCGTTCTCACTGGGCTGCGTTCCGCGCCGCCATTACACAGCTGCTTTTGTGGGCAGAGAAGTGTGCTTTCCTCTCCCTGCTGGGCTGGGCTTCCACGGGGTGTTTGCTTTTCAAAGGGGGAGGTCTGACCAAGTGGGCTTTCGATTCATTCCAAATTCTTCCAAATGATGCCCTCCACCCTGGGCACGAACGAGGCTCTAAACGGAGCTGTGCTCTTCGTGTTCTCCGTGTGAATGATCTGATTCACATGGTCTAGTTAGATCCATGTCATCGTGTTGCTGTACAGCGAACGCCCTACTTGCAAAAAAAAAAAAAAAAAGGATTGTAACAGGAAGCTAGTCTGACAGTGACCTCGCTTGACTTCAGCCTGTGGTCTCCTGAGGATTCAGTACTGTAGCTCTGACAGGGGGGTAGAGAGAGGAGTGAGAATGATATCCACCCCTATAAACAAGAACTCTATATGAACTGCCAGGACAGCAGAGACCAAGAGCTCTCTGCTCGTGTGCTGTTTAAGGTGTAACGCTGATATTTGGCTGCTGGTGGTTTGATTGAATTGCTGATTGCTGTTTTTAAATCAGAAACGGCGGTGTGTTCTCTTTCTAGCAGGGCGGTGTGGTCTTGACCTGTTGAAAATGTTGAAGTGCCCCCATTGTAATGTGGTTCCTGTTGGATCACTCAGGAATGATAAGAATAGTCTTTGCAATGGCTGCATGTAGGGCAAGAATACAAGTCTGTGGAAAACCCAGAATCACAAGCCCTTTTCCTCGCCACTGTTTCTCCACTTCATATGCAGGGCCGAGAAACGCACGTCATGGCTGCTGAACTGATCTGTACAGACTTGACCTGACTTCACTCTTCACACCAGTGTAGTTTCCAAACAATTACCCGGCAGTTATAATGCACTGATATATAATATTCCACAACGGAACGCAATCCGATACCAGGAACACACTAGCTGTGCGAAACTGTGATTGTGCAGAGTGTCGCCACTGAGCACAGCGGGCATGTGAGTGAGCGAGGGTGAAATGAGACTCTGCCTTTCTTTCTTTCTTTTTTTTTTGTTGTTGAAATTAAAATACAGCTGTGGAGTGTTTTTGAGCAAAGCAAACTTTTTCTGCTTTCCTTCAGTGATCGGCAGGCTTTTCAGAACACCAGTCGGGTTTTGTGGTGCTGTTTAGTGCTGGATAATAAGAAAAAATAATACAGATCGACAGATAATGCTGTTCATTAAAGTATAACTTTGCTGCAGTTCAAAGTCTGGTGTACGTGGTGTCGAGTGGAGCACGGCTGTGTTTTTGTCTGACCAGACAAGCCCTGATTGCCTGACACACAAGCGGGAAACCAGGCAAGCCTGAACATAATAAAAAAAAAAACGACAAGTTCATCTGAGGAGAGGCAGGAAGTAGATGATAAATCTGGGTAGAGAAAAACAAGGCCGTGCTGTTGAGTCACTACATGAAGCTTCGTCACTGGAGGTCTGTACAGAGCTCTGAAGACCCTGCTTTACACTCTGAGAGCTACATCATTAACAGCAGCAGGGAAAACAAGCAGCTTCTTAAACATTGCTGTTAGTTCACTTCCCGTAGCTACTGTACTCCGTAAAAATACTGAAGGAAATAAAATGCGCAGACTTAAATATTGAACACACAATGATAATAATAACAACAATATAAATGAAAAGAGAGTCTTTTCAAACAATGCTCTTTTAATGTACCGATAGTGAGAGGAGGTCCAGCCCTGGATTGGAGTCTGGAGTCTCTGAAGCCATTCCTCTAATTGCTGTAACAATCTGCCTCCCTCGTCACTGACCGGATTGATATAATCTGTTTATTTGCAGCCCTTTTCCCCTCATTTTCAAGTCTCCAGGCACTCAAACTCCCATGTGCTCTAAAGCCTGTTGATCCAGTATTTTGGCATTCGCAAAACTTTCTTTTGCCCATTTTCAAAGTTTTGCAAACACTCATTCTTGAGTTTCAAAGTATAGAAAGAAGTGTGTGAATGAGGATACCGGAGGGCTTTTGCCCAAAAAACGTCCTGAAATAAATTATATATTTTAAATAATTTCTTTCTTTTTGTTCTTTTTGTACAATGAGCAATGTTCCCCTGACGAGAGAAAGCCAAATCTGCCAGGTTTCATATTGTTTCTCAACTTGCTTCCTGACACCATATTGAAAATAGGTGTTGTCAGAAATACCCTGGAGCAAAAAACTGCAGCTTCTATTTGAACTGTTGCAACCAGATCTTTAAAGTAGATGAATTCTACAACCCTTACGAAACCTCGTTCTGTGCAGTAACACAAAGTCAAAGCTGCCTACTGGCACCATCTGAAACATGTCCTTTTGTTTTCTGTATCTTTTATATGTGAGTTCTGTATGATTGAGGATGGATGAAAACAACGTATATAATATTTACTTTGTGTGAAATGTCTGCTCTTTCCTGCCAGAGTCGCTCAGTGGAACCAAAATGCAAAAAATAAAAAATAAATAATCTTCTGTAAATATTTGCAGAGAACAAAGCAGCTAGTGACTTCAAAAATAAATAAATAACGGGAAAAATATTTTTGTTAAAAAAAAATATATATATATATTATTTGGTTTTGTGTTCAAACAGAACAACATAGCATTTGGTCGTGTGCGACCCTTTTGGCACGAGGGGAAAGGCTGTTGAACTGAGTGTAAGTTTAGGCCGTCTTAGCCAACAGAGAAATTCTAATCCACACAGACCGCAGCGTGCCATCTGTGTCCGAATGAACCAGGCAGTACCCACAGCTCAAACACGGGCTCAGTTGCTGCTTTCGATGCATCTGCAGTTTTGTTTCACCTTGGTTTATACGCAAGGTCTTTGATAATAACTTAAGCTGGACTGTTTCCATCTTTCTAAAATGGAACAAAAAAAAAAAAAAAAAAACCTTGTTGTGATTACGGATATAAATTTGACAGAACCTTCGTGAAGATCTGACCCTCTCTGCTCCAAGCACCTTTTCATTTCCTGCCCTTTTGCTTTCGAAATGCCTTGACCTGGCTGCGGCAAGATGGCGCGGAAGACAAGAAGAAGAAGAAGAAGAAGGAGGGAGGAGGAAGGAAGGAATGAAAAAGGGGCTGCATGTTTTCATACACCTTCAGTAAAAAGAGAAGTGTTAAATACCTGTGCAGCTTTTGAAGTGCTCGGGCGGGGATCTCTGCTGGCTGAAGCTGACGGGGGTCATGGCGGCGCTTGGGCGCGGACTCCACAACACGTTTCTGTGCCCCGTGTTCGCCTGCACAGGGAGAGAAAGGGAGAGGGCTGCGCTCACGATCAGCTGCACTCAAACAGGGGATGTGGCTCCCAGTCGAAGCAATTCTGCGGCCTCTCTGTTTTACCCTCTAAGCTGCTTTCTCTCTGCATTCTCCCTGCCCATTTTGGCCCTGCTGCCAAAGTGGGAGAGACCGAGGAGAGCATGAGCAAGCGCGCAAGAGGGAGGGAGAGAGAGAGAGAGAGAGAGAGAGAGAGAGAGAGAGAGAGAGAGAGAGAGAGAGAGAGTGAGCCAGTGAGAGGGTTGGCACACAGACACACACACACGCAGCCATAAAAAATAATGTTGTCTCCCCTGTCCTGAGTAGGCAATGTCATGCAATGAAGTGACAAGTCACATCTTGTGCATGTTAATTCTTTCAGGGAAGGGGGAGGGGGGAGGGTGCAATACAGTGCAAACCCCCGACTGGCTCCCGCAGAATTTAACAGACCCCTTCAAAACAAAAAATGAAAATATATTCTTGGCAGTTTCAGAAGTGGGACAAACACAACAGGATACTTACCGGAGCCGTGCTGCAGATTTTAAAGCTGAGCTACTCTAAGTGATCGCTTCTCTAGAAGAGGAATGAGAACGTTCCTCCTGAGCGTGCGCTGGAGTCTTTTGTCGGCAGCTGGCACCCGTCCCAGGTACTGCATGCTTGGCTTTTCCCGTCCTGGGTAATCATTTAACACGTTTTTGGAAGCTTTACATCTGCCAGTTTTGTTTTGTTTCAGAATTTTTTTTTTTTTTTTTTAATTAAATGCACATAAACATCCTTGTTAACAGTGCAGCTGCCACAGAGGATCTCCCGCTTCTCGCTTCCTGCACCCCCCCCCTCTGAAATTACACTTTAAACAATAAAAAACCAGCTAATTTTCGTGCTGTGCTCGTCTGCTGGAGTGAGCAGTGGTGGTTCTGCGAGGGAGGGCTGCTGGTTCAAGAGAAAGGCTGCAGCTCCTGGCAACGGCTGCCAGCTGGCAGAATAATTCCTGCCCGCTGCCCAATAGGAGTGTCAGGTCCCTGTGTTCTCACATCAGTGCCAGCGAGGGAGAGTGCTGATGTGCAGACCAGCTGCACCGGCACTGTCCGCTAAACCATGGCCTGACAGAGCTGGGCTGTGTTAATGCAGCCCGGCCTTTACCCTGGAAATAAAGCTGTTGCCATCTTATTTGCCTTGCTTCTTTTTTCCTCGCAGGCAAAATCTGGGGCAGCAATTTGGGTGACGTCACTTCTTTTTGTTATTTTTTGACTTTTTTTTTTTTTTAAGCTGGCTTTGGATGATGTAAAACAAAAATCAAATTTATGCAATACTATAAATATATATATATTTAAAACATCTGAAAGGAGGGGGGCCGAAAAGATAGGTCTCTTTGAAATATTCGCTCTCCCTCTTTAGCTCTCTCGCTATCTCTCCCTCACTCTTTCTCTCCCTCTCTCCTCTCTCTCTCTCTCCCTCTCTCTCTCTCTCTCTCGTTAAAGTTTCAGCTGTGTGATTGCTCAGCCAGCCCCCTCCTCTCTCTCTCCTCTCTCTCTCTCTGTCTCTCTCTGTCTCTCTCTCTTGTTAAAGTTTCAGCTGTGTGATTGCTCAGCCAGCCCTCTCCTCTCTCTCTCTCTCTCTCTCTCTCTCTCTCTCTCTCTCTCTCTCTCTCTCTCTCTCTTGTTAAAGTTTCAGCTGTGTGATTGCTCAGCCAGCCCTCTCCTCTCTCTCTCTCTCTCTCTCTCTCTCTCTCTCTCTCTCTCTCTGTCTCTCTCTCTTGTTAAAGTTTCAGCTGTGTGATTGCTCAGCCAGCCCTCTCCTCTCTCTCCTCTCTCTCTCTCTCTCTCTCTCTCTCTGGTCTCTCTCAAGTTGAAAGTTTCACTACTGATTTCAGCCAGCCAGACTCACTAACTGTCTCCCTCTCTGTCTGATTCTCCCAGCCCTCTCCTCTCTCTCTCTCTCTCTCTCTCTCTGTCTCTCTCCCAGTGTGAGGCTGCAGCTTGTCTGTACAGCTCTCTGCTCTTTCCACGGCTCTCCATTCCAGGACTGTGCCCAGTGTGAGGCTGCAGCTTGTCTGTACAGCTCTCTGCTCTTTACACGGCTCTCCATTCCAGGACTGTGCCCAGTGTGAGGCTGCAGCTAGAGCTGTCTGTCCAGCTCTCTGCTCTTTCCACGGCTCTCCTGACCCGCAGCTCTTCTCTTTCCACGGCTCTCCATTCCAGGACTGTGCCCAGTGTGAGGCTGCAGCTTGTCTGTAGAGCTCTCTGCTCTTTCCACGGCTCTCCATTCCAGGACTGTGCCCAGTGTGAGGCTGCAGCTTGTCTGTAGAGCTCTCTGCTCTTTACACGGCTCTCCATTCCAGGACTGTGCCCAGTGTGAGGCTGCAGCTTGTCTGTACAGCTCTCTGCTCTTTACACGGCTCTCCATTCCAGGACTGTGCCCAGTGTGAGGCTGCAGCTTGTCTGTAGAGCTCTCTGCTCTTTCCACGGCTCTCCATTCCAGGACTGTGCCCAGTGTGAGGCTGCAGCTTGTCTGTACAGCTCTCTGCTCTTTACACGGCTCTCCATTCCAGGACTGTGCCCAGTGTGAGGCTGCAGCTTGTCTGTAGAGCTCTCTGCTCTTTCCACGGCTCTCCATTCCAGGACTGTGCCCAGTGTGAGGCTGCAGCTTGTCTGTAGAGCTCTCTGCTCTTTCCACGGCTCTCCATTCCAGGACTGTGCCCAGTGTGAGGCTGCAGCTTGTCTGTAGAGCTCTCTGCTCTTTACACGGCTCTCCATTCCAGGACTGTGCCCAGTGTGAGGCT
The DNA here is from genome assembly GCF_017654505.1 of Polyodon spathula. Lineage (NCBI taxonomy): Eukaryota > Metazoa > Chordata > Actinopteri > Acipenseriformes > Polyodontidae > Polyodon > Polyodon spathula. The sequence goes on along the minus strand of NC_054558.1, from coordinate 32,678 downwards.
GCAGCTTGTCTGTAGAGCTCTCTGCTCTTTACACGGCTCTCCATTCCAGGACTGTGCCCAGTGTGAGGCTGCAGCTTGTCTGTAGAGCTCTCTGCACGGCTCTCCATTCCAGGACTGTGCCCAGTGTGAGGCTGCAGCTTGTCTGTAGAGCTCTCTGCTCTTTCCACGGCTCTCCATTCCAGGACTGTGCCCAGTGTGAGGCTGCAGCTTGTCTGTACAGCTCTCTGCTCTTTCCACGGCTCTCCATTCCAGGACTGTGCCCAGTGTGAGGCTGCAGCTTGTCTGTACAGCTCTCTGCTCTTTACACGGCTCTCCATTCCAGGACTGTGCCCAGTGTGAGGCTGCAGCTTGTCTGTAGAGCTCTCTGCTCTTTACACGGCTCTCCATTCCAGGACTGTGCCCAGTGTGAGGCTGCAGCTTGTCTGTAGAGCTCTCTGCTCTTTACACGGCTCTCCATTCCAGGACTGTGCCCAGTGTGAGGCTGCAGCTTGTCTGTAGAGCTCTCTGCTCTTTCCACGGCTCTCCATTCCAGGACTGTGCCCAGTGTGAGGCTGCAGCTTGTCTGTAGAGCTCTCTGCTCTTTACACGGCTCTCCATTCCACGACTGTGCCCAGTGTGAGGCTGCAGCTTGTCTGTAGAGCTCTCTGCTTCAGGATAATGTTATTGTAAGGGTGAAATACACCATCCACATCCTTTTAACACAGTGTGCAGTCCAACACCACATTCGAATCCAGCTCAACTCACTGTATTTCCAATACAGGACTCAAAACTGCCTTTTTATTTAAAGATGGTTTTAGAACACAATAATATATCCCTCCTTACAAAAAGTGACAGGAAATGTTTCTGGACGAGTGGTTGCTTATCATGGCACATCACTTCAGACAGAACTCGCAGATGATTCTGCTCAGCTATTCATAGACAGCAGGTTTTTTGGGGTGTTTCAGGCGAACAGTTGGTGTCACTGCAGCCACGGCCATAAGTTTAGTGGATTGGTGGCACACCTACAGATCGCAGGCTGAAATGTCACCCTGTAATAACACAGCGATGAACAAGTGCTTTGCATCACCCTACAGAATTAAACACATTTTGCTTCATAAAGTCAAATGAAACCTGCTGAATAATGTTACGTTAATATATTGAATTACACACCGCTTTGTAGCTTTCCATAGACTTAACAGAAAACTGACAGCAATTGAAAAATGTGGCATTTTGAACTCTAATATGAAATACTGTACTGCTATTAGGGCTTCTGGTAGACTGTTGCGATATCATTTTGTAGTTTCTTTGATTACATATGTCTCAGTCCTACAATTCTAGGTGATGCAAAACATTTGGCCATAACTGTACTTTTGAACTGCTGTTATTAACAAGAATGTAATTTACACAATAAATCCAGCTGTTGGGAATAGCAGACCTTTCCTTAGTTTGAAAAGGTGTGCCTTAGGATTAGGGTCTTAATAGTGTTGAAGAAAAATGTTGTGTCCCAGGAAATCAGACTCACTCATTGAACTAGTTCTGATGTCTTCCCTTAACCCTTTCCTTTTCTCGTCGAAATGCACCTTTTATATCATTAAAAAATCGATTTTTGCATTTGTCTTTTTCAAATACAAATGACATTACATCCCCTTTAACGCTTAGTTACTGAAACCGACCGTGAAGCAAAAAGGTGTCCATTTCAGAACACGTAGCGCTGTGTTTTCATGGGCGTGAGTTCATACCAACGGCAAAGTCAATACAAACCAGAAACCAGAGAACCCTGCCCGTGGTAAAGCTTCCTCAGCCCTCGCCTTCGCTTCAGTGCTTGTGTCTGGCTTTGGACATTGGAAAGAAGCACAAGCTGTTCATTCTGAGACTCTGCCCAACGCTGCCTGTGCTTCATACTGACACTGCTTTCGGAAATGAGCCCGTCTGCTTTCTGATTGACTGCTGCTAGGAGCTCAGCTCAGATTGAAAGCAGTGCTGAGCTCCACGATGGAACATTTTATATGCCAGTTAACTCCCTTTTTGTTTTTCTTCATTTAGCAATGCATCACCTCTGCAGTGGATTGTGGGATTGTAGTCCTGGGCAAGGTGCTGTCTCTGATTTTAGACTCGATTTTAAAAAAGAACTACAAACCTCAGCTTCCACAGAGGTACCTGTTTAAAGAAAGGTCAGGTTTGTGAATCAGATGCATTTGCTAGTTTTGCATTTTCACTGTCAGCTTGCTGCAGTTTATTTGCTTCTGGTAGGCTTTTAAAGCACTCAGCGCAGAAGAGAATCGCCATTGATTGGCACTAAATTGTAAAGGTGAGGGAAGGGCAGCTTTTCTTGTGTTGATATCGGCACGCTAACAAATGGGTGTGTTTGAACTGATTCAAATACTCTGAACATACGAGTATCTGCACACCCCTACTGTAGACACAGGCAGAAAAAATACACAGCAGTATTGTATTAGAACAATACTACAGCAAAGGGATGGGCCAGGAGGTCCCTTATCCTCTGTCAACGACACAGATCTGCTTCCAGTTGCGTCATGCCAAGCTACACCTACAGTAACACACCTTGGCTCAGTAGTTTCAATACGCACCGCTCAGAATGACAGCAAGCTTCACATGAAATCAATGCCAAGCTCTAACATCTCATGGAAACGGTGTCTCCCTGTAAACGCGGGACCCTATACCTTTAAGACTGCAGTCGCTCCCCCTCCCCAGAGCCCTGTCCTTCCTTAGGCTCCCTGCCAAGGCCTGTGTTGTTTTCAAGGGTTGGTGTTAGCGCCAAAAAAGCTATTAGTCTAGACTGTCTTAATCAGTCAATAATCTGAGCAATTTGCAGTATTTGAAGTGCCAGCCTGTGTCGCTGCGTTCCCGCGTGCAGGAATGACAGCTGCCTCGGGAGTGATAAGACAGAGCAGCTCCCAGCCAGCATCCCGGGAAAGCTGGGATTGGCCCACTGTTCAGCCTTCATTTTTTCGTCCCGGTCAGAACCAGTACAAATCGTTCAGTCGTTCCTCTTTTGCTATTGTATTCACATTTTCCTGTAGCGGTGTCCTCAGCAAGTTAACAGCAGACTTGTTTATTGCAATGTGTTAGCACTATTCTGTCTTGGACCGTGTCTAGCTGTATATAATTTTTTTAAGTGATATCTGGCTAAAGTTAGTTCCCTCCTAGTTCTAGTAATACAAAGAAACTGCAATAATTAAATTAAAAAAAAAAAAAAAAAAAAAAAAAAACAGGAAAACTGATCTCAAGATCACTAGAAAGATCCATCAACACCTGTCTCTTTATTTCCAGTTGTCACTCTGGTTTTAGTACGGTGTTTAGGCAGCAGCACCATCTGGTGGGCTTTCATAGTCACTGCACCCTCAACAGATTATCCAATAGGGTATAAATTAAAATAGCTTCACCTATAAACTATGTTGTATTCCTTTTAGGATATGTTTTATTGTTATTATTTGATATGCCGCCTTCTTGTCCAGTTAAAGACAGTAGCCTTTATCACATGATCTGGGCTGATTACTGCTAACCTAACCCAAGCCAACTCAGATCTCGTTTGCCATGTGACTTCAGTGTAAGTGTTGTTAGAAACTGTGCAATTCACCCACGGAGGTCTGGGTTCAGATTCAGCACATTTCACCAGTGTACCTGGAGATTAGACGTGATTCGGAGAGCTCTACTAGGACCAGCGGGCAGCTGTAAACCCTTCTGGAATGTGGAATGAATTCTGACTGGGTGGGTGTTTCTCTGTCTGACTTACAGAACTGAGGTGCACTTGAAGATCCATGAGATGAAGCTTGAACTTGTCAGAATTGCACGATTCCCCATATTCCAATCTCCAGACAGCACACTCACACAGATCAATTACTCCTTTGCCATGAAGCTTGGTTCTAACCCATTGGACCGGACCACTAAAGCAACAGAACCCAATCGTAATAAGACTTCAATAAGACCCCAGCAAGCCTGCTGATTAACGAAGGCTGAATCGAGTCACACAGCAGATGTGAACTGAAAATAACCCTCTCAGAAGGATAGCTAGCAGCCTGCCTGTCACACTTTCCTCAATCCTCTTAGAGGGGCTGGGAGGTTAGGTAAGCTGGGGGGGCTGTGGGGGGGTTGAGTGTCTTTCTGGCTCTGCATTCACTCACAGGAACGAGAGGCTGACCTCTGCATCCAGTTGTATTCGGACAGCACCGGAATCGCACACTAAGAGACGTATGGGATATTAGCGAGAGACTGTGACAGACTCGAGGCACGAGAGAAGAATGTCACCAAGCTTTGCTGCTTAGAGCGTTGTGCGTTTTCAGAGTTTAAATCCTAATTTAGTGAGGGCTTGAGTCAGTGTCGAGGGAGACTGTATGAGTTAGAAACGCTTGTGTGCACTTCTCCATTGTAGTCAGCCAGTCGATCATCTACTGCTCAGGATCCCTTGTTATTGCAGCGTCTCTCTTAGACCCTGAAAAGCACCGCACCGTGGCTCAGTTAGGGGGAGTTTGCTGGTGAAGTCTGGTTTGAGGTTTGCTGTGATCTTGCACGGACCAGTCCCGGCACCCTTATGCCTCTGCAGTCAGATATTCTGCGGGAAGTCTGGACCTCGGACAAGTAAGTGACCGACCCCTTTTCATTTAAAAGTATTAACATTACATGCGGGTGCCAGGAAGAGAAAAAGATGACCAGTCAGTATTTCATTTGATACCTAAGGAAACCAATTCTAGCACTTCTCATAAGCACCCGTGGAATAAAGAGATTACAGATACAATTACATCACATGGGCAGAAGTCAGAATGTAACCATTAGCTAATTGATACAGTCCAGCGTTGTGTAAATATGAGTAAATTACACGATAAAATCAGAAGAGAAAAAAAATGACTCTTTAATAAAAATGAGCGCTTGTGCACCACTGAGAGCGAACCACCAGGGGGCACTAAACTCAATCCCAACAGCTTCCGCCGCTCTCAACAAAATACATATACATTCAATAACAAACCAAAACAATAGTAATAAATACAAATGAAACCCTGCATTGCGTGCAGTCTTACCAGCGGTGTGTTCAGTACCTAGTGAGGATCAGATCACCTCCATTCAGAGATGATAGCTGTCTGAGGATCAGATCACCTCTCTGGGTTATTCAGAGATGATAGCTGTCTGAGGATCAGATCACCTCTCTGGGTTATTCAGAGATGATAGCTGTCTGAGGATCAGATCACCTCTTTGGGTTATTCAGAGATTTGTCTGAGGATTCACCTCTCCGGGTTATTCAGAGATCACCTCTCTGGGTTATTCAGAGATGATAGCTGTCTGAGGAGATCACCTCTCCGGGTTATTCAGAGATGATAGCTGTCTGAGGATCAGATCACCTCTCTGGGTTATTCAGAGATGATAGCTGTCTGAGGATCAGATCACCTCTCCGGGTTATTCAGAGATGATAGCTGTCTGAGGATCAGATCACCTCTCTGGGTTATTCAGAGATGATAGCTGTCTGAGGATCAGATCACCTCTCTGGGTTATTCAGAGATGATAGCTGTCTGAGGATCAGATCACCTCTCCGGGTTATTCAGAGATGATACTGAGGATCAGATCTCTGGGTTATTCAGAGATGATAGCTGTCTGAGGATCAGATCACCTCTCTGGGTTATTCAGAGATGATAGCTGTCTGAGGATCAGATCACCTCTCTGGGTTATTCAGAGATGGTAGCTGTCTGAGGATCAGATCACCTCTCTGGGTTATTCAGAGATGGTAGCTGTCTGAGGATCAGATCACCTCTCTGGGTTATTCAGAGATGATAGTTCAGGATCAGATCACCTCTTGCTAGTTGCATTTGCTGTTCGGGTTAAACTCTCACTCTGCTTTGCTTTGTCAGCCTGAGATCTGACAGTTCATGCACATTTTCAAAAGGCAATATTTTCATGCATTGCAAATCATTATAACCCGTGTACAGCTGAAGAGGCGCTGCAGCTAAATTCTCATTGTTGTGCCCTGTAGGTAATCGGCAGGGAAAGCAGCACACTGCGCTAGATTTGGAAAGCTTTCTGCACCAGATCGTCATTAGCTCGATTTGTCAGACCGGAAAGACACATACAGTATATTAGTTTTAAAAAAGCAAACAGGTTAAACAGCTCCGTGATCTTTAGCTGGTTCTTTCAGATTTACAGATTGTATTTATTTATCTAAATAAGGTTGCGGGTAAATGCGATTGAGAATCCAGCTCTTTCTATCTGAAATTCAATGCAAATAGTTAAAAAACCAAATACATACATAATAAATGAACATATTATTTATAACATGCCATTGTTACAATACGTCATTGTACTTATTACAAGAACTCTGTTTACTTCATCCGTTTTTAATTGTGTATAACATACGCGTCTGTTGGAACACAATACTCCAGCGGTGTGAAAGTGCTGATCGAAACTATTTCCAAGCATGGATCACATTGCACTGCGGTGCCTCGTTCCCTCTCAGCTTTCTTGTTTGTTATTTTTCACTCGAGTTGAGTGCCTTGCTGTGCCCATGGCTGGATCTCTTCATTATTACGCGGTCTTCTGGTCGAAGGACGTTGACAACCCCATCTCAGCGGTGCACGCAGAGCCTGCGAGCCGCTCCGATACACGGTATTTAAACCTGCGGTCTGTGCGCTCGACGTGCGTTCTTTCCGAGTTCTTACTGAGAGTGCTGGATACCTCTTAGAATCACAACGGATGGCTTCCCTCTCATCTAGAAATAAAACCAGCTTTGATTCAAAGCGAACCCTGCTGCGGGTGCCCGTGTTGCTCAGTTGTGGATTGAAGGAACAGTAAAATGTAGAAACCCCGTTAATAAAGCTCGAGTCTTTTTTTTGTTACAGCGACCAGGATGAAGATTGCGCTTCCCAGCTGCAAAGACAGGTAGGAATGTTCAGTGTGACCAGAGCAATGATCTCGTAAGGCTTTCAATAACCCTGGTCGAGGGAACCAGTGATCACCGTGTCCCTGGTCTTATCAGGATCAATAACCGTCCGGGAAGATGACTGTTGATGGTTTTGCTGTGCTTGCGGGTGGATACAACGCCTACGACACAGTTTGTTTGTATTTGAGAATTTATCTCATAAGTAAAAAATTGAGTGCACCCAGTGGGGGTGCTGAAAGCCATTGAACAAAACTGTAACCCCTGTGTATGATGGAAGCCTTGCAAAGCCAAAGGGGTGCTGCAGCACCCCCAGCACCCCTAGTTCCAGCGCCCTTGAGTACACCCGTTACACAGTCCTTCAGCACGAGAACATTCCTCCTGCCCCCACCCCACCCCTCTCCCTCTGGGTGGTTTGTCCCAGACAGCCTGTCATTTCCCTGGCAGATGGAGCTCAGGTAAATCCGATGATCTCCTTTACCGTTCTGCTGAGGGCTCATTGCTGAGCAAAGCTTTCACTGCTCTTCCCTAAGGAGCTGGGTTTGGTTGTTTTGGGGTCTCTGTTGTGTTTTACATGGATTTTTGAACGCAGACGGTCCTTCGAGTGGATCCCAGACCCCTGGCATGTCTGCAGAGAAGGTAATGTTGTGTACAGGGAGGGGGGTCTGTGTGAGTGGTCTCATTGTCACGCTCTGTAATTAGCTAAGCACTGATATCACTGCGTTTGGACTAAGTGAGCTGTTTACAGTGAGGCTCTGGCAGTGGTGGTTATAATAGAGCGTGCACAGAAACTTTGTTTGTGCTTGGATAGCTTTTGGATTTGGCAGGGTGTTTCAGTTTTTCAGGACAGGGCAGTTCTAGCCTGGGGCTGCATTAGTCATAGCTGTGAGGGAATCCTATCCAAGCAGTAACTGACTTCAACGGAGAATCACAACCACAGTAAAAATCCACCAAGAAAAAAAAAAAACAGCTTAAAAAGAAAGGCAGTATGGTTTTTAAAAAATATGACCATTCAAGTAGCACCTAGAACAACATGAAGTCAATTCTGTCACTGTCTCTTCTGAAAATTAATTGAATGAAACGAGGCACAGGAAGCGTTGCTAGCAGAGATTAAAGGTAGATACCTACCTTTTAAAAGTCACCTCCAGCAGAGAGCCCATTGCGGGACTCCCGTGTGTAATATACAAAGAGTTTCTAATTTGCGAGATCGTTGCAGATAAGGTTTTGGATGTTTGGGCCACTGCAGCTGCTCTGCTACTCTGCACCGCTGTGTAAATACACAGTGATTCGAGACACTTCATCTAAAGCGTTAGCGGCTCTTGTGTTTTCCTTGCCTGTGGGATTGTCAAGTGTGACGGTATAATTAGACACACAAGGTTGTCCAGTAATGAGATTAGGAGCTGTGGGTGTAATCCTCTGCTGCTGTATTGCTGGGGAGACCCGGGTGACCTTGTTTCCAGGTTACACCAGGAGGCAGGATGAAGACTGGGAGAGCTGGGTGCTGTTTAATAGAGTCCTGTCTGACTGGCTCTCACTGCACAGTGAACATGATCGCTGGCTTCAGTTTTCACAGGTCTACCCCGAACGCTTACCATCCATCCCTGGACTCCAGAAGACCTTTCAGATCAGATAGTTGTTGATTTTACACATTTACAGCATATAGATTATGTAGTTAAAAATATGGAGTGTGTGTCTGTTTGTGTGTGTGTGTGTGTGTGTGTGTGTGTGTGTGTGTGTCTGTTTGTGTGCTTCTTTGGTTTTAAAATGACTAAGGGAAGAAAAGGTATATGGAATCTATCTATCTGTCTGTCTGTCTCTATGTATCTGTCTATCTATCTATCTCTGTCTATGTATCTGTCTGTCTTTTATTATTGTAAAATACAAATACACGTATATAAGTATACCGGAGCTCTATGCTCTTTCTGTATAGGTTATTATTATCACACGTCACTTCTCGTACCGTCGTATGCAGACACAATGTAGCATGCCTTCTTATCTGTCTCCTCTTTTATCCCATGCTATCCCTGCTGCTGCTCCGGACGGTAAGATCATGTTATATTTCACTCTTATTTTACTGCTCGTTGTTCTCAGATTGTTGTCTCCTTTGTCTTGGAGGCTGCTGTCGCTGTTTAACCTGTAACTTCTCCCTGCTTCATAATACAGCTGTAGAAGCAAAGCCTTCCTGGCAGCTGCTAGGAGCCCATATAATGTTCTGTAGTGTGTGTAGCCGTGTGAACGTGGGGTCCCAGTGCCAGCTTCACAAGTGGTGACTCTACAGGGTGTCGCTCATAATAAGCAATATCATATCATCTGCTGAACCTGCTAAGGACGTTGTCCTCCGGTATGGAAATGTATGTTTTCAAACCCTTGGTTATTACTCCTGTAACCCCTCAGCTGTGTTTGTGCAGGATCTGTCCCGGAGAAGAAACCCAAAAAGAAAAAGCAAGAGCCCAGCGTGAGGCAGGCCAACGACACAGAGAGCAAACCCAGGAAGACAAGGAAGAGCAACGAGCAGGAGAGCACTGCCACACAGAGTAAGAGATACAGCACACTCCCACACAGAGTAAGAGCAATACAGCACTGTCACACAGAGTAAGAGCGATACAGCACACCCACACAGAGTAAGAGCGATGTCACACAGAGTTGATACAGCACACACACACAGAGTAAGAGCGATACAGCACACACACACAGAGCAGAGATACAGCACACACACACAGAGTAAGAGCGATTCTCACACAGAGTAAGAGCGATACAGCACACACACACAGAGTAAGAGCGATACAGCACTCTCACACACAGAGTAAGAGCGATACAGCACACACACACAGAGTAAGAGCGATACAGCACTCACACACAGAGTAAGAGTGATACAGCACTCTCACACAGAGTAACATGATACAGCATTCACACACAGAGTGAGCGATACAGCACTGTCACACAGAGTAACAGTGATACAGCACACACACACAGAGTAAGAGCGATACAGCACTTCACACAGAGTAACAGTGATACAGCACACACACACAGAGTAAGAGCGATACAGCACTCTCACACACAGAGTAAGAGCGATACAGCACACACACACAGAGTAAGAGTGATACAGCAGTCACAGTGATACACATAGAGTAAGAGTGATACAACCAGAGTGAGTGATAAGGATACAGCACACACACACAGAGTAAGAGTGATACAGCACTCTCACACAGAGTAACAGTGATACAGCACTCTCACACAGAGTAAGAGCGATACCTTGGTCACACAGAGATTACTCCTGATACAGCACTCTCACACAGAGTAAGCTGATGTTTCACACACAGAGTAAGAGTGATACAGCACACACACAGAGTAAGAGTGATACAGCACTCCCACACAGAGTAAGAGCAATACAGCACTCTCACACAGAGTAACAGTGATACAGCATTCACACACAGAGTAGGAGCGATACAGCACTCTCACACAGAGAGTGATACAGCACACCCACACAGAGTAAGAGCGATACAGCAGAGTAACAGCGATACAGCATTCACACACAGAGTAAGAGCGATACAGCAGCACACAGAGTAACAGTGATACAGCACACACACAGAGTAAGAGATACAGCACTCACACACAGAGTAAGAGCGATACAGCACAGAGTAAGAGTGATACAGCACTCCCACACAGAGTAACAGTGATACAGCACTCTCACACAGAGTAACAGCGATACAGCACTCACACAGAGTAAGAGCGATACAGCACTCTCACACAGAGATACAGCACTCCCACAAGAGTAAGAGTGATACAGCACTCACACACAGAGTAAGAGTGATACAGCACTCTCACACACACACACAGAGTAAGAATACTTACGAGAGCGAACAATCATGTGCTTTCCCTTTTGTTCTTTTGCTGTTTGTTAAACTATGAGCAGTGTGTTCATCTTCCCTTCTCTGCTTCTTCTCCTAGATGGAAAGAAAATAAAGAAAAAGAAACCTGACAAAGAAAAGAACGAGCCTGCAGAAAAAGAACCAAAGAAAAAGACTAAAATGGTGCCCAAAAAGAAGAAAGGTGAGTGTTTCAGTGCTTGAGGGTAAACTCTGCAGTGCATTCTCTACCCTGTCTCCTGAATTCAGACTTCAAGAACAGATTGCTGTGGGGAAGGAATGTGTTTTCTGTTTGTTGCGTAGATTCACTTTCTCTCTCCAAGTTTCCTTTTAAAACACAGAAATGTAAATCACACCAGTGGAACCAGTACTGTGTAACGAATTTCTGAGCCAACACCTGCTGGTTTTGTGTATTTTTTTAAGACTCGGACGATGATGACGGAGATGAGCAGGATGACCCCCCAGAAGAAGCTCCCGTTAAAAAGACGATAAAGAAAACTAAAAAAGACACGGCCTCCAAAAATGCCGCCGCGGACAAGAAATCCCAAACAAAAGGTCAGTTTGAGGCCGGCTGCAGGGAGCTCTGGAAACATTCAGCATTGACTTTCCTTTTCTCATCCCTTTGAAAACGTGCCAGTTCTGTGACTATTCAACCTAGACAACGGGTGCCTATATGAAAGCTTTTAACAACGTTTATAACTCGTGTCACCTCAGCACTGCTTGTCATGACAGAGACGATTTCTACGCCTGTGTGTACAGTGCAGGTGATTTCCTCACCCCAGAGCCCCTGTTTATCAGGCTGTGTTTAACTGTGAGACCTGTTTCCTTTCCAATGAGTGAGTGCATGTGAACTGTGTTCGTGAACGGTCTTGGTAAGGAGAGCCAGGTCACATTCCTCCACCCTGCTCTTCACGTCTCTTCCAGGGGCCCTGTTTCTGGTTTCAAGCGGGTGTCTTGTTGACCTGTCAGTTTGTAAGTCAGGGGACTGTCACTTTGAGCTTCTGCTGTAGTTTATTTCAGTTATTGCAGCTCCAGTAGACTTTTGTAAAGAACATTGTCCCTTTTCTCAGAGGAGAAAAATGAGACAGAAGCCAAAGGAAAAGTGACTAAACCAAAGAAGAAGGAGTCTGCCTCCATGTTCCAGATACAGGAGAGCAAACCCGAGGCCAAGGGGAAAAAGAAAGGTGCGTCCCGAACTGTTCAAACTATTTGCATTTCAGATTCACTCAAGAGAACTCGTGGGTCTACGAATGCATTCCAGATTCACTCAAGTGAACTCGTGGTTCTACGAATGCATTCCAGATTCACTCAAGTGATCTCGTGGGTCTACGAATGCATTCCAGATTCACTCAAGAGAACTCGTGGGTCTACGAATGCATTCCAGATTCACTCAAGAGAACTCGTGGGTCTACGAATGCATTCCAGATTCACTCAAGAGAACTCGTGGGTCTACGAATGCATTTCAGATTCACTCAAGAGAACTCATGGGTCTACGAAAGCATTCCAGATTCACTAAAGAGAACTCGTGGGTCTACGAATGCATTCCAGATTCACTCAAGAGAACTCGTGGGTCTACGAATGCATTCCAGATTCACTCAAGAGAACTCGTGGGTCTACGAATGCATTCCAGATTCACTCAAGAGAACTCATGGGTCTACGAATGCATTGCAGTCAAAAGCTAACTTAGAATTGAAAGTGAGCATTTGAATTCAGAGAAGAGACTCCCATGACTAAAGGGTATCGGGCTAGACTGAGGGAACGAAATCTATAGAGCTTAAAAATACAAGGGTTAAGGGGGGCTTTGTCAGAGTTTTTAATTTACTCAAGAAGTCAACCCTTTCTTGTGAAGCACAGAGAGCTGTGGATGTGGAGCAGAAACAGACAGAGGGTAGGAGTGGAGGGTGTATGGAATGGGTTACCCAGCCATGCTGTCGCTGCTGATTCATTGTGGTATGCGGGAGTCCTCTCTCCCCTCTCCGTGTCATTGTATTTCTTTTCTGTTTTCTCTCCCTGCACCCCAAAAACACATACGCACACCACACACACACACACACACACACACACACACACACACACACACACACACATCTCATTGCAGAGTCAAAGTCAGAAGGAGAGGAGAGCGGCAGTGACTCCAAACAGACCAAGAAAAAGAGCACAGCAAACCCCACCACGATGTTCCAGACAGGGGGCGAGGCCAAAGACAAGAAGGGCAAGAAGCAGAAAGGTGGGTCTGGGGAAGCCTCTGCTAAAGACTGGGGTGCCTGGTCTCTGTATCCGGACCTCTGCTACCACTGCATGTTAATTAAGACATGAATACAGTGCACACTGAGTGCAAGAGGAGATCACTATGTTTCCAGGGGAGCACTCGAGTATAGAGGAGATTTCTATGTTTCCAGGGGAGCACTCGGGTATAGAGGAGATCACTGTGTTTCCAGGGGAGCGCTCGAGTGTAGAGGAGATCGCTATGTTTCCAGGGGAGCACTCGAGTATAGAGGAGATCGCTGTGTTTCCAGGGGAGCACTCGAGTATAGAGGAGATCACTGTGTTTCCAGGGGAGAGCTCGAGTATAGAGGAGATCGTTGTGTTTCCAGGGGAGCACTCGAGTATAGAGGAGATCGTTGTGTTTCCAGGGGAGCACTCGAGTATAGAGGAGATCGCTATGTTTCCAGGGGAGACACTCAAGTATAGAGGAGATCACTGTGTTTCCAGGGGAGAGCTCGAGTATAGAGGAGATCGTTGTGTTTCCAGGGGAGCACTCGAGTGTAGAGGAGATCGCTGTGTTTCCAGGGGAGCACTCGAGTATAGAGGAGATCGCTGTGTTTCCAGGGGAACACTCAGGTATGTTTTACCAGTGAAGGAGACTCTTGTCTCTCTGTATGTGCCCTGCATTTAAACATATTTTGGCCTTGTTTTGAGGTCCTGGTTTTTAATGTCAGTTAAATGCGACTGAGTTTCTACTGTCATTTGTTTATTTCTCATGGTGTCTCCTTGTCTGTGTCCCTGTGTCTCTGTGTCCCCGTGTCTCTGTGTCTCCATGTCTGTGTCCCTGTGTCTCTGTGTCTCCATGTCTGTGTCCCTGTGTCTCCGTGTCTCTTTGTCTGCACAGATACTGCGAAATCAGAGGAGAACAAGAGCGAGGAGGAAAACGAGGCAGCCCAGAAAAGCACCAAGAAGAAGGGCAAGGGCAAAAAGGCCAAAAAAGTGAGTTCTGCTGAAAGACGGATTTGAGAAGAATAGTGAATCCATATATATATATATACAGGGAACACAACGAGCCTGGGGACAGGGAAGCCAGCGAGCCAAGGAACAGCAACAGACAGAAGCAGACACGAGTCTGGGGACAGGGAAGCCAGCGAGCCTGGGGACAGGGAAGCCAGAGCCTGGGGACAGGGAAGCCAGCGAGTCTAGAGACAGGGAAGCCAGCGAGCCTGGGGACAGGGAAGCCAGCGACGCGGAGAGTTTGAAAGATTGCGTGTTTACAGGAGGAGGAGCGGCCCCCATCGCCAGTCATCGAGGTGGGCAATCTGGAGGAGTTTGTGCTGGGACCCGCCCCCCAGGGCGTGACGATCAAGTGCAAGGTCACCCGCGACAAGAAGGGCATGGACCGGGGCCTCTACCCTACCTACTACCTGCACCTTGACAACGACAAGAAGGTCAGGAGTTCATCAACAAACGTCTCCAGGTGGGGGGGGGGGGGGGGGGGGGGGGGGGGGAATCACCCAGTTTATAAATGTATAAACTGCGATGCCAGCGCCTCCTTTTAAACATGGATTTGGCTTGGGCTGCAAGGCTGGGTATTTGAGGCTAATTGTTCCCTACAAGTCTATTAGGTGGCTTCTCGTCTGACTCTCTTCATCAGGTGTTCCTGTTGGCTGGGAGGAAACGCAAGAAGAGTAAAACGTCCAATTATCTGATCTCTGTAGACCCCACAGACATGTCCCGGGATGGGGAGAACTTCATCGGAAAGTTGAGGTAAAAGCGAATGATTCTAACCCCCCTGCAGGTGCGATAACGTATTTTCAAAAGTATCTTGGAACAACTCCCTCCAATCATGTGGACACATGGCATGAGCATTCCTCAGGTCTCTGAGGGTGTCAGAGGGTGACGAGGTCTGGATTCGGAAAAAATCACAAAGAAATGACTTGAACAGGAAGAAACTCCCAAGAGAACCGATGTATAAACCAAGCAGGTTCTTACTTGCATGTCTTTAAAGCATGAACACATGGGCTCAGACCTCCACAGTCATTGCTGAACATCTGTCAAATATGCATTCTTTTTACAGGTCCAATGTAATGGGGACCAAATTCACTGTGTTCGATAACGGGCTCAACCCTGACAGGGCGAGCTCTGACTGGTCGAAAGTGCGCCAGGAGCTCTCAGCTATCATTTATGTGAGTAAACTATGTGACAGTAGAAAGAAGATCTAGAACAGGTTTAATTAGAGACAGTGTGGTTTTAGAGCATCCTTTACCTTCCTAATTGAAATCATCGAGACATGCCGTTCCTTCCATTGCTTCTTGTTACAGGAGACCAACGTTCTGGGATTTAAAGGGCCTCGCAGGATGACTGTGATCATTCCTGGGATGAACGAGGACAGTGAGCGTGTGCCAATTCGACCCAGGAATGTGGGTGTCTCTTCCAGTTAGAGCCTGCCCTGGGTCCTGTTAGTTTAACTGCTGAAACAGAATCAATCTCCGAGGCAATGAACCCAGAGTGCAATACTGTCACACCCACCTGCCCCAGGAGGCAAATTCAAATTCAAAGTGCTTTGACCAGTTTAGGACCCTATGACTGTTTCTCTTCTTATGTAGTTATTTTTTAATGCAAAACCAATTGGAATTCATTAAAAAAAAAAAAAAATTAATCTTATTATGTTTTGTTTTGATCCTGTGGAATTGGGTGGAGTCAATTACAAGATTTCTAAATCTCCCCCAGACTTTTTCTTTATTCTGACGCTGAGAGACACTGCCACCTCTATGTGAAATAGCAGATGTAACCAACTGCACAAGGCATGTTAGTTATGTGTGTTTGTGCGTATGTATGTATGTATCTATCTATCTATCTATCTATCTATATATATTAACAGGATACATTTTCTGCTCTGTCTCTCGTCTAACCCTTCTCTCTGTCTCTATCTCTCTCATCTCTCCCCTCTCTCTCTTATCTCTGTCTCTCCCCTCTCTCTCTTATCTCTGTCTCTCCTCTGGCAGGATAACGACGGGCTCCTGATTCGCTACCAGAACAAGAACATGGAGAACCTGATCGAGCTGCACAACAAGACGCCGGTGTGGAACAACGAGACGCAGTCCTACGTGCTCAACTTCTCCGGGAGAGTGACGCACGCCTCCGTCAAGAACTTCCAGATCGTACACAGCAAAGACGGTGAGCTCCCCGGCTCCTCTCTGCTGCGTGTTGCGCTGATATTGAACAGGGTGGGGGCTGGATGTGAACCAGCAACCCCCAGCCCGAGCATCGCGAGCATCGCGAGCATCGCAAGCAAGCAAGCGAGCGCTTTAACTGCCATGCAAACAGACTGCGGGGGAATATAATGCTTATTCCTTCCTGTAGTGCAGTTTTTACTCTCTGCCCCTCTCTTTGCTTCCTCCCACAGTGGACTATATTGTGATGCAGTTCGGGCGGGTCGCAGACGATGCCTTTACTCTGGACTATAATTACCCCATGTGCGCCGTGCAGGCGTTTGCCATTGCGCTGTCCAGCTTCGACGGCAAGCTGGCCTGTGAATAGAGGAGGCAAAGGACAGCGGGACAGCGGGACAGCGAGTCAGGGGACAGGCTGCCGTTTATGTTTGTTTTTTTAAATACTTCTAACCAATTCCACACCACATTGGAAGTGTCGATGATAGAGCTAGGAGGATGTCAAGCAGGAGAAGGGATGCTGGTGTTTTGACAGCTCGATTACTGAGAGTCTGCAAAACATGCGGGAAATGGAAAACTTTCTCCCAGCTAATCCAATTCAAAACTTGCATTTACAATACATCAACTAGGAATCCAGATTGTATCTCTCAAAACTGTCTCTTTTTTTTTCATTTTTGATATATTTCAAATATATTCTAAACATTAAAATATATACATATATATATATATATGGAAAAATGTGTAAAATATGTTTGAAGTATGTATTCCAGAGTAAACAGGATTGGCAGTTAGATCTGTCTCACTGACTGTAAATTCTAGTGCTGAAGAGGAATAGTTATAATGCACAGTTATAAAGCTGCTTGTAAAACTGATGACTGCAGCCCAGCACCCTCTCGTCCCCACCACCTTGGGTAACCATTGTACTCCACAGCCGGCTGCTGCCGTGCCTATGAGCAAAAACGACAGAGATCAAAGCAGCTCTGTGCTTCATTAAGCAGCCCTCGGAGGTGCTCTGACACGCCGATAGTGGGGGCTTTAAGTTCTTGCTGAGGAGTCAGTGGCTGTGGTTCTGTGCCAGGGGTCCATGGCAGTGAAGGAGCAGCTATAGTGGTTAGACAGTGACACCAAGCACAACTCAGTCAGGATGCCACCATAGCTTTGGCAGTGCCCGTCTAGTGTTAGCGAAAGCAAGAACAAGGCAATCTTTCAAAAGCAAATGTAACAGAACAAAGCTTAGCAACATAGGAGCAAATTCAACGCAGGGTTGTAATGGCTAATACCTCTGAGGGCATTTGAACAAGGAGATGATTAAAGCGTCCTGCAGGGGGAGCCGTTGCTGGAGTTTCAGGCGTGTTGAGAGAACGCTGGCTACACTTTGCTGAACTCCTGGGAAGGTGCCAGCAGTTACCTCATCAGGGATGGTTTTATGATAAGGGGTGGGACAGAGCAGGGGGTTCGATTTTAACTCTTCGTGACTCGGTGTGGAATGCTGAGAATTCACCAGCAGCCTCGCAGGAAGCAGCTCCCTATCTGGAACGCAGTTCAAACTCCTGCACCTGTCCACAGAAACGAACAGGGAGCCCGAGGCTTTTCAACATGACGGCCAGTTCAGGACGCTGCCTTTGTTTGTTTGTTTGTTTGTTTGTTTGTTCCAGTAACTATTCTGGGTTTCTTCTTTCACGCTGTTTTATAAAATGGGAATTTAGCCAACAAGTGCGGGACAGGATCTGAATTTGTCTCTTATGTCCCACGTGTATCGAATCCTCATTTTCCTTTTACTTTTCATCACTCATTATTTGTTTTTAAATGTGAGCCCCTCTATAAACAATGTCATGTTTTAATATTGATCACAGCAAAGTAACACAACACACTGAAGACTGACTGTGTGGAAGGATGGGGTCTGCATTAAAAACACGCAGCACACCAGGACACATGACACACAAACACTGGGAACCAGAACCCGGTACAGGATTCGCCATTTACTAGCTTGCAGCTACAGAGGGGGCAGGTGGTGCAGTTTTGCCCCCAGTGCAGTCGTTTCTAAAGCCTCCCCAGGAAAGTGTCTTCATTAGTCAGTAAGCCTGATGAAGAATGATCTTAGCAGAAACAGCCACAGAGATTGTATATAAAAATAAAAAAAAAAGATGAAAAACCTGTTACAGCAAAAACTGTCTATCCGTTGTAAAGAAGTTCTCGGTTTGCTTCCTGTATTTTCAAACAGTGTTAGTGTTTCACTTCTTAGGGCATGCCACCTCTGGGTGGGAGCATGCCACTGGCTGCAAAGCCTGTCCCACAGCAAGGGAAGCAGATGGTTGGTTCCTGACAGGAAAGAAGAAACTGGAGCATGGTGGGGAGAAGTGCACTACGAAGGTGAATGACTGGAGAGGGAGAGAGTGCAAGAGGTCAGAGCAAGAAGAAAGTACATCTGCTCTGTTTGTCTTTTTGTTTCTCAAATGAATGACTTTTTAATCCTCTAAACCTTTTGTGCACAGCAAAAAAAGAAAGTGCAATAGTTTTCATGGTTGTACGCTGCAGTGCTACCTGCTGTCTGTACCGGTACCGCGTGTCCTTTCACTCATGCAAGGGTTCATTCTTTCACGATGCATTTGCACAACATTACCTACAGTAAGTATCGCGAGTGTCTGCCACAAGTCGAGGGGATTCTACACACGCGAGCCCCGATAAATAGACGCGTCCTCTTTAGTCTGGGTTTATATATCCAGCCTGTTTGTATATCTCCCGGTTCTGCTGAAATGAAGACGGGTAGTTTGGGGGGTTTGTTCCCTGCGGAGAGCCGTGATTCACCGGAGTAATTTGTAATTTGAGGGGGGCGGGGTTTCCAAACTCTTATCGGCCCCCAACTTTGTGATTGACAGTCGTGGATTGCTCCTCCCAAAACTTTTTTTCCCTTCGTTTTTTCACAGAGCCTTGCGTTGATTCCATACTTTACATTCCAGCTTTACTGTCAAACCCAGAGACGTATTTATTGAAAATAAAAACACAAGGCAAAATAAAGAACGAAATAAACGCCCGTGACTCGTAAAGTCCCATCTGCCGCTGGATTTAGACAGACACGGTGTCCTGAAGGTGAGTGTGTGGGTTTTTGTGTTTTTGTTTTAGTGTTTCTTTGTCTTCTTGCTTTTCTGTAGAGTTTTCAATCTCAGTTCCTGGTCGCTGAAGTTTTCGGATCTTTGTCATTTTTCACATTTTTTTCCCGTGGAACTCCCCTCGTTTGGGAGGGATGGGAACAAAACAGATTGATTTTCTTTCCAGCAGTGAATTGATTGGTTTCCCTACCGCTAAAATAAACTTGTCTGAGTTTGAATCTGTGCTGTCTTTTTTTCTAACTCTGATTCCAGTTGTTAGAAGTTGAACATCATGGGTTTTTTTTTTTTTTTTTTTTTTTTTTTTTTTTGCGCGCAGCTGCCGGGACGTGCCCCCCACCCGCCAACAATCGCTCCAAAGTTTCCAAAAACTTTTTTTGGGGGAAATATATTCTATTTGTATCCGGGAACCGAAAAAAAAAAAAAAAAAAAAAAAAAAAATCAATGTATTTATTTTTTTTAATTTACGAAGCATATTAAACATTTCATAGGTAAGTACAAATACTTTGGCATGTTGTTGTTGTTTTTTTTTTTTTTTTGCATAATTCGTGTTTCTTCTACACTACGCGTGTTATTAAAACGACCTGATGCATGAGAGAAAGCAATTGCGCAATTAGTTTTACGTATCGATATTTAAAAATAAACCGAAAGCGATGTATTTTATAAATCCTTAAAAAAAAAACAAAAAAAAAAAAAAAACGAGTAAATACTAGCAATGCAGAATTGCGCAGTGGAGTAGTTTTCCCGTGATTTCTGCTAGTTTGTAAATGCAGATCCGTGCCCCCCTGGCTCGGTCCGGGAGCCCTCCTCGATCTCCATTGTTCGCTCGCCTCTGAGCTGGGCTGCCCAGCGAAGTCCAGCGGTGTGGTTGTCTCGTTATTTACAACTATTTAGGAAAGTGGAGCTAACCGGTGGATTTATATTGTGGGTTTAAATTTATAATGATAATAAACTCACTCAATTCTCACTTTTCCGCACGCAGTACCATATTATATTATGCCATGCGAAATGCAGGCCCTTTGGTTTGGTTGATCGTGTCGTAAGAAACTGGAGCAATGCAAGCAGCGATGGACTGGATCAGCGACTCCGCGGGCTGCTTTGCACCTGGCCCGTGGAGAGCGCTGTTTGAGTGTTTTCATGAAACCTCCCATTGGTGTTTTATTTTATTTATTTATTGGCATTTCCCAGGCCTGTGAGTGAGCGACGCTACCCTGCCTGCATTGTGTCGTGTGCGCCTGTCATCATAACAAGTACATTAAACCCGAGAGAGTCCCTAACAAAACATTCTGTCATTTTACTAAAGTGATCTGAGTACCGCGTAATGTACCCGCGATCCGAGTACCGGGTAATGTACTCGCGATCTGAGTACCGCGTAATGTACCCGCGATCCGAGTACCGCCTAATGTACCCGCGATCCCAGTACCGCCTAATGTACCCGCGATCCCAGTACCGCCTAATGTACCCGCGATCCGAGTACCGCGTAATGTACCCGCGATCCGAGTACCGCGTAATGTACTCGCGATCCGAGTACCGCGTAATGTACCCGCGATCCGAGTACCGCGTAATGTACCCGCGATCCGAGTACCGGGTAATGTACTCGCGATCCGAGTACCGGGTAATGTACCCGCGATCCGAGTACCGCGTAATGTACCCGCGATCTGAGTACCCCGTAATGTTCAACTGCTCCAAAAGTACTGTCGGTTCTTTACAGCACCTCGAGAAAGCGTCACTGTGCCGATAATACTGTAAAGTGCTGCCCCTGGCAATGCCACCTGTCAGAAATAATACTACACGAGAAACAGCGTAGAGGAGTTTAAAGCTAGCTTTGCTAGCATCGGTATAAAAAGATCTAAAGAGAAATCTGAAAAGCCTGAATCACGGCGAGAGAGTGGCGAGTTTAGACGGTCCAGAGGAAGAGGTCTGTGTTATTAGGAGCAATAGCGGGCAGTTTCCTTGCTCATACGGCATCATTGCACCATTGCTTTACTGCTTCCGCGCTTCCACCAAGCGCTCCATGAACTGGAGTCTGTTTTTCCAGCGCGTTTCGTTCCAGAACATGTTGCTCCAGTTTTCATGTAGTAAAGTCACCAGAACCAAAGAAAAGCTTACAAACGGTACACCAGAAAAATTAATAAATGAAATGGTAGAAATTGGAAAGCGCAGGTTAGAAGGAGCTGACCTCCATTCTGAATCTGTCTGACGCAGTGATTCTGGCGCTCAGTCTGACAACCTGTGGATTTCTACAAGTGGCAGAAATCCAGTCATTCTGTCACCATTCCATGTGATTTCTAGCAAATTGTAATGTGCAACCAAGTTTCAAACCCAGGAACCGTTTAATGAAAATGTCCCTGTTTTCCTAACTTCAGCCACTGTGTGTGTGTGTGTGTGTGTGTGTGTGTGTGTGTGCGCGTGCGTGCGTGCGTGCGTGCGTGCGTGCGTGCGTGCGTGAGTGTGTGTGTGTGTGTGTGTGTGTGTGTGTGTGTGTGTGTGTGTGTGTGTGTGTGTGTGTGTGTGTGTGTGTGTGTGTGTGTGTGTGTGTGTGTAGCAGTTTGAAGAGTAATTCGAAAACAGAGCTTATCCAACCAGTGCAGGAAAAAAAAGACTAGGATTCAAACTGTGGCTGAGCCTGTACAAGCTTACCCTGCAACAGACTGACCTGTGTGTTTAGTGAGTCAGGGCAGGAAGACTGTGTTGTCCAGTATTGTTTCCTTCTAATGTAAACGCAGAGACAGTAAATCAGTCCAGTGTTCTAGCTCAGGAGTCGGTCAGTCTGTGCAGACGCACGCAGTCCAGCGTTCTAGCTCAGGAGTCGCTCTGTCTGTGCAGACGCACGCAGTCCAGCGTTCTAGCTCAGGAGTCGCTCGGTCTGTGCAGACGCACGCAGTCCAGCGTTCTAGCTCAGGAGTCGCTCGGTCTGTGCAGACGCACGCAGTCCAGCGTTCTAGCTCAGGAGTCGCTCGGTCTGTGCAGACGCACGCAGTCCAGCGTTCTAGCTCAGGAGTCGCTCGGTCTGTGCAGACGCACGCAGTCCAGCGTTCTAGCTCAGGAGTCGCTCGGTCTGTGCAGACGCACGCAGTCCAGCGTTCTAGCTCAGGAGTCGCTCGGTCTGTGCAGACGCACGCAGTCCAGCGTTCTAGCTCAGGAGTCGCTCGGTCTGTGCAGACGCACGCAGTCCAGCGTTCTAGCTCAGGAGTCGCTCGGTCTGTGCAGACGCACGCAGTCCAGCGTTCTAGCTCAGGAGTCGCTCGGTCTGTGCAGACGCACGCAGTCCAGCGTTCTAGCTCAGGAGTCGCTTGGTCTGTGCAGACGCACGCAGCCCCGGTAAGTGTTCGCAGTGTAACAGTTCCCTAAAGTCCTGACACAATGTTTTCTCAGGACATGCATCTGTGGTACATGTGAAGGTCCTGATGGCACCATGGCAAAACATAACCTATTTAAATGTAGCCACAAACATCTAAAACATGTCTGAAATTAGTTCTGCTCTGCGGAGAATGTGTTTTTCCTCATTTAAAGAATAGGTCCCATTCGCTAACTGAAAGAATCTCACGATTCACACAATAGTCTCAATTGTTTTCCTATCTTTTCCTGTTGCTGTTATGTTTTCAAACAGAGCTGTGAATTTGCATAAAACCTGCCGGGTGTTTGTCTCATATTTACAGGAGGTGATGTAATTGATAAGAATGACTGAGCTCTGATTCTTCTAATGGTGCCCCACCAGCTCACTGCCAGCACTGGAAATCCAATTACAGTGAACTAGCAAAAGTGTCAGGAACTCTCAGGGCTGGGCTGAAAACAGATGAGCTAGAGAAACCCACTTCTCCAATTGCAATGCCTTAGTGGAGACGCTGTTCCAGCACACGCCAGCGAGAGAATCCGCAGGGGAGAGCAGGTCGTCTTGTCCACTGGTCTCTCTGCATGTATGTGTCGCTTCATTTCAAGTCTATGTGTAGAGCTGTGATAACAGTTGCTTACAGTTGCACTTGTATAATAATAATAGGCAGTATACCAACAGTGTACCAACAGTGTACCGGAACGCCACTAAAATACTGCACAGTCTTAACCCCTTTCAGTTAAAGCTGTTGGTATGACCTGCAATAACCCCCATTGGAAACCAGGTTGGAAGGAACTATTGTGCTTGAGAGCAGAGGGGTGGGCCGTCTTGGAAGTTCCACTCGCTCAAGGATTCTTCTGCTAGACTCCGATAGTGAGTGCATCGTGGTCAAGTCTGGAAAGAATTAACATTCCACTAAGCTGTGTCCCAGCATTACTGTACTGTACAGTGCTGTGTGAGTGCTGCTCAGAGCGCTGGTTTAAGCTTGGAGGTTTCTGCATGTCTAAGAAGTATATAGACTGTAGCAGGAACTCCGCTGCTTCACGGAGTTCGGTCGCATCGTTTCTCTAATGGACGTGAACACTCGCTCCCTTTGTGGAGTCAGCACAGAACTTCTGAATGTTTTAATGTTGAATACATTTTCTTCCAGTGCCGGATCCCTCAAGAAATTAGTTCTAGGGATTTTCCTAAGTCAGTATAATATCACAGTTTGTATTGAGAGAGGCTTTGCTACAGTAAATCTTTGGGATGGACGGGCAGAAGCCCCGCTAACGAGATGTTGAACACCCGTCTGTAACCTTCTGAGCTGCGGCGAACTCAAGTGTAGAATAAGAAGTGTCTCTGTTTCTGTTGGGTTAGCTTCAGGGGGTCGCTGTTTGCAGGAAGCTGGCAATGTTGTTACTTTGTGTAAAGTGTAACTGTGTGATGCAGTTGTTTTTCCAGTGTTACAGTGTGCAGCAGCCAGGCAATGCTGCTGTTTTGACTTTTCTACACTTTATCGATCTGCAGTTTGAAGTTCCGAGATACTTTGCAGCTCTCCAGCTGAAGTTAAAGATCTGAATGAATCTCGTCAGTATGTGCTGTAGAAAAGTAAAGCAGGATTCTGTGGGGGTTTGCTGAGGTTTTACCTCTTTGCTGTTCTTCAGGCTGGAATTGCTGAAGCCCTTCATGTTTGCATCGCAGAACGTGCTGTGGCCGATCAAAGCTTCTGTAAGAGGAAGTACCTGTATGTATAATCTCAGAAATCCTGCCGCTGCAACAAAGTGAAGAACACAACGAATCGGGTCAGTTTCCTTCCTGTCCCACAAGCACGCCCTCGGCAGCAATGTGAGAGGGTAGAGTCGAGTGGAATGAGGTGATACGCGCCACACCGTTGTCTTTCCCTTTTGAGTTAGTTCGGCAAACAAAGCAGGAGCCCTTCCTGAAATTCAGGTTGCCCTGCTGGCCTCAGCCCTTCGGCGGGTGTTTTCAGTTCTGAACACCAACAACACTAACCGCTGTTGCTAGGTTAAAACTTTCAATAAAAACAAAGAATAAAAACTGACAGAACAGGAATCGCTGAATGCCAACTGCAGATGATTAGTGCAGATGCACTGTGAGTAAGAGAAGTCCCAGTCACTCTCTTCACACACTGCCGCGGGGCGGAGATTCGCTCACACCTGCTGGAGGCTCTTGCAGTCACACATTTCTTGTCTCAAGTAGTACTCTGTAAAAGGCACCGGACGAAAAGTCTGTCTGCGGGTCTTCCCTTTTTTAATAGCTGTATAAAATTGTAACAGAGGTGCTATTATATAAGTTGTATGACCAGCCGAGAACACAACTCTTTTGCAGAAGTGCCCACTAAGCAAAACAAAACCGGGAACAGCTTACACATTTTCAGGCTGTTTTATTTTTATTTATTTTGTTATGGTGAATGTTGCTGACATTTAACCAGTTTTACTGAATCATGGGTCAAAAATAGAGGTTGGACAAAATGCAACGAACAAAGAGAAGACTTGGGTGATTGAATGTGTGTATGTGTATGTGTGTGTTTGCAGTGTATCAGAGCTAGGGCAGTGTTGGGTGTGTGTGTGTGTGTGTTTGCAGTGTATCAGAGCTAGGGCAGTGTTGGGTGTGTGTGTGTGTGTTTGCAGTGTAGCAGAGCTAGGGCAGTGTTGTGTGTGTGTGTGTGTGTGTGTGTTTGCAGTGTATCAGAGCTAGGGCAGTGTTGTGTGTGTGTGTGTTTGCAGTGTATCAGAGCTAGGGCAGTGTTGGGTGTGTGTGTGTGTGTGTTTGCAGTGTGTAGGGCAGTGTTGTGGTGTGTGTGTGTGTGTTTGCAGTGTAGCAGAGCTAGGGCAGTGTTGGGTGTGTGTGTGTGTGTTTGCAGTGTAGCAGAGCTAGGGCAGTGTGTGTGTGTGTGTGTTTGCAGTGTATCAGAGCTAGGGCAGTGTTGTGTGTGTGTGTTTGCAGTGTATCAGAGCTAGGGCAGTGTGTGTGTGTGTGTTTGCAGTGTATCAGAGCTAGGGCAGTGTGTGTGTGTGTGTGTGTGTTTGCAGTGTATCAGAGCTAGGGCAGTGTTGGGTGTGTGTGTGTGTGTTTGCAGTGTAGCAGAGCTAGGGCAGTGTTGGGTGTGTGTGTGTGTGTGTTTGCAGTGTGGTAGTCTCGATCCCGTCACCCACACCACACACACACAACGTCACAGAGTCTCGATCCCGTGTGTGTTGTGTGTGTGTGTGTGTGTTTGCAGTGTGTGTGTGTGTGTGTGTTTGCAGTGTATCAGAGCTAGGGCAGTGTTGTGTGTGTGTGTGTGTGTGTTTGCAGTGTATCAGAGCTAGGGCAGTGTTGGGTGTGTGTGTGTGTGTTTGCAGTGTAGCAGAGCTAGGGCAGTGTTGTGTGTGTGTGTGTGTGTGTTTGCAGTGTAGCAGAGCTAGGGCAGTGTTGTGTGTGTGTGTGTGTGTGTGTTTGCAGTGTAGCAGAGCTAGGGCAGTGTTGTGTGTGTGTGTGTGTGTGTTTGCAGTGTAGCAGAGCTAGGGCAGTGTTTGGTTTGTGTGTGTGTGTGTGTTTGCAGTGTAGCAGAGCTAGGGCAGTGTTGGGTGTGTGTGTGTGTGTTTGCAGTGTAGCAGAGCTAGGGCAGTGTTGGGTGTGTGTGTGTGTGTGTTTGCAGTGTAGCAGAGCTGTGTGTGTGTGTTTGCAGTGTAGCAGAGCTAGGGCAGTGTTGGTGTGTGTGTGTGTGTTTGCAGTGTAGCAGAGCTAGGGCAGTGTTGGGTGTGTGTGTGTGTGTGTTTGCAGTGTAGCAGAGCTAGGGCAGTGTTTGGTTTATCTGTGTGTGTTTGCAGTGTAGCAGAGCTAGGGCAGTGTTGGGTGTATCTGTGTGTGTTTGCAGCTGCCTGCCTGCTCTCAGTTTTGATTGCTTCCTGAATGCTGTGCCAGAGCGGAAGTAGGAGGAAGTTATTGGAAGGGTTGGAGAGAATGTGTTCCAGCTAAGCACAGGGAGGGAGGGGGGGCTCTCAGTGATACAGGACGATTTGAGCAATACAAGCACGGGGGGGGGCTCTCAGTGATACAGAACGACTTGAGCAATCCTGCCAGGATATTGCAGGAGTGCAGATGGAGGCAGGAGCCTGACTCTCTCTCCTAATCCCTGGCTCTGCCTCGGGCCTGGTTAATCTGCTCATCTCCTGCTTATGAAAGTGTATCGCCTGGTTTATTCTATTTGGGGCTCCCACGCATTCAAAATGAAAACAAGTGATTCATCGTTGTTCATTAATGCACTCGACCCAACAGGTTTGTGATGTTTGTGTCTCATTTTCAGAAGCTTCCTGTATGACTGGCTGTCTTGTTTCAGTTATACGCAGATAGGACAGATCATTTAACTGACCCCCCCAAATGTCTTCAATTCTATCCTAAAGGACTGTGTGCTCTGTGTTTTCAGCGTGGTCGCTGTGCTTCATTGGATGTAGTTGGCTCTCCAGTTTGTTTACATTCCTCTGGCTTCGGCTGTTTGTTGCTGTCTTCAGGCTCAGGACAGGCACATCCCTGCTGTTACATGCAGCAGCGGGAGGTTATTCGTGCCTCATCATGACCACCTTGTATTTGCGCTCTGCACTGTACAGCCAAGCGTTCTGTGTGCCAGTGTGGTTGCTTCAGCGCACTGTGAAGGCGTGTCTTCCAGGCATCTCTTATCTGGAAAGGCAGGTTATTCCAGTGCAGAGGGGGATGTTAAACCCTTTGCGGTAACACAGAGACCGGCACAGCGTACAGTCACACACTTACCTGCTGGGGCTCCTCTTCTTGGGAGGGTGATTATCTTCTCTTTGCTGTGGGAGTCCAGTGGCTGTGATGGCCCAGCCAGGTGCTGTGTGTTTGTGCAACGCTGTGATCTCTGTGTATCAGTAGACCAGGCAGTGGAGTGGATGCTTGGTACTGGCTTCACTCTTCCAGGGCTGTCACGCACTCAGTCCCCTGCTAGTTAAGCAGTTTTTATCTTCCTGGTTTTGTAGTCTTCTGAAACCAGTCAGGATATACCCAGTGGTTTGTCACGACAGCTCTGCTTCCAGGCTTTGTCGTTCATTTCACTGAAGCGCAGTGTTAGTTACTCAGACACTCTTTGAAGTGAATTTACTGTGGCTGATCAGTCCTCCTTGTGTGAGGCCGTTGCCATGGTTGCTGTTGTTGTTACAGGTGCTGCTGTTTCTTTTTATTCCAGTCACACCCTCACCTGGGGTCCCATGATAATGACCAGCTTTCTGCTGCCTCGTTTCAACAAGTCTTCCTGGTCTGTAATCCATGACCTTTTCCAATGCATTGCCATCGCCGTTTGAAGCACAGTTAGGGCTAACGAGAAATAAACAGAATACGACAGCGTCTGCTGCCAGCTAAACCAGAGAGAAAGCAGAAAACCAGAGTCTGGATTCACGTGGGCAAGCCGTATGCAGCAGGCGTGCAGAGCTCTGGTAGAACATGTTGTCGTTCAGCAGTAAAACGTTTCGACAAGAAAGCTGGAACATTCTAACTTTTGAGGCCTGCTGCGTGCAGCGCTGTTTGCACGTTTTATGATTTGAAGAGTGCGGCGCACATCCTGGGTAATGCGCTGAGGAAGCGAATGCACTGCCCGTCCCCAGAGAATCCTGAACAGACAGCACGTCGCCTCTGCGCTGGGCTCTGAGCGAAAGTCCTTCTTGAACCTGCTGCCTGGGCTCTTTGTTTTAACAATGGCAGTGATTGAGACTTTAGTCTAACACAGAATCCTGCTGCAAAATGAGGGTTAAGAGGCAGAATGGAGTCTTCTAAAGAGCTGTGTGGTGATATAGGAACCATAAAACAACTACGACTTTTACCATGGAGGCTGTTTCCCCTTCAGTGGAACTACCACAGGGTTTTTTTGCCGAAGTCGGCGCGCAGCTATCTAGTTCCACGTGTTATTTTTTAGGCCCGCTGCAGGTTAGCAAGGCTCTCTGGTAAGCTGAAGAGAGATTCCTTGTTTTGTCAAGCCCCTTTCTGCTCTGGTCAGACCTGTTCCTGTGCTCAGACAAAGGGAGCTGGTTGGTGAGTGTTTCCTGGCTGCCTGCCACAGAGTGTTCCCCCCTTCCTATTGAGGTGCAGGAACCGTGAAGCCTGGCTTTGAAAAGAACTGCGGGCCTGGACTGGAGAGCCGGCTCCGGGAGTCGCTGTCCGCGGGAGCTAGTGAGTGAAGGGAGTTCTCCGCTTCCTTCAAGTGTGGGGTTCAGTGTAGTCCTGTGTTCTGCAGTGTGAAAGACGTGTGTTCTGCAGTCAGAGTGTCTTGTGTTTGATGTGTTTCAGTGTAGTCCTGTGTTCTGCAGTGTGAAAGACATTGAGAGGATCATTTGAGGATCATTTGAGAGGATCTCAGTGTCTTGTGTTTGATGTGTTTCAGTGTAGTCCTGTGTTCTGCAGTGTGAAAGACATTGAGAGGATCATTTGTCTCAGTGTCTTGTGTTTGATGTGTTTCAGTGTAGTCCTGTGTTCTGCAGTGTGAAAGACATTGAGAGGATCATTTTCACAGTGTCTTGTGTTTGATGTGTTTCAGTGTAGTCCTGTGTTCTGCAGTGTGAAAGACATTGAGAGGATCATTTGTCTCAGTGTCTTGTGTTTGGTGTGTTTCAGTGTAGTCCTGTGTTCTGCAGTGTGAAAGACATTGAGAGGATCATTTGTCTCAGTGTCTTGTGTTTGGTGTGTTTCAGTGTAGTCCTGTGTTCTGCAGTGTGAAAGACATTGCCAGGATCATTTGTCTCAGTGTGTTCGTTCTTTATTGCCGGTGTGAATGCTGTGATTCGGAAGTCCTGGGTGTTTGTCTGTCTTGCTCTGCAAGGCTACGGCATTCCTACAGGAACAATCCTTGTGTCTGAGCTGGACTCCTAAATCTGTCCCGCCGCCCCTCCCCCTCTCCGCCTGACTCCCCTGGTCATGTCCTTATTTGGGCAGAGGCTCTCCGCGCGAAGGGGGGGAGGGATCTGGGTGACATTATGGAGCTCCCAGGCCGGAGAAAACAAAAAAACAAACCTCTGTGAAAGGCTTGCTCCCTTGGCAGTTTCTTAATAAGGAGATGTCTGGAACTGAAGCCTTGCTCTCGGCTCCAGTTGTCAAAGACATGTTTTTATTTTATGTTTGTTTTTGTAATTTTTTTTTTTCTTTTTGGTCTCATTAGAAGGCTGCCTGGCTTGTTTTTTTTTTGAAGGTCACTGTTTTCTTTTTTGGCTCAAAGTAACTGAAGCAGTCCTCCTTATTAATCTCTGTACTGTGTGAGGAGCCCATATAGAACACAGCCATAGTCTTTACAGTACAGGATGCTTACGTGTTATTGGGCAACAGTGGAAAATAACGCTTTTTAAATCCTGTTGATTGCAGCTTTGTCTGTTTCCTTTTTTCTTTCTTTCTCTGTTTGGTCTTTTTGAGCTTTTCAACCAATGAATAGTAATGAGTACACGTTCTATTTATATTACAATAGCTTTTGAAACATTTTTGGCCTTTTGCTGATTTTAGTTTGATCTCGGTTCCGAAATCTGAAGCAGTACTGGAAACTTCACAGTCTGGAGAGATCACTGTTTAGAGCTTCACAGTCTGGAGAGATCACTGTTTAGAGCTTCACAGTCTGGAGAGATCACTGTTTAGAGCTTCACAGTCTGGAGAGATCACTGTTTAGAGCTTCACAGTCTGGAGAGATCACTGTTTAGAGCTTCACAGTCTGGAGAGATCACTGTTTAGAGCTTCACAGTCTGGAGAGATCACTGTTTAGAGCTTCACAGTCTGTGGAGAGATCACTGTTTAGAGCTTCACTGTTTAGAGATCACTGTTTAGAGCTTCACAGTCTGGGGAGATCACTGTTTAGAGCTTCACAGTCTGGGGAGATCACTGTTTAGAGCTTCACAGTCTGGAGAGATCACTGTTTAGAGCAGTCACAGTCTGGAGAGATCACTGTTTAGAGCTTCACAGTCTGGAGAGATCACTGTTTAGAGCTTCACAGTCTGGAGAGATCACTGTTTAGAGCTTCACAGTCTGTGGAGAGATCACTGTTTAGAGCTTCACAGTCAGTCACTGAGAGATCACTGTTTAGAGCTTCACAGTAGAGCTTCACAGTCTGGAGAGATCACTGTTTAGAGCTTCACAGTCTGTGGAGAGATCACTGTTTAGAGATCACTGTTTAGAGCTTCACAGTCTGGAGAGATCACTGTTTAGAGCTTCACAGTCTCTGGAGAGATCACTGTTTAGAGCTTCACAGTCTGGAGAGATCACTGTTTAGAGCTTCACAGTCTGGAGAGATCACTGTTTAGAGCTTCACAGTCTGGAGAGATCACTGTTTAGAGCTTCACAGTCTCTGGAGAGATCACTGTTTAGAGCTTCACAGTCTGGAGAGATCACTGTTTAGAGCTTCACAGTCTGGAGAGATCACTGTTTAGAGCTTCACAGTCTGGAGAGATCACTGTTTAGCAGTCAGTGTTGTGTGCGCAGCTTAATCTGGACTTCTGTTTTGTTGTATCTATATATAGAAATCCCACACAGATATTTTCCGTCTTGCTAATTCCAACAGTACAGGTAGCGTGCTTGTGTGTAGGAGTGGAGAAGGTGCCTGTGTGCGAGGGCAGCTGCTTGTGTTCGCAGGTGTGCAGTCACTGCGTAAAGATGAGACATCATGAAAGAGGGGAGACTAATCTCAGAAACGATTGAAGTGGTCCGAGCCGTCGTTTCTGCTTCGCGTGTCAGAGCCTGGCGAGGGGCTCTCAGGTCTGTGCACATGTCTGTGGTCTTGCCTGCTGTAGGCATCGCACATCTCCCTGCAGCAAGCAGCAGGGCAGCTGGCTTTGATAAGGCAAGCTGATAAAGCAGACAGCCAGCTATGTTTGACTCCTAATCCTTCTGTTCTTAAAGATTGCCTTGAAGATCCCTACAGCCCGTGTTTAATCCTCCCACCTGACACTGTATCCCTTTTCCAGTCTGCAAAGTCATACACATCTCCCTGTCCCACCCCAGCGAGGGCTTGCACATCTCCCGGTCCGACGCCAGCGAGGGCTTGCACATCTCCCTGTCCGACGCCAGCGAGGGCTTGCACATCTCCCGGTCCCACGCCAGCGAGGGCTTGCACATCTCCCTGTCCCACGCCAGCGAGGGCTTGCACATCTCCCGGTCCCACGCCAGCGAGGGCTTGCACATCTCCCTGTCCCACGCCAGCGAGGGCTTGCACATCTCCCTGTCCCACGCCAGCGAGGGCTTGCACATCCCTGTCCCACGCCAGCGAGGGCTTGTCCCTGTCCCACGCCAGCGAGGGCTTGCACATCTCCCTGTCCCACGCCAGCGAGGGCTTGCACATCTCCCTGTCCCACGCCAGCGAGGGCTTGCACATCTCCCTGTCCCACGCCAGCGAGGGCTTGTCCCTGTCCCACGCCAGCGAGGGCTTGCACATCTCCCTGTCCCACGCCAGCGAGGGCTTGCACATCTCCCGGTCCCACGCCAGCGAGGGCGATTAGAGCTAATCTTGGTATCATCAGCATTGACAAACACATTTCAGTAACCAATACCACAGCTAACCCTAATCCAGCCTCCCTAGTGGGCTGGACTGCAGATGCTTGGTATGTTCAAGTTATCATTTTTAACTGCAGAACAATTGTAATCGGTGTTAATCTTTTCAGTGTCTGCATTCTTTACAGTTTAGCCTCCCTTCTTGGTAGCAATGGTACATTTTTGTCCGCACTTTTGTAGGTCATGGCTTGTCATTGCATGGGCTAATGAAGGCTGTTCCTTGGAGCCAGCGCTCTGAATTCCATTAGACTTGGGACTGGCGGGAATCATTTTGAGTTATTCCAGGTTCCCAAAAATAAAAAAAAAAATCAGTTAAAATCCTGGAGCTCAATGGAGTTCCCGAAATCAAGTCTTGGAGTGTAACCATTAATACGTCCCACTGCAACGCTGAGTGTTGCAGGGGGGACAGGTTAACGGTCGCACTGTGGTGTACCCGGTGTGCTGTGAGAGCTGACCTGATTCCAGTGCAAACACAGCCTGCTGATCATTGCATGTCAGTTCTGTTAATACATGGAGAAATCACAGGTCAGATCAGCAGGGAAGACCCCGGACGGCATCTCAGGAAATGCAGCGATTTGATCCTGATTGTTTGGGGTTGTAGTCAAATGCTCGGCCCATTTGAATTCCCTTCTG